>NC_090833.1:21873333-22235000 GCF_028021215.1 Eschrichtius robustus
TATATATGTGTGAGGAAAAAAAGATCAGCTTTAAAGTTCTAAGTTGGGCAATTTTTAATTGTGTTCTGATGGCTTGCTGTCTTGAACATCAATACTTTAACATCTCCCAAGTCATCTGTTTCAGGGATTCATATCATTAAAGGTGGCTAATGGCATCTTGTTCAATTTCTATTTCTTTAATCAATATTCTTCCCTGTGGCTAATGGCATCTGGTTCGATTTTTATTTTTTAAATCTGTATTCTTTCCTGCAATATGGAACATTTGAGAGCTTTTAGGAGCACATGGAGTGAACATGCACAATATTTAGTGGAAATCAGATGAATGCTCTGGTGAGTGGATTGTCTAAAGTGTTTATTACTTGGTTAAACAGCTGTTTTTATTATTTATCACCTGTATTATTTGATTTATCCTCACAACTGACTGCTGATTAAAGGCAAAGTGGGGAGTTCCCTGGTGGCACAGTGGTTAAGAATCTGCCTGCCAATGAATGCAGGGGACACGGGTTCAAGCCCTGGTCTGGGAAGATCCCACATGCTGCAGAGCAACTAAGCCCATGCACCACAACAACTGAGCCTGCACTCTAGAGCCTGTGAACCACAACTACTGAGCCCACGTGCCATACCTACCAAAGCCTGCACGTCTAGAGCCTGTGCTCTGCAAGAAAAGAAGCCACCTCAATGAGAAGACTGCACACCGCAACGAAGAGTAGCCTGTACTCGCCACAACTAGAGAAAGCTGACGCGCAGCATCGAAGACCCAATACAGCCAAAAGAAAAAAAAAAAGGCAGAGCATAAGAGACCCTGACATTGAAATATATGCCACAAACTAGTGAAGGATATAAAATAATAATTCTGCAAATTTGCCTCAAACTGATCTTCATTCTATCATGTAGCATTCACCCAATCTAAATTCTCATATAACAAAGAGTCACTTGTACTTGAAAAATTAAGACGTAAAAAAAAAAATAGTGACATTCATGTCCCATTTACCTTTCTTATTTATTGGGAATAAGGAGTATCTACACCTAGATTGTTATATATTCAGAGAAAGTCTCCAGTTAGCTGCCTGGAACTTTCTTTCTAATCTTGTTATCCAGAAATAAAACGCAAAAATTAAAACAATAAACCCGGGCTTCCCTGGTGGCGCAGTGGTTGAGAATCTGCCTGCCAATGCAGGGGACACGGGTTCGAGCCCTGGTCTGGGAAGATCCCACATGCCGCGGAGCAGCTGGGCCCGTGAGCCACAATTACTGAGCCTGCACGTCTGGAGCCTATGCTCTGCAACAGGGGAGGCCGCGACGGTGAGAGGCCCACGCACCGCAATGAGGAATGGCCCCCACTCACCGCAACTGGAGAAAGCTCTCGCACAGAAACGAAGACCCAACACAGCCATAAATATAAAAATAAATAAGTAAATAAATAAATTAAAAAAACAGTAAACCCATGGATTTTTTATTTATTTATTTATTTATTTTTGGCTGTGTTGGGTCTTTGTTGCTGTGCATGGGCTTTCTCTAGTTGCGGCGAGTGGGGGGCTACTCTTTGTTGTGGTGCAGGGGCTTCATTGTGGTGCACTCTAGGTGTGTGGGCTTTAGTAGTTGTGGCACGCAGGCTCAGTAGTTGTGACTGACGGGCTTAGATGCTCCGCGGCATGTGGGATCTTCCCAGACCAGGGCTCAAACCTGTGTCCCCTGCATTGGCAGGCAGATTCTTAACCACTGCGCCACCAGGGAAGTCTCAACCCATGGATTTTTAATGTTCAAAAAATTTTTAAATTTCAAACAGTTATGAAAATGTTTTTTTTCTATTTTTGATGGCACATGCACTCTTGATTTCATTCTTCATTGTAGTATATGCTTGATCCCCAAACCAAACTCAACATAACATGTCATTTAAATTTTTTGTTTAAAATCAGTGTTTTTCACATAATTAATTTAAAGAAAATTAGATTGTGCCATTTGTTAGATAAGAAAAAATAGAGTTTTACCTTTATATTGCTATTGTATGAAAATTATCAGAGTACCTTAAAATGAACTTACAGTATACTGATATTGATCTAAAATAAAATATTTTAAAATTAAAATTGCTTCTTTATTATATACTATACAAAAATGATGACTTTTTTAACTCCTAAGAAATGGGACAAATGTATGAGTAATTAATAGAATGCATTAAATGAAATTTATAACTTTACAACCATATATGTAAAGCTATAAATATATATGAAACTACATAGATATGTAGATAGAAAGATATAGATCTAAAGGAAATACTTTTGACTGGAAATCACTTGTGAATATGTATTTTATGTTTGATGGGGGAAAATGGAACAGAAGGGGAGATGAGTGAAATACTGGCAGAAAAAATCCTTAGTTATATCACAAAACCATTAGTCCACATGTCTCCTTTCAGAAAATTTACCTCTTTTCCAGGTGGTTCCCCCCATTTCCCCAAGAGTTTGGGACATGAGCCTCTGTCCCAAATCCCCCACTCTTTTTTTCCAGGACTAACTCCTATTTGAGAAGTTAAGAGTTTGGTGGTAGGTAATAACTTCTTCAGACCTTTCAAGGGTCAAGAGAGTAGGCCTGAATATTGGTTGGTTTTCCCTCTGTCTCACACTAGCTTTTTCTTTCTTCCGTCACCTTCCGGAGGCTGAGTCACATGAGCAAACAGGCCAAATGTTCTCAGAGTCAGACAAGCCACTAATATGCATTGCATAACCAGAAAGTAAACAGCTGTGTCTGACATACAGGCAAGAGTGTCTAACGTTGGCATGGAACGTGGGCTGGTTTCCTGACATGAATCTCTTTGCATACTTCTTGACTCTCAGATTGATTTTTCTTTCCCCAGTCTCTGGGTTCTACAGTTTGGGACTTAGCTTCCTGCTTACATTTGCTTAGAATAAATAGCTGTTCACAAAGCAGTCAGTATGCAAGTATCTAGTTCATCCCTTAATCCACAGTCCTGTGTTAGTCCCCAGACATCTGGTACAAGAGAGGAAACAGATGCCACCTCAATCTAGGTTCTCTGAGATCAGAGTCCATCATTTCGGTTCCTCTCTGGTTTCCCGAGACAGCCTTCTCCATGCTTCTACTACCAAGTATGCCTCAACTTTTGCATGGCTAGCTCTAAGCTCTTTTTATGGGTCCAGTGAACCTTGACTTGTTAACTGTTCCTACAAGCAATGCAAAAAGAAGAATTGTTCCTAAAAGCAATTCAGTTTCCTAAGGCCTTAGAAACATGTCCCTTTCAAAACTGATCAGTACTTTCTAAAACTTTGCTATAAAGTTTCATCTTTTCTAATCCACAGTCTTGCTGCATGTATCATGGTCCCCTGCTGGTGAAAAATCATGAAAGTGTCAATTTGGTGTGGTACTGGGGTCCCTTTTCCTTGCTAGCTGGCTCTTGGAGGGCCCATGAAAGAATGCCTTTATCTAGCTACTTGGAAGGTGTATTATAGTCAAGGAGAGAAATAAAGAAGGACTCAAGAAAGGGAACATGATGGAAGCACTGAAAATCACTTAGTATATACAATAAAGACACATAGTTCCACAGTGACTGCAAAAGCCAAAGATTATTCTTGGAATTGATTGTTTGGTTAAACATGTATGACAATAACCTGAGTATAGAACCTATACTTGCCTATTTTACATTTTTTATATTATAATCCTCTATGCTAAACTATAGGGTCTGTGAGACAAGAGATTTTTATTTCTCTACCATTGTGTCATCTGTGTCCTATACATGCTAGGTTCTCAGTAACCAAAATTGGACAGTGAGGAAAAAAAATGTGGGCTAGTCAAAATTTTAAAAACTTTTTCATCATCCAGAGAAATAACTGTAAATACAAATAGAATTAGAAACATTGATTTATTTTCCAAAACACTAACAAAATTCTGTCATAAAACTTTAAGCTAAATATCCAAAGATAGAAAACAAAGGAAAAAAAAGGAACATAAGAAAATTGCAAAACACAAAATTTGAGATGAGAAACCAAATTTATCCGTCATAAAAATAAATGTAAATGAGTGAAATTGTCCTATTAAAAGACAAAGGCTTCCATATTAATTTTAAAGGTCTGTTGTTTATTTATGTTTAATGTCTGATAAATAAATTTTATTTGTATAAAATAGACCATTCAAAAATAGCTATTGTTATAACATCAGAAGCCATGAACATAGTCAAAGAGTTTTGGAGGTGTTGAAATTTAAAAATCTCTATGAGTAACACAATCATTTAAGTTACATCCCAAAAAGATTGAAAGTATGAGGATAGAAAGGTATCACAGTCATGTACTTTTGGAAATACTACCTTCACCTCTAAGCATCTTTTGTGTGATAGCTATTTTATATGCACCAGAAATTCATAATAAATATTAAATTACCCCCAAAGACACAGATGAAACATTAACACAAGTATAAAAGTAATTTTATGTAAGGTTAAAAACCTATTTTAAAATGCTTCCAAATATGCAGAGCTATAGACTAATGCATTGTACCCTCTGAGTTGAGGGTAGAAATATAAGTAGGGGTAGGGTCATGAAAGAACTTATAAATAAACTACGTTAGATTTTTCTTAAATGCAATGGGAGTTATGTAAAAGTTTTAAGTATAGGGAAAGGCATAATTAGATTTGCCATTTAGAAGGATCACTCTATTAGTCACACCAAGAATGAAGGATCTTGGGACTTCCCTGGTGGTCCAGTGATTAAGAATCTGCCTTCCAATGCAGGGGATGTGGGTTCGATCGCTGGTCGGGGAACTAAGATCCCACACACAGCGGGTCAACTAAGCCCGCGAGCCACAACTACTGAGCCTGGGTGCTCTAGAGCCCATGAGCCACAACTAGAGAGAAGCCCACGTGCCACAACGAAGATCCCGCATGCCGCAACTAAGACCCAACACAGCCAAATAAACAAATAAATATTTAAAAAAGAAAAGAAAAGAATGAAGGAGCTCTAGAAGTATCATAGAAGCCAGTTAAGAAGCTAAGGCAAGCATCCAGGAGAGAAAAAATGGCAGCCTGCTGAAGGTGATGGCACTGGAGAAGTAGAGAGGTAAATACATTTGAGAGGTCTTTAGAAGGTAGAATGGATAAGACTTGGTGAATGATTGTGTGGGTGAACATGGCAGGGTGTATTTCCAAAGATGGCTACAATAATATTTCCCATCCAGATCAAGAGATGGAGACTTTCTCCCCACTCTTAACTCTGGGTGAGCTCTGAGACTACTCCCTCTAACCAGTAGAACATGAACGAAGTAACACTGTGTCATTTCCAGTGCTCAACCAGCCTGGTATCTTCCACTTCCTGTCTCTTAGAACCTCCAGGTAAGAAGTGTGACTACCCAGAGAACAAGCTGTGAGAAGCTCAAGGCCTTGGAGAGGCCCTGGAGGATGATATGGCATGTGAAGAGAAAGAAATAGAGGAGTACTGACGTGTCCCACACTGTGAGTAAAGAAGACATCTTGAAAGTAGATCCCCCACCCCAGATATCCCAGGTGATACCACATAGCTCATAGCCAAGCCCTTCATGAACTCCTGACCCACAAAATCATGAGTCAAATAAATTGCTGTTTTTAGCCCCTGTGCTTTGAGAGTCATTTGTTATGCAACAGTGGATAACCAGAACAGTGAGGGAGAGGGAAAAGCATAATAGGAACTCCAGGTTTATGAATTTTGTGATGATGCCTTTTTTGGAGATGAAAGATGGTTGGGAAGATGATGAATTCAGCTGATTTCAATTCATCAACGAGAAACCGTTGTAGAGTTCCCATAGATACATAAATAGTTGGTACAGTGGGCAGAGTGAGACTAGAACAACACAGAATCTCTCCAGGAAACCAACATTTCAGGGAGAGGAAAAGGAAGAGTTTGGTAAGAAGGTCATGAAGGAGTAGGAGAAGCCAGACCCCAGACGAGTGGAGATTCAGAAACCAAGGTCAGAAAAGGGTCTCAAGAAAGAAAGAAAGGTGAATAATGTCACAGGCTGAGGAGAATTTAAGTCTTATATGGACCCAAAGTGCCCAATGGATTAGCAAGAGGAGCTTAGGGAAGTGATAGGAGAGAAGAGTAGACTGCAGTTCCTTCATGAATGGGAGGGAGGTAAGGACACGAGACAGGGATTGCGGACACTATTTAAGACCAATCTGACTATAAAAGAGGAAAGAAAAGGGGGATATGTCTTGAAAATGACAGAGGTTGATTGAATGATGCTGCTTTTTTTTTTTCTTAAGATGAGGGAGACAAACCTTTTGCCTTTAACAAAAAGAATACTTGTGGCAGTTTTGTCTGCCATTGTACAACTGTCCTCTGGCTACTTGCACTGCTGTGAGAGGTCCTAGTGTCTCCAGCCCTAAGCCTTCCTTGGGTAGGAATCATTTTGCTTCTTCTTGGCTTCCCCCTGCAGCCTCCCCACCTCCCTGCTATCTCCGATCTTTTCTGTCTGCTTTCCATTTAAAAAAATAGTACTGTATAGCATAGGGAACTATACTCAATATTTTGTAATAACCCATAAGGGAAAAGCACCTGAAAAAAAAAGATATATATATATATATATATAATTGACTCACTTTGCTGTACACTTGAAACTAACACAACATTGTACATGAATTATACTTTAATTTTTAAAAAATTGAAAAAATAAAACAAAAACAGCTGCTAAAATGTGAAGTGTAATCTGAAAAAGAATATATATATATGTATGTATGTATATATATATATATATAACTGAATCACTGTGCTATACATCTGAAACTAACACATTGCAAATCACCTATACCTCAATAAAAAATAAAAAATTAATTAATTAATTACTTTAAAAAAATGTTATAAAATTTTTAAAAAGTAGTACTGACTCTAAGTCTACTGTTATTTCCTCCACAATTCTCCTTGTCTTTGTTGGTTTATGCCTTTTGAAGAACGTTCCTGTCACTGTCATTTTAGGGGGGTTTTAATGAAGAGAGATAAATATGTGTTCCATTTGCCTTGTTTCATTGGAATCCCTTGCCCGTGGAATACTAACAACACCTCTTATTTGGCCAGGAAGAAAATAATCATACATCCTTCAAAGCAAAAATCTTATAGGTCATGTTGTCCAACAGCAATGGAAAAGGAGAAATGAAAATAGGGATATGAGACATGGTGGATTTTGCCATCAGGTTTAATGTGACTCAACTGTGACCCGGAAGTGAGGTGCAGTGGTTTTGGTGCGAACCAGGGACTTCTTTCCCTCACAGTCATTTGCCACTGGCAGCTGACAAATGGCAACTGTCAATGTGGGGACAGCTGGTGGCAATAAGGAAGCAGGCTTGAGCCAGATGGCCCTTCCTTCCTGGTCTTGTGTCATCCCCTCCCTGAACTGGAGAGCCTAGCCAACCTCAGACTGGGATGGCATCCTTCTTGCTGAGCATGAGATCCTCAGGACTTCCTAAACAGCCTTAGGAAGACTGAAGTGCAACCGGGAGGAGGTAGGGACAAGGGGGCAATGTAGGAAGAAGATGGGGATGAGAAGGGGGTAGGAGATGGGTGATGGCAGCTGGAGTTTGCCTCTCTTTGTGCTTGAGGCTGAAAGGCCTGATTAGAAATGACATCTCTCAAGTATCCTAAAAGTTGGCAGAAATCATTTTAGGGTCAGAACTGCCTGAATGTTCTGAGGGTTTCTGGCCTCCACTCCAGAAGGTGGAAAGGCTGCAACAAAGTTTGCAAAGGGACAGGGAGACATTATTCTGAGCAGGGCCTTTTTCATGTGCTGTGTAGGTGAGCGCTTCTGCTGTGCCTTCCATTGTGAAGGGACTTGAGTTTGTATAGATAAGGGATTCATTGCTGCTGGACAGAGAAGCCTCAGATATATATATATATATATATATATATATATATATATATATATATATATATATATATATATATATATATATATATATATATATATACATACACGCACACACACACATATACACATATATATATTCTCTTTAAGATTCTTTTCCATTATAGGTTATTACAAGATATTGAATATAGTTCCCTGTGCTATACAGTAGGTCCTTGATGATTACCTATTTTATATATAGTAGTGTGTATATGTTAATCCCAAACTCCTAATTTATCTCTCCCCTCACCCACTATCCCCTTTGGTAACCATAAGTTTGTTTTCTATGTCTTGGCAGTCTTACTTTTAAAGGATCAGTCCCACAAAATCTTGATGGGAATTATAAATTAAATCCCTCCTAATACAATAGAGATGCAAGTTAAAGATTGGGCTTCCTTTAAAAAGTTCTTTTAGCGTGTGGATTCTGCTTCTTTGAATATGACTTCATACCTCCTTGGATTTGAGATTCATAAATGTTGGCTGTGTTTTCCCAGAACTCCTGTCATGGGGATATTAGGCAGAATGAAGCTTTGCAGAACTCTGGGCAACACAGGCAGAAAAAGTGAAAGGAAAGCCAGGAGTGAGGACAAGGCCCACGAGACTGTCATGGGTTCCATCCTCAGATGACAGGGATCACATGCTTCCCCACATGTGGGTCAGTGGGAACATCTCATAGGCCCTTCACATTCCTCCCACTTGGGGCTGAGCCTGCAGGACGAGTCTTGGGAAAGAAACATGAAGAGCCTAAAATTGCCCCTCCTATGAATACAGGGACCCTTGGCTGGAAATTGGACATCTCTTCAGGCTCTGTGGTGGTCCCTTGGCGTTTCTGGGTACTAGCTTTTGTCTGAGCTGGCAGCTGAGCTATTAGCCTTGCTTCTCTCTTTACAGGGATATCTAGCATTCGGGAGTAATGGAGCCTATAAAAGGAATTTCTGAGGGAGGGGGAAGGGAATTTCTGTGTTTGAGGGTTTTAGTGGAGTGGGTGGGTGTCGTCTTTTATTATGAGCGGCTGTGTAGTATAGAGGTTAAATCGCCAACCTTGGAACCAGACTTCCTGGGCTCAGAGCCTGGCTCTGTTCCCAACTAGTTTTGCGACCTTGGGCAAGTTATGTAATCTCTCTGTGTACCTATTTCCTTATCTATGAAATAGTGATAATAATAATGCCACGCTCAATGGATTGATGTGAATATTAAATTACTAATATATGTAAAATACACAAAATAGTGCTTACAAACACCAAAAAAAAATAAAAAGTTTGCTATTACTCTCCGCGCCCTCCTCGGCTGCAGTTGCATGACTGCCACTAGAGGGCGTTGTTAGCCTTAGGGGCATGACGGTTCTCCCTCAATAGTAGGCACAGAATCCCGGGACTGAGGAGCCCAGCCCCGAAGTAGGCCCTGCTCTACCCCTCATCTGAGTAAGAAGGATTTGTTATTGTTGGAGATGCAACCAACCAAAGCCCCGGAAAAGGACAGAGTGAGGCCCGGCCACAGAAAGACCTCACAATTCAGAGGTGTCACGGCAAACGTGAGCTGCAGCTTGGGAAAAATAGGGACCCCGGGGCCCAACAAGGATAACCATTAAACCTTCGCTTTAGAGAGAGTGGTGTGCCTTTATCCCAGGCTGATTTCTGGAGCCAGCAGAGAAAGGGGGTCAGCAGGAAGGCCCTGTGTGTGGGGAAAGAGAGCACTAATGCTTGAACCCCGCATGAGGGCGCATGGAGAGCCTAAATATCTAAGGGGTCAAGTGGAGAATTGAAATGAGATACGAAGCCGGGGTCTGAAGGTGAGAACAGAGCAATCAGGTTCAGGAGGAATGTTCGGGAAGGAGCATTTATAAAAGGCCTGCCTCCGGAGCCCCGGGTAGGAGGCCAGCTCGCAGGGCCATTGGGACTCCCTCCTCTGCTTCCTGCTCCCCCTCTGTGTGACCCACGGTGAGTGCCTGCCGCTTAGTGGGCCCATGTCAACTGTCTCTCTTTGGGGGAAGCCACTCTGCAGCCTGAAGAGTCCTGGACCTGTGCTACTTCTCTTCTTACCACCTCATTCGCTGCACCCTCTGCAGAAATCTATCTGGTTCACACCCGATTGCTCTAGATGTTTAGTGGTTTCCACAGCCCGTTTCTCCCATCCCAATGAGTTTTCATTAACGTTTGTCTGCCTGACTGACTTGTTCTCACCCTGGCATTCTTGCACCCTGCAATCCCCCAGTATCTGTAGCCTCCTCCGTGAGTGCGTATGTGTGAGTATGAGGTAGGGAGATGAGATGAGAGCACCCGAACTGGGACTGAGATGGAACATTGCGCTTACCAAGTGGTGGGGCCCTGAGCAAACTGATTTTATTTATAGAAACAAAGAAATGTGACATTTCTTACATCAGAGTGTCATGCGCTCCCATAAGCTACACTGGTTTCCAAAAACTGCCCGTGTTCAGAAGGGGGCACTTTGTGGTCTAATTTGCAATGGCCTTATAGAAGGTTCCCACTGCCCCCAGATATCTGCCCCACCACCTCATCTGTGTCTGGCATTTTTGTCATTAATATTATTCCTATATTGGGGCTATTTCCTCAGTAAGAGGAAGCCTTTACCACCCGTTACTTAATGTGCACAGCAACCTGCAAAGAGCTGGACCAAGAGCAGCCCTAACCGGGGAACTCTGCTGTTTGTGGTTTCTTCTCTGTGTCTGGTAAAACAGCTACACCAGGGACCAGTTGCCTGTATACTTTCTCACCTGTTGCTCAAGGCACATGGTGCGGTGGTGTGCAGCCTCCTTCCCGGGGCCCTGCCTTCCCTGTGCCCCAGAGTCTGCTGTTATCACGCAAGCTGCTCCTGACCGCTGTTGATCCGCAGTGGCAGAGACGACGCAGGCACGGAGGCTCCACGGCTCCACCCGTGCTTCCTGGCCTCTCTCTTCCATATAAGGGGGAGTGGGACACATTTCCCAAGTTGCCTCTTTGTTTTTTCTTGGATAGTCTACCCCCTTTTCAGGTGGTGGAATTGTGAGCTGCCTATTGGAAACTTCCTTCCAATAGTTTTCTCTCTGTCTACATGGTCAGGCCAGAAATCTCAGCATCATTTCTGATTCCTCCCTTCTCTTCACCTTCCACATCCAGTCTGTCAGCCAGGCCTGTCAGTTCAATCTTCATAAGGCATCTCAAACCACAGTGAACATACCTTACTTTCGTAACCAGAAAAATATAAACGTGTTATGTGTGCGTGTCTGTGCATATGCACACCTGTGGGCATGCGCATAGGGGGTAGTTTGTATGTTGGCAATTTTTCTTTTTTTTTTTTTTTTTGGCCAAGGCACACATCATGCAGGGTCTTAGTTCCCTGAACAGGGATCGAACCTGTGTCCTCTGCAGTGGAAGCATGGAGTCCTAACCACTGGGCCACCAGGGAATTCCCATCCCAGTTTTAGATAAAAAGATTTGGCACAGTTAAATCAGTCTTCCCACAGGCCCATAAGTGGGAGGGCAGAGTTCTGCCAGGTGGTGTTAATCTCAGGTAACCTGGTGGTTTCCCAACAGGCAGAGTGGCTCAGGTAGTGATGAACAGAGGCCAGCCAGGGAGCAGGAGACTGATGGATGGTGAGGGACTGTTCTTGGGTCTGTAGCTCAAGGATTTTTCTCCAAAGGCTGGGGTAATTCTGAGGGCACAAGCAGGTGCCCTGGTATTGTAAGCGTCAGATGCCAGATTCCAGTTGGGATGAATGTATTCCCCACTGGCTGGGAACTGGGGAGACCAGGTGGCTCAGGTTCCACACAGCTGTTGGTTTCCCACCCCTGGAGAGAGCTCACTAATGGTTAGACCTAAAACGAAACCCTTGTGTAGATCTCCCCGCCTTCTCCAACTCCCTCAGCTTTATGAAAGGACATGGAAATGGTAATACGAATGTAGGGCTTTGGAGACTCATTTCCTGGGTTGGAGTTTCCAGCTCCACCACGTATTGGTTAGTGACTTTCGGCAAATTACCTAAATTACCTAAGCCTGTTTTTTCATTTGAAAGATGAGGAAATAATATTACGTGCCTTGTGAAATTGTCATGAGCATCAAATGAAATAATGAAGATAGCATGTTTGATATAACACCTGGTCAAACAAAATAGATGCTCAATAGCTTTTAGCTCTGATTATCACCTCAGCAAGGATGTGGGTATGGCAAAACATCGGTCGCTCCAGATCCTGAGTAACAAAGGAGAGGAAAGTGTTCTAAGGTGGTACAATGCACCAGAAGTAGGGAAGTACGCATTTCCAGAAAAATCATAGTGAAAGAAAATCAGCCTCAAGAAGTTGATAGTGGTTGGCTAAAATTAACTTCTGCCCCAAAAGAGAGACACGTGGCCAGAAGACAGAGGAGCAGTGAGAGTTTGCTGCCCAGAGCTTGGGGCCTGGTTCTTTCATCTCGGCTCCCACTGTCCAAAGGGGTTCAGGGTCCATCTTCATGGGATGGAGAGGAAACGGTGAAGTATCCACGTCTGGGCTCACCACGCTGGGACTACTCAGAGGACAGGGAATTGGCTTTGTCAGTCTGGGGCTTGGTCAACCTGAGTCACTTTAGCTGCCCACCTGGCAGAGAAAACAGGCAGGAAGAGAAACCGATCAGGGAAGCGGAAGAAGAAGTTCATGCACTGTGGTTGGTGATACTGTGGGTTTTACACCAATCACCAGCTGCATTTATGGGGTGTCCACCTTTTTATAGCCTCAGCACAAGCCGCATCTCCCGTTAATGGCGTGAAGGCCTTGCCTAAGGTCAGTACGGAGTCACGGTTATGATCTGTGGACCAGCTCTTTCACCAGTGGTGCCCACAAGAGGAAACCCCAGCAGTCCTCCCTCCTGCTTGACCCTTGGTGGCTTCTCAGTTCCTAGCCGGGTGCCCAAGCTCCCTGTCCTTCCTATGCTGTGGGTGCTCCCTTCCCCCCTTCCCAACTCCATCAGACTTCACCACCGCTCACCCTGTGCCTTGCCTAGAGCTTGAGTGTAGGGGGAAGTCTCCCCAGCTTCCTCTTCCAGAAGGCCAGCACATAGACCCTCTTCCCTTTAATGATTGTATTGCTCCACGTGAAAGAGAAATAGGATCACAAAACCAACACATCTAAGAGAGTTACAAAACTGATCGTTCTTCTATAATTCAAAAAGACACATGTACCCCTATGTTCATAGCAGTACCATTTACAATAGCCAAGACATGAAAACAACCTAAACGTCCATCGACAGATGAATGGATAAAGAAGATGTGTTGTATATATGCACAAGGGAATACTACTCAGCCATAAGAAAAGAATGAAATAACGCCGTCTGCAGCAACATGGATGGACCCAGAGATTATCATACTAGGTGAAGTAAGTCAGAAAGGGAAAGACAAATATCATATGATACCACTTATATGTGGAATCTAAAATATGACACAAATGAACTTATCTACGAGACAGATACAGATTCACAGACATAGAGAACAGACCTGTGGTTGCCAAAGGGGAGGGGGGTGGGTAGGGATGAACTGGGAGTTTGGGATTAACAGATACAAACTATCATGTATAGAATGGATAAACAACAAGGTTCTACTGTATAGCACAGGGAACTTTCTTCAGTATCCTATAATAAACCATAATGGAAAAGAACATGAAAAAGAATATATATACATATAACTGGACCACTTTGCTGGACACCAGAAGCGAACACAGCATTGTAAATCAACTATACTTCAAAAAAATAAATTTTAAAATAAAAAAAAATTTGGTATACAGAGCAAAAAACAAAAGCAAAAAACTGATCCTTTTTACTACTCTGGTCCCCAATCTGCATTCGTTGATTCCTTCATTCATTTATCCATTCAATGAGTATTTATTGAGCACCTGCTGTGTACCAGGGAGTGGCCGAGGCACGGAGGATTCGGCTGTGAACAAGTCAGACACAGACCTGCCTCTGCTCTCGTGCTGTTCCTGGCTCCCCTGAGCCAATCCTGGGAGCTGGGGGTTGGGGGCGGGGGTGGGTTGTTGTGCCTCTGATGTCCAGGTCCTGTGAACAAGCTCACTGGGGGCACCGCTCTCAAAGCCTGCATTTAAGGCCAGAAGCAGGACTAGACAGTCTGAGCTGTTGAGCTGGAGCAGCTAGAAGCAGTGAGGCCGTGGATGTGCTAGTTTAGTCCTGGCGGCTGAGGGAAGCCACAGGTCTGAGCCAAAGGGGTAGTGGCCTGGGTCAGGTCTAAGGGCTGCAAAGTGAGTCTGGGAATTAAGGAGAGGGCGGGAGGGAGAGTACAGGGGAGGGGGCTGCTAGTGGGTCAGGATTAGAGGAAGGTAGGGGTGCCGGGAGCTGGTGGAGCGGCAGGAAATGGGCTGTTTCTTGATGGTCACGACAACAACAACGACACTGGCCATCAAGTGTGTGAAGGGCTTCCTGTGTCTGTGCCAGACACCAAGCTAAGCGCTTGATATCTGCAGTCCCATGTTAAGTGGGGCCGGCCAGGACAACCGCTCTGAAGCATAGAAAGGAATTCACCACGCCTCCCCTTCCTAGACCCCAGCCAAAAGTTAAGACCGAGTGAGGCATCCCTCCTCCATCCCGTCCCCCTTCAAGCTCTTCCCAGCGTCTACCTCTATGTGGGCAAATGACGCTTTATCAGACGTGAAGATGAAGTGAAGGCAGAGTAACTGTCCCCCTCACCCCAAGTGGGCAACTGGCATCACTGAGCAACTCGCCTCTTTACTAAGCCTTTGTATATTCCAGGGATGAACCTCTTTGGGCATCACCTTGCCAAAGGACACAGATTCAAGTGCCTCAGGCCAGGCAGGTAATGCAAGTGAGTGTGTGTGAAGAAAAACTGACCCCAGTCCTCAGAGCAAGCGAAAGAAAAAAGAAAATGCATGGGGGCTGAGGCCTTCTGGAGGGTGCTTCCCTTCAAAGCATGAAACCCAGTGGTCAGATCTTCTGTGTTTTTTCCAACAGAAGATAGCAATTCAGATTTAAGTAGGAAATCTCTAAGCTGTTAAACGTTGACAATAAATACAAAAATTAAAACAGACAAGCAATGCCTCTCTGGGACTTGTATCATACAAAGCAAATGAAACACATCTGAGAGCTCTCCGCTGGCCACTCTGCCTTGCAACTTATAGGCGCTTTCAAACCTGAATTCAGAGTCCTTAGAACTTCTTCCCCAAACATGTTAAATCCTCCCACAGGGATGGTAGTACTTTTAGGCATTGTGTGAGTACTATGTTCCCAAAACTCTAAAGCAGCTTCACAGTTCCATTACCTGCTGAATCAGGGAGGGGGGAAAGGGAGAGGTAAGAACACACAAGGGGAGGGGAGAAGATGAAAGAATTGGGGGGCGCGGGGGGTGGAAGGGGCGCTACTGTGTTCTGGGCCTGCCTATGCCGTGGATATCTTATCTCGTTTAATCCTTACAGCTTGTGCGGTTGGTACTCTTCCTACATTCCTGAAGTGAAAATTTCCTAAGGTCACTCAGGGCCAGAGCCTATGAGAAGGAGTCCTTGCTCTTTCCAGTATATTCTGTGGAACTGACTGTTGGGTATCTGGGCCCGTGGCCTCAGGGTAGCTGACGCAGCCAAGCTCTTGCTCTGTGTGCCCCACTGGCCTCGCTCAATGCTGCGGCGTTAAAGCACACACTAGCGCCAGGCAGCTGGGGCTGAAGGGATGGAAAGAGCAAAGGGATTATCCACAGTCCCCGCTGCATCCTTGCTTCACCCACAAGCATCCCTCACATTCATCTATCAAACACTTGCTTTCTGGGACTTCCCTGGTGGTCCAGCGGCTAAGGTTCTGTGTTTCCACTGCAGGGGATGCGGGTTCGATCCCTGGTAGGGAACTAAGGTCCTGCATGCCACACAGAGCAGCCAAAATAAATAAACAAATTTCAAAAAATAATAATAATACTTGCTTTCTGCTCTGCGCTGTTCTTAGAAGACTGAGACAATCTGGAAGCAACTGAGGCTCCAATTTCTCCTTGCAGAGAGCGTTCAGTTTAATAAGGCAGACCCACGGCTGCCAGAAAACGTTGGGTTGAGGACATGTCTAAAGCAACTTGTGTCCAAGTGCAAGGTGAGATGGCTCAGATTTGCCCTCCCACGAAGACAGAATTGGAGGAAGTTTACTCAGAGCTGGGGGGAAGCCCTGTGAGTACCAATGTTGGACTTCCTCTCCAGGAAAGAGACCTGGAGGAGGGAGCCATGGGCAGGAGCTGCTAATTGAGTCCCATTCAAATCCACACATCTGAAACACTGTTCAGTATTAAAGTAACAAAATATATACATAATGCAACGGGCATGAACCTCAAAGACATTATGTTAAGTGAAAGAAACCAGACACAAAAATCACTTATTGAATGATTCCATCGATACAAAATGTCCAGAAAAGGCCAATCCATAGATACAGAAAGTAGGTTAGTGGTTGCCTGGGAATTAACTGTAAATGGGTGTGAGAGATCTTATTGGGGTGATAGAAACGTTTAAAACTGGATTGTGCTGTTGGTTACACAACTTGGTAAAATTGCTGGTGAATTTTACAGTATCTAAACTTGTTTACACACACACATGCCATGGAGAAGCCAGAAATATTGCACCTTTGATACAAGGCCAAAGAGGAAATTAACTTAGACACAGAGGGGATCTGTTTCCCAGAGGTGCTACTTTCTCATCAAACCTGATTGGTCAGAATGACAGTTCATAACCTCAAATTCACAAAAGTGGTTTGGGGTAAAGATGTTGGAAGAAGGATGGTGAGTTTGGTTATACCCTACGTGATTACAGGCAGGACTTGCTGGAAGGAAGCTGACCCAACCTCAGACTGACTGGGGAAAATAGCCCCGTCCATGAACACATTGCACTGGAGCCCTCCCTGGGCTTGCAACCCTGTGTAGTGGCTGACGGTGCTTTCAACAGAGGAAAGAGTTGGGATTTAACCATTTTCACAACGGTTCAGTGAAGAAGGCAGAGGTAAGTTTGGGAATAAAAGAGTTAAATCTTTCCTTGGAAGAGGGAAATAAGGAAGCCAAAGGGGGTTGGAGGGAGAGGAGGAGGGGTGGTGAAAAGAAATAAGATTCTGGATGATTTTAGTTTATTTATTTTTATTTATTTATGGCTGTGTTGGGTCTTCGTTTCCGCGCAAGGGCTTTCTCTAGTTGTGGCAAGCGGGGGCCACTCTTCATCGCGGTGCGCGGGCCTCTCACTATCGCGGCCTCTCTTGTTGCGGAGCACAGGCTCCAGACGCGCAGGCTCAGTAATTGTGGCTCACGGGCCCAGTCGCTCCGCGGCATGTGGGATCTTCCCAGACCAGGGCTCGAACCCGTGTCCCCTGCATTGGCAGGCAGATTCTCAACCACTGCGCCACCAGGGAAGCCCAAGAGTCTGGATGATTTTAGCTTTCACTCACTAGGTATGTGACCTTTCTGTCATGTAAAATGAAAATGTCTCTTAATCTCTCTAAGCTTCATTTTTCTCATCTGTAATCAAATCTATCTCAGAGGGTTATTTCGAGGCTTAAATGAGATCATGCACATCAAGCACTTACTGTGATATCTCATAGATGGGTGCTTCATTCATTTACTTTGACCAGCTAATTTTTTTTTTTTTTTTTGAGCATATGCTACGTGTTAGGCAGTGAAGTGACATTGGCAGATACATAAACAAATAACATAATTTCTTAGGGTTAAGTGCTCTGAAAAAAGTGAAAAAATAATGGAATAGAGAGTAACTGAGTGGGGTTGGGAGGGGGGCAGGGGATGGATGATTTTAAATAGCGAAGGCAGAGATGAGACATCAGAGCAAAAATCTAAATAATGAGAAGGAGCCAACTATGCAAGGCTCTGGGAGGAATATTCCAGACAGAGAGAACAGCAAGTACAAAGGCCCTGAAATAGGATGGAGTTTGGTCAGAGCCAGGACTAGGGTGGGTGAGTGAAGCCATCACTCTCAGGGTCAAGCAAATACAGGATTAGAGCCTGTCTTTATTTAACATGTTGATATTTTGTTCATCATGAATTTGGGGGGGGGGCGGCATCGATTTTGATTTTTTTTAAGTTTTGTATTAGCATAGTATTTATTGTGGTGACTAGGTTTTTTGGCACCCCTTACATTTTTCACAAGATGAATGCCTCACTGTGATTTGAGCATGAGGTTAGGGTTATTGCAAAACAATCTAATAAAAAAATCTCTCTCAGTTTTCATGTTTTTGGAAAACTCAGGAGCCCAGATTATATTCAGAAGCATTTGCCAGATTATGCTCAGGTGCCCTGAGATTCCAAGTCCTCCGGCTTCCCCTTTCCCCACTCCTCTGAGGGCACATGTGTTGAGGGGATGCATCAGAGTATCCTCCAGATCCCTCCAGGTAGGGAGAAAACTCTGGGGCCCCTCCAGCCAGTCCCAGCAGGGCCCAGCCCTATGCTACTGTCACCACTCTTCTCCAGCCCCAGGTGACCTCCCTATTCTACAGAGTTCTCTTGAGAATGAGAAAATAAGTGTCAACTGCAAAGCTCTAACAAACACTCATCCGCTGGCTCTTGCAAGACCTCAGGCCTCTCTGATACCACTGGAAGAAAACCCTTCCCTCCCCTAGTCTGCCAACCCCTCAGGAGGACCAACCTGGGGTGGTCATAAAATTGTGGTCCCCAAGGTAGCTTTGCTTTTTCAGGTTTACAGAGCCTTCTGTTGGAGATCTAGGCCACATCTCATTTTTGCCAGTTGCCCCTTGCCTCATTTACTTTCTCTTGTAGGGATTGGAGAGAAGCAGCTTTCTTCCCTTTTACTTTGCAGTAAATTTCAGGGCTTCTAGGAGCCTTTATGCAAGTAGGCCCCCAGTGGCCTACTGAGATACCTTACCCTCCTCCCCTCCTCCTCCCTCCCTCCCTTGCTTCCCCTCTCTCTCCCTTAACAGATATATTTTTTGACTACCTATATGCATATCACCATACTGGGGACACAATGATGAATAAGACAGACATGACCCCCTCCCATATTGAGCTCTCAATCTGGTCGGAGAGACTGATGAAGCAATTACAATATAGTTGTCATGATGAGGGAGGTGTGGGGTGCCGTAAATGTTCATAGATGGGATGGAAAAATCTCGAGCCTCTGTTCTTTTAAAATATGGCAATGAGGTTCAGAGAAGGAAAAAGTAGTGTCCTCAGTCACGTGATCCCAGAACTCTGGTTCTCTCCTTTCCCGACTCATACTCTTTCAGTCCTTTTACTGAATAATAAAGATCTCACTTTGGGGCCCAGAAAATCTCTAAAGGGGAAGGAAGTCGAGGTGTGCGACATAAAGCTGAGGGATTAACTGGGAAGCTTTCAGCAGATGGCAGGCTGCCTTTCCTGCACATCTGGCTGGTGCAGCCCTGGGCTCACTCTTACTCCACTGCCGCTGGGATGGTCCGTCTGCAGGAGAGAGAATCCTAGTCCTGGCTGGGGCCTTAATGCATCTTCTTACTTTTTCTTTTCATGTTTCCTGTGCCAACTCCACTTTTATGTGTAACGCTTAGTCTGCACAGTATTGGTTTTCTAGAAGTTGCTCCCATTTCATGCGGAGACCAGAAGTCTGTGACGGGCACTAAAAGCAAGGAGTGTGTCCATATTAAGAAGTCAAATAAGGACTTCCCTGGTGGTCTTGTGGTTAAGAATCCGCCTTCCAATGCAGAGGACGCAGGTTCGATCCCTGGTTGGGGAACTAGGATCCCACATGCCACGGGACAACTAAGCTGAGCCGCAACTACTGAGCCCACGCACTCTGGAGGCCACGCGCCACACCTAGAGAGAAGCCTGAGTGCCACAGCTAGGGAGGAGCCCACACATCGCAATGAAGAGCCTGGGCGCTGCAATGAAAGATCCTGCAACTAAGACCCTGACGCAGCCAAAAATAAATAAATTAATTAACTAAAAAAAAAAAAAAGAGTCAAATAATTTCTTACACTCCTCCACCCGGCCGTTCTCACGTGGGACCTGCCCTCACCTCTGAAGGATAGCTTTCTTGGGTTTCAAGAAAGACCTGAGATGTTTTGTCATTTCTGTCTCAATACCTTCTATTTCTGTGGGCTTATTACAGAATAGCACCCCAGAGGCTGTGGATACATAAAGGCGTGACTCAACAGCTGACCTTCCACTCAACCTTGTCTTGAATGGTCTAATCTTAAGCAGCTCCCCTCTCCCCATAGCAGTTGTTAACAGGGCTTTCAGCCTGAGCTCGGGCATGTAGGTCTAGAAAAAGGCACTGACTAGGAAAAGATAAAGGGCTTTCTTCTCCCACACCCAGAAGAGGGACATGGCTGCCAAGGGAAAGAGGCCAAGAATTGTACTCCCCAGAGGCAAGGTTATTTAAAGCTTCCCAGAACCTTTCTGAGCTAGAATAGTCTTTTTCCTCAAAATGTTTAGTCAGAGGTGAAAGCTGAGAGCAGGTGGCTGGCTGCTTGGAAATCAAGACGATCTGGAAATACAGGCAGAACTTTTTGACTTTGGAGTCACTTTTGATTTCCTCATCACCTCAGGCTCTCTAGGGTGGCCTGGTGATTTCTCAGTGCTCCTCTGAACTGACTCAATCTTGCATTCCTAGTGGCACAGAAGTCTGGCAAGTAAACAGAGCCACTTGCTTGGCTGGGTTTGAGGAACCATCAAACAGACATAGAGGTCAGAGTTCAGCCACGCTGTACAGAATCTTCCCTCACTTGTACCAGGGAAACATAAAAATTTCATTCTGTTATGACAGTTTGAGCAATCAACATTCCTGAAGGAAAATTTAAATGCAAAGTGTACCTGCCAACTATGGTCCCCTAAGGGGAGGAATGTGGGAAAATCGAACCTCTTAACAAACAACTTGTGTGAAGAGTTTTATTCCTAAGAAATCAACACTTAATGTATTGTTTTGGTAAAATAATGTCCTGCAAAGCAGTAGTTATTAATCCTGACTGCACATTGGAATCATCTGGGGCGGGGGTCGGGATTTGAAAAATGCTGACATCTGGGTCCCATTCCAGAGATGATGACTTAAATGCTCAGGGATAGGGCGGGACATCAGTACAGTTGTCCCTTGGTATCCACAGGGGGTTGGATCCAGTACCTTCCTCCAATACCAAATTCCGTGGATGCTCAAGTCCCATAGATAAAATGGCATAGTGTTTGCATATAACCTATGCACACCCTCTCGTATACTTTAAATCATCTCTAGATTGCTTATAATACCTAAGGTAAATTCTACGTAAAGATTTGTAAATGCAATGTAAACACTATGTAAATAGTTGCCAGCAAATTCAAGTTTTGCTTTCTGGAAACTGGTGAAATTTTTTTTTTTGTATTTTATTTATTTTTTTATACAGCAGTTTCTTATTAGTTATCTATTTTATACGTATTGGTGTATACATGTCAATCCCAATCTCCCAGTTCATCCCACCAACACCCCCCCCCCCACCCACCCACTGCTTTCCCCTCTTGGTGTCCCTACGTTTGTTCTCTACATCTGTGTCTTTATTCCTGCCCTGCAAACCAGTTCATCTGTACCATTTTTCTAAGTTCCACATATATGTGTTAATATATGATATTTGTTTTTCTCTTTCTGACTTACTTCACTCTGTATGACAGTCTCTAGATCCACCCACGTCTCTACAAATGACCCAATTTCATTCCTTTTTATGGCTGAGTAATACTCCATTGTATATATGTACCACATCTTCTTTGTCCAGTCATCTGTCGATGGGCATTTAGGTTGCTTCCATGACCTGGCTATTGTAAGTAGTGCTGCAATGAACATTGGGGTGCATGTGTCTTTTTGAATTATGGTTTTCTCTGGGTATATGCCCAGTAGTGGCATTGCTGGGTCATATGGTAATTCTATTTTTAGCTTTTTAAGGAACCTCCAGACTGTTCTCCATAGTGGCTGTATCCATTTACATTCCCACCAACAGTGCGAGAGGGTTCCCTTTTCTCCACATCCTCTCCAGCATTTGTTGTTTCTAACTGGTGTTAGGTGATACCTCATTGTAGTTTTGATTTGTATTTCTCTAATAATTAGTAATGTTGAGCAGCTTTTCATGTGCTTCTT
The DNA here is from genome assembly GCF_028021215.1 of Eschrichtius robustus. Taxonomy (NCBI): domain Eukaryota; kingdom Metazoa; phylum Chordata; class Mammalia; order Artiodactyla; family Eschrichtiidae; genus Eschrichtius; species Eschrichtius robustus. The sequence continues at coordinate 21,895,236 of NC_090833.1, forward strand.
GGCCACCTGTATGTCTTCTTTGGAGAAATGTCTATTTAGGTCTTCTGCCCAGTCTTTGATTGGGTTGTTTGTTTTTTTAATATTGAGCTGCATGAGCTCTTTATATATTTTGGAGATTAATCCTTTGTCTGTTGCTTCATTTGCAAATATTTTCTCCCATTCTGAGGGTTGTCTTTTCATCTTGTTTGTAGTTTCCTTTGCTGTGCAAAAGCTTTTAAGTTGACTCTTGATCAGAAGCTCCAACAGAAAAGACTTCTTGGCTGCTGAGTTACTGAAAAAGAAAGAAATGGATATTTTTCTTCTCAAAATTTCTTTGACTCAAAAAATTTTAATTAATGCCATTAATTAAACCATCCAATAATATCCAATATCTAGTAAATATCCAATTAAACCCAAATTGGACTATCTTGAGAGGCAATGTACCATGTGGACGTGTCTTCAGGGTCAGACCGATCTGGGTTCAAATTCCAGTCAGATGTTTAATAAATATGACCCCGAGTATTTAATCTCCCTGAGCCTCAGTTTCCATAGAAGTAAACTGTAGAGAGTAGCACATACCCCAGAGCCGCGTTGGGAGCACAAAATGAAGTAGTGAGATGTATGCAGACACTTAGAGCCTTAAACATCAAGGTCAATAAAGCAAATGTCGTTATCACTCTCTCCAAACACAATTATTCCTTCCACCTCCCTTTTTTGTTGTGCGGCTCCTTCTAGCAACGGTATAGATGTCAATTTCCTTATCAGAAAATGCTGTGCTCTACTCTTGAGATTTCTTATGAAAAGGTTAATTGGAGAAACATATTTTTATAGCATATGTCAACTCCCCCAAAAGGAATAAATGCCAAGTTTCTGGCACTGAGAAAGAATTGCAAATATGGGGGTGGAAGGGAAAAAAAAAAAAAAAAAAGCTTTTAAGTTTCATTAGGTCCTATTTGTTTATTTTTGTTTTTATTTCCATTACTCTAGGAGGTGGGTCAAAAAAGATCTTGCTGTGATTTATGTCAGAGAGTGTTCTTCCTATGTTTTCCTCTAAGAGTTTTATAGTGTCCGGTCTTACATTTAGGTCTTTAATCCATTTTGAGTTTATTTTTGTGTATGGTGTTAAGAAGTGTTCTAATTTCATTCCTTTACATGTATCTGTCCAGTTTTCCCTGCACCACTTATTGAAGAGACTGTCTTTTCTCCATTGTATATCCTTGCCTCCTTTGTCATAGATTAGTTGACCATAGGTGCATGGGTTTATCTCTGGGCTTTCTATCCTGTTCCATTGATCTATATTTCTGTTTTTGTGCCAGTACCATATTGTCTTGATTACTGTAGCTTTGTAGTATAGTCTGAAGTCAAGGAGTCTGCTTCCTCCAACTCCTTTTTTTTCCCTCAAGACTGCTTTGGCTATTTGGGGTCTTTTGTGTGGAATTTTTTATTCCACGTATTTTTGATCTGTGGTTTGTTGAATCTGGGGCTGTGGAACCTGCAGATATGGAGTTTTAAAAGCCTCCCAGGTGAGTCTAAGGTGAAGCCAGGGCTGAGAACACTGTCCTAACAGGACTCTAGTCACCTGATTCCCACCCCAGGTATATACCCTACCCCAGAAAAAAGAAAAGAAAAAGCAACATTAGGTGGCACTAAATGAAACCAGCTCACCAGTCCACTGCAGATAGTAGGATAGTTCAGTTAGTCTAAAGTGATGCCAACCACAGCCCTGCACATCTGCAGAAGGAACAGAGATGCTCTGTTGACTTCAGCTTTACTTTTCCCTCAAAGTAGCCAAGCATTTTCCCCAAATGGCTAGATGAAATAGCCTATATTTTCTCCACTGATTTCACATTTTTATTATCTATTAATATTCCAGTATAATCGGGACTTTTCTGAAGCTTCTATTCTAGCTCATTAATCTACTTATTTCTGCATCAGTCCCACATGGTTTTAATTATATTAGGGTTACTATTCGTGATATTTCATAATTTACCCTGATTACAAAAATAATAACAGTGAAGTATTCTCCAGAAATAGCACTGTTAAAGTAACTCATATTGAGTAAGCAGTTGCGCTTGGTCAACCACGCTTCCGTGTAGCAACTTGTTTCATCTCCACAGCCCTATGAGTTATGTATCGCTGCCAGCCCCATTTTACAGAAAAGGACACTGAGGCACGGAGCCATTAATTAGCTCACCTGAGGTTACCCAGTTTATAAATGGCAGAGATGGGATCCAACACATGCAGTGTGATTCCAAAGCTCTTAGTCTGTATATATCTCACAAATTATTCAGTCTCTCTTTCTGTCTCTTTCTATATAATGTAATTATATAATATGTTATATAATTTTATAATACAATTATAAATATTATTATATAAATAAATATATACATGCAAACATAAATAAAAATATAAATGTGTATAAATATAATTATATTATATATTATGCATTATATATAATATAATGTGTGTATATAGGAAGTAAGTTTTTGAAATTTTATTTTATTGACGTATAGTTGATTTACAATGCTATGTTAATTTCTGCGGTACAGCAAAGTGATTCAGTTATACATATATACACATTCTTTTTTATATTCTTTTCCATTATGGTTTATTACTGAATACTAAATATAGTTCCTTGTGCTATACAGTAGGACCTTGTTGTTAGTCCATCCTATATGTAATAGTTTGCATCTGCTAATCCCAAACTCCCAATCCATCCCCCCCTCCCCCACATCCACTCCCCCTTGGCAACCGCAAGTCTGTTCTCTATGTCTGTGAGTCTGTTTCTGTTTTGTAGATAAGTTCATTTGTGTCATATTTTAGATTCCACACATAAGCGATATCAGATGGTATTTGTCTTTTTCTTTCTGACTTACTTCACTTAGTATGATAATCTCTAGGTCCATCCATGTTGCTGCAAATGGCATTATTTCATTCTTTTTTATGGCTGAGCAGTATTCCATTGTATATATAGAGGTATGTTATATTTTTAAAGGAAATATTTTACATACTATTTTTGGAGCTCACTCCCACCCCCACCCCTTGCCCACCCCCACCTAATGATGTATCTGGGGCACTTTCACAAGGAGTATATAGAGAGCTACCCCTGATCTCTGAGAGGCTGATTAATGGTCACATGCTTAGGCTCTTAGAGTGAGACTAACCAGATTCAAGTACCTGCTCCACTCTAGCTCTGTGGCCTTGGGAAGATTCATTAAACTTCCCTAAGTCTAATTCTTCAATTTTAAAAAATAGAAATAATGGTGATAATATCACCTCTCACATTCTAATATTTAGTTTATTATAAGTGCCTATTAACCTTGAGCAAGCGCCTTAATCTCTCCAGGCCACTGTTTCCTCTTCTGTACAATGGGGATAATAATGGTAACTAGCTCATAAGGAAGATGAAATGGGTTTCTACATGGACAAGTGCTTGGCATAAGGTAGGTACTTACTAAATATTAGTTTTAAGAATTAAAGGAGAGGGGCTTCCCCGGTGGCACAGTGGTTAAGAATCCGCCTACCAACGCAGGGGACATGGCCCTGGTCCAGGAAGATCCCACATGCTGTGGAGCAACTAAGCCCGTGTGCCACAACTACTGAAGCCTGCGCGCCTAGAGCCCATGCTCCACAACAAGAGAAGCCACTGCAATGAGAAGCCCACGCACTGCAATGAAGAGTAGCCCCTGTTCTCCACAACTAGAGAAAGCCTGCGCGCAGCAATGAAGACCCAATGCAGCCAAAAATAAATAATAAATAAATAATAAAATTTTTAAAAAAGAGTTAAAGGAGATGATATACAGAGTGAAGTAAGTCAGAAAGAGAAAAACAAATATCGTATATTAACGCACATATGTGGAACCTAGAAAAATGGTACAGATGAACCTGTTTGCAGGGCAGAAATTGAGACACAGATAGATACGTTTGTAGAGAACAGACGTATGGACACCAAGGGGGGAAAGTGGTGGTGTGATGAATTGGGAGATTGGGATTAACATATATACACTAATGTGTATAAAATGGATAACTAATAAGGAACTGCTGTATAAAAAAATAAATAAGATAAAATTCAAAAATTAAAAAAAAAAAGAATTAAAGGAGATGAATCCTGAGTTAGCCAGGGTCTAGTACTTGAAAAAAAAAAAAGATAGCTATCCCATGTTTATATTAGAGACTCACTCTTGTTACTTTGAAATTTTGTTTATTCCTTCTCTCTCCCCACTAGTTTCTGGGAGGTAAATTGAGAAATATAGAGATTCATTTCTTCAAAGATATCAATGATGCCAGTTCTTTTGAAAGACAAACACAGATAAAGTCAGTGAAGTTTTAGATAACTGCAAGATGACAGCTGGGGTTACTCTGCTCACAGGATTTATTGCAATCTAAAAAAAAAATCCCCATTTCGGGGAATTCCCTGGTGGTCCAGTGCTGAGGACCCCGTGCTTCCACTGCAGGGGGCACGGGTTCAATCCCTGGTTTGGGGGAACTAAGATCCTGCATGTGGCACGGCCAAAAAAAAAAGAGTCCCAATTTCATAACTTGTAGAAATCAATGACTTTCTTCAAATTTTTGCAAGTGTTCGGGGAACCAACCTGCTCCTGGTTACCTCTGCTCTAAGACCATGTTTCTGCTGAATCCGTTTAGATTATAGACCATCCCACGATAGCACATAGACCTAGACGTGAACACAGCTACTTTCCTCCCCTCCCCTCCCCCTACACACATGCTCTTCATCTGAGGAGCTGATGACACCGAGAACTTGGAGAAACGGTGGAGTTTACGTCAAAACAATTCTAACAACCCAGCTCTGAATGTCAGGTATCCTCTTAAAAGTCCATTGAGCTCTCCCACCCCTGGGGGTTTTACTGTATCACTAGCCTCTGACTTTCCTCTGTTCTTGTCTTGTTTCTGTCCTCTCCTCTTAGAAGTCTAAAATAATTTCTTTTGTTCTTATAAAGCCTAGGAACTCTCTCTTTACACTTCAGGACCAGGCCATCCAACCTGAGAAGCAACGTTATCTATTTAAATGGACTCTGAAATATTTTTTAAAACAAAGAGTGCTCCTGCCCTAAGATAAATTTTGGGACCACTTGTTGAGATGATTTAAAATATCTATTGTAAATAGTGCTGCAATATATACACTACCAAATGTAAAATAGATAAGTAGTGGGAAGCAGCAGCATAGCACAGGGAGACCAGCTCTGGGCTCTGTGACCACCTAGAGGGGTGGGATGGGGAGGGTGGGAGGAAGGCTCAAGAGGGAGGGGATATGGGGATATATGTATGCATATGGCTGATTCACCTTGTTGTACAACAGAAACTAACACAGTATTGTGAAGCAATTATACTCCAATAAAGATCTATAAAAAAATAATAAAATAAAATATCTATATAAGACTTTGCCCCTCTGTTACATTAAAATAAAAATTTGATAACTTTGGACAAATTTATACCTCTTGAGTCACAGCATGGGTTCCTTTGCCCTGCTCTAGGCAGCCTTCCCCACAGGCAAGAGAAAAAAATTCTGGGTTTTCTTGTTTGGGGCAAATCCATTGTGCTCCAATCAGGTCAGCATTATGACGAGACCTAGCACATGGGGGTCTAAGTGGAAGGAGAGGGCAGTGGAAGATTTTATGTAACTTATCCAATTTTTGATTTCCTGTATTCATAAAGCTAAAATATTATATATATTCAATAATTAAGTATAACATACTACAATGTAATATAATACAATATGATTGTGAATCTATATTAGTGTTCTGAAAATAGATATAGCCAGAAGAGCTATGTTAATGAGACTGAAAGAAAAGCCTAGAAAAGTCCTATGTCTATACATTATTCGGTGTATTATACACACTATATATATATAAACACTCTTCAGCATATTCTGTAAACAGGAAAGATTTGGATAATAGAAAAATGACATTGGAAAAGTCGACTAGCCATGGGGGGTAGAATATAAATTTGGAGTCCCTTTGGACTTTCTAGAAGAATATATAGATGAACATTTATATAATCTGAAGGCAAGAAAATCTTTTCTGCAGCCGCATAGCACAGGGAGATCAGCTCGGTGCTTTGTGACCACCTAGAGGGGTGGGATGGGGAGGGTAGGAGGGAGGGAGATGCAAGAGGGAAGAGAAATGGGAACATATTGTATATGTATAACTGATTCACTTTGTTATAAAGCAGAAGCTAACACACTATTGTAAGGCAATTATACTTCAATAAAGATGTTTAAAAAAATAATAAAATAAATTAATCTCTGCCAAAAAAAAAAAAAAAAAAAAGAAAATCTTTTCTAATCATGGAATTAAAGACACCAAAATAGCTTTGACTGCCACATCAAAGCAATGCTCAAGGGGCCTGACTGAGCCTGCAAAGGGATGGGGACAATCTAAAAGCTGAAGGCGTGCCCACAGGACCACGTGGGCCCCAACAAGATCAGATTCCAGAGGAAGGGAGTTGAGACAAAATTCACGAACACCAGCCCCTCAAGACTCCTGCATGTGTGTGTGCACGTGGGCACTCACACACACACGCACACACACACCATTGAAAGGCTGAACATAGGACATCCCTGTCCATTTTTAAGAACTAGAGCCAGAATCTACAGGGAATCCAAAGGCACAGGAGGGGAGTAAAGGAGGAACCACACCCACGATTGAGAATCAAACAGAAGACTTGGAGAAAATGTCCCAGGAAGCAGCAGGGGCTTTCAGACAACACCTGCCTTGTACTTTTCACAGAAAAGAAAGAGCATGTGACCTCTGTGAAAAAAAAAAAAATGAGATAAAAGATGTGGTAATAAATCAATTGAATGAGATAAAACAAGGATGCTAGAAGAGCTAAGAAAAGAAAGCAAGGACAAAAGAGCATGTTAGAACAAATACATTATCATAGAAATAGCAAACAGAGCATAATTTATGCAGTAGCCGACTTTATGTGTGATGTGAAGAACGAGCTTAAGAAAATCACATAAACTTCAGACGAAAGCACAAAGAAATAAAAGCAGTTAGAATAAGAAGGAAGAGAGGCAGTGAAGAGCCAGAATATACTTTTGACTGATGCTGTTGGTTGTTGGTCCCACGGTGGTTCTCAACCCCTTTCTCCCTTGCACTATATATGGGGTGAAAAAGCAAACTACTCAATAGCTCAGCCTCTTCAGGAAGATGTACATCTTCTGACTTGAAAACATGTTGAAACTACTTTAAGTGAGAGAAGCAAATTGCAGAACTGTACAGAAAAAAAATTGTTATGGTACATACCATACCACACACACATACCACTGTGGGTTGGATTCCACTCCCCACCCCCAGCCTTTGCCCCCCAATCGATATGTTAAAACCTAATCCCCAGTATTTCAGGATGTGACTGTATTTGGAGATAAGGTCTCTAAAGAGGTGATTAAGGTTAAATGAAGTCATTATGGTGGGACTCTAATCCCATTTGACTAGTGTCTTTACAGGAAAAGGAATTTAGGACACAGACACACACAGGGAAGGCCATGTGAAGACACAGGGAGAAGATGGCCATCTACAAGCCAAGGAGAGAGGCCTCAGAAGAAACTAACCCTGTTGACGCCTTGATCTCAGACTTCTGGCCTCCAGAATTGGGAGAAAATAAACTTCTGTTGTTTAAGTTACCTAATCTGTGGTATTTTGTTATGGCAGCCCTAGCAAGTTAATACAGCGTGTGGGTAATAACATAAAACTGGAAGAGAATCTATCAAACTTTTGTTGAGATTATTTCTGAAGGGGTGGTTCTGTAAGGGAATTGTAACTATACAATTCATTTTATACGTTTTTGTTTGAGTATATTGCACTAAGCACAATTTCTTCCTTAATGGAAGTAAGGAATTTTTTAAAAATTAGGTAGGATAAAAGAAAGGAAAAAAGCTAAAACACATAGTGACCGACATGTCTCTGTACATGGCCACATGTTTCCCTCTGAGTTGTCAACAATGCAACTCACACAAGTACATCTTGTTGCTTACACAGTTCACTGTGTCAAGGTGATAAAAGCCCAGATCACTGGTTAAGAGGTACCCACCTAGTACTGACAGGTGTGTCAGTCAAGAATTTTCCACCTGTCCTCACAAAGGTGACATTGCAAGCATTCTAATGATTCAAAATATGGCTGGTTCCATATGGCTGTTTTTCTATCAACCCTCAATATCACAGGAAGTGCAAGCAAAGGCAGTTTTATGGCTCCAGGATCAAACTGTACTCTCCAATTAGTCACACATCTCACCTGGCCTGCTTCACTTGTTTACATACTTGTCTGTTCTCTGCCGATACTTACATTTGTGACCCCAGTGTAAATAGACCGAGCATGCAAGGGGGTAGGGGCTTATGGAGTGAGGCCCTCTTCTTCTTTTTCTCCCTGACCCGTGCTTTGAGCAAAACCAAAGGAGTGGTGCCTACGACCAGCTATGGAAAAACTCAGTATTATCTACTTAGTATAGTTTAGTCTGGGGGCAAGAATGGAAGGTGGGAGGTGTTTACGGCAGGGGGTTGAGGAAAGAACCTGGATTTTTTTTCTCCTAACGTGGACTGAGTACTTACTATACGTGAGTCTACTCTGTTAAGTGCATTTCATTTATTATTTCATTTAAGCATTGCAACAACCCTGTGAGGTAGATTCTGTTAGAGTCTCCATTTTTATAAATGGGGCAGCTGAGCCTGAAAGAGGTTAAGAGTTGGTCAAATCTCTCAGTTGAGGTAGAGGCAGGATTTGAACCCATGTTGGCTGGCTCAAAAGCCGATGTTTTCTTAATCACTACACCTTGTATAAGAAGGCTTGCCATCAAGTTCTAGTGCAGCTACATGCTAGATGAATGATTTTGACAAACCCCTTCCTGTCTCTGAACCTAATTTTCCTCCTTGGTAGAGAGGGGGTTCCACCTAGGTACCCTCGAAGGGCCCTCTAACTTAGCCATGCCAGGCTCGGCCCCATGCCATCGTTTTGGTGAAAGGTCTGTATGGAAGACCACCAACAGACGAGCCCTTGCCTTTGGCCCAGTATTTGGCTTAGGTTTGAGAAGGCACCTATCTCCAGAGTATAGATATCGTTGCCAGGGAAGATGGGGTGTCTTCTCTGCAAGATCAAGGGCTATGACCCACTCCTAGCCAGGCTGGGCTGCAGGATCTTGGGGAGTTTTAGGACCCTGCCTACCTCCTCTTCCCTCCCCATCCCTACTTCTGCCTCTACTCTCTCTCCACTGCCGGCTTCTCAGCACTGTCCTGCCCCTCAGCTGATGCCTAAAGATTGACAGCTGTATTTCCAAACCAGTTAGATATGTCCCAGACCCACCTGCAACTAGAGGTATTGGGACCAAAGAATCTGCGAAGAGTAAAGCCCTTCTTAAAGGGCCATTTTCTAATGTGACTTCCCATCCTAGAGCAGACTCCATAAAGAAGATGACTGTCATTCCCACCCTACCTGACACTTCTCAGCTTAACACAACCGAGTAAGCCATGCTTTTTGTTTGTTTGTTTTCTGGCCGCTTGCCGGATCTTAGTTTCCTGACCAGGGATCGAACCCTCGCCCTTGGCAGTGAAAGCACGGGAGTCCTAACCACTGGACTACCAGGGAATTCCCAAACTGTGCTTTCTCTAAAAGCCACTTTCTAAACAGTACTCCATGGCAGGCCTTCCTTGGAGAAAGAGTTGTAGTTGGTTTTCTTCAAGGTTTTCCCATGCCAGTATCACTCCCATCTGCATTCTCTCCCATGCATGCCAAAAACTACCTGGGAAGGTAATAGAATAGAGGGGGTTATAGTTGATATTTCCTGAATCCAGACATCTGCGTGCAGCATTTTAGGATGAGAGAAGTCCCAGGGATAAGGAAGAAGGGCAGAGTGCATTTATTTCAAGTCCATGCTGGGGGCAGTGGCAGAGAGGCTAAGACGCTGTAGAAGCTAGCAGGGCAGAGGACACTGAACTTCCCATGCTCAGGGGTCACCTGGATGGACTCCCTCGGGGTTCAGATGGGAAACTGAGGCTCAGAGAAGGGAAGGTATCTGTGAATCAGTGACAACCCTGGATTCCTGAATGTCATTTCAAGGTCATTTTCACTGCAGCCCTCGTTGCATGTGAAAATTGCCACCTCCTCCTCATCTCCAACTGCACAGCTTAGAAAAGGCCAGTGTCTGGTGGATCTGGGTAAGGTTGTGTTTTCAGCCCTGATCTCTGGGGTATGCACAGGCAGGGCCTTTCAGAATCCAAGTGACACTTTCTTCACTTGGCCCTTTTAAATTCAGAACTTTTTTTTTCCTTTGGCTGCATCACAAGGCATATGGGATCTTAGTTCCCGGACCAGGGATTGAACCCGCGCCCCCTGCAGTGGAAGCATGGAGTCTTAACCACTGGACCACCAGGGAAGTCCCTAATTCAGAACTTTTGTTAAAAAAAAAAAATTGAGAGCTATCAGAACTTAGATGGCAACCTATACAACTTAGTCAAATTACTGAACACCAACTTTCTCTCTCTCTTTTTAAAAAAATGTAGTGGTTATTATAGATTCTTTTTTGAAGTACCTGACTTTACTGGGGGGGGTGGGGGAGAGCTAGACTGGGAGTTTGGGATTGACATGTACACACTGCTATATTTAAAGTAGATAACGAACAAGGACCTACTGTATAGCACAGGGAACTCTGCTCAATATTCCATAATAATCTAAATGGGAAAAGAATTTGAAAAAGAATAGATACATGTATATGTATAACTGAATCACTTTGCTGTACACCTGAAACTAACATAACATTGTTAATCAACTATACTCCAATAAAAAAAACCAAAAAACAAAGTATGTGACTTGACTTCTTACTCACCAAACTTTCAAGACTCTCATTGATTACAGCTGAAAGGCCAAGTTCTGTTTGCTGACTTTACAACACTCCAAGGTCTGGCCACGTCCACATTTCTAGTCTTATCTCCCACTCTGCCACCCAGTACACAATGCTTTGTCCAAGCTAAACTTTATTCTTTTTAATGGATATGCCCAGCCTTATCATACCTCTTTGCTCACGTGATAGCCTCCCCTGCCTGAAATGCCACATCTCTAAATCACTCCCACTTTCCAGATCTAGCTTTGAAGTCCCTCTTCTTTGAGACCTCTCTTCAAATTGGGAGTGACCTCTCTGCCCATGTCTGAGCTCCCACTGTAAGTTCTCAATTTTTTTTCTTTTCCTTTTTTGGCCGCGGGGCATGTGGGATCTTAGTTCCCTGACCAGGGATTGAACCCGTGCCTCCTGAAGTGGAAGCATGGAGTCTTAACCACTGGACCACCAGGGAAGTCCCTCAGTTCTTTTCTTAAAGCATCTATCACTTCCTACCTCACCGCATAGTCATCTGGTAATCTCCCAACTGGACTGTGGACTACGAGGCAGGATTCATGTCACATGAAGCAGCCTTGATTGTCCACAGCACCTAGGATATATCAGTGAGCAATAAACGGAGGGTACATGAGTACAGAGCATGAGTAATCAACTGAGTGAATACAGTTCCAGAGACTCTGAGGCATGAAAGCAAAGAATGGGACACAGAGATGGAAGGGAGCGGAGCAGAGCTACTCAAGGGGTATTTTATGGTGGTGTGGAAATTGATTACCTTAGGCTAGAGACTCAATGGAGGGCATGTAGAGAAGGACAAAAAAGGAGAAAGAAATAAGTACTATGGTTGTGGGAAAGAACTGTGGGTTGCCCACCCAGCTGCAGGGAAGGAAAGGGCCAGATATGGCTCCCTCTCCACCCTCTCCTGAAATTCTCATTCGTGTAAGACCCGAGTGTGGGGCAAACTCCTTACTTTGCTTTGCTGATAGTTTCATGGTGGGGGCTAGGGGAGAGGAAGCGGTTAGAGAAGCAAGGGTGGAGAAGCTATACTAATCAAAAAGTGAAGTTAAATTTACGAGACCATGCCCTAATGGGGTCATTGCCTCAGGGGGATTAGGAAGCAAAAATGCACTTTTACTGTCATAAGGTAAGGTGTGTTTTTTTTCCCCCCTCTGAAAGAAATAACTGGGATGAGGCGAGACTTCTGCTCTCAGGGGCTGGGACACTGACATTGTAGGGAAAGGTGGTTCCAGGTAGATGAGATGGCCAAGTTTGGAAACTTGTCGGATGTAGCACTCAGTGATATGAAGACACCTTGAGAAAAGGGGCTGTGTGTGCATGTGTCACGTAAAGATAGAGCTGTGTAGCTGGAGGGCTCCCACATCGGATGTGACAACAGCTGAGCATAACACTGTAGATGAGAAGCACTATATTCCCCACCAGGCTCTGGTGAGAGGGCATGTCTTGAGAGTCAAAGCACTTTCTTCAGTGGCCAAGGTCCTCTGGGTTTCTAGAACACCATACATTGGTGAAAGTGGTGTCTAATCCCCATCATGTTTTTGCTGATGGATTAGAACAGCACAGAACTGCGGACATAGCAAGCATTGGAATTTCTAGCCTCTCTAAGTGAAGACGCCAAGGGAGAAGGAGGTCTGGAATGGGTTATTTTATGAGTTTTCTATGGATGCTGTGACAAATTACCACCAACTTGGTGGCTTAAAAATACAAAGTTATTATCTTACTATTCTGGAGGTCAGAAATCGGAAATGGGTTTCACTGGGCTAAAATCTGTGTCAGAAGGGCTATTTTCCTTCTGAAGTCTCTAGAAGAGAATCTGTTTCCTTGTCTTTTTCAGCTTCTGGGGTCACCTGCTTCCTTGGCTTGTGGTCCCTTCCTCCATCTTCAAAGCCATCAATATAGTCAACCTTAAATCTTTTCTGCCTCTCTCGTCTACACTTAAAGGACCTTAGTAATTACATTAGGCTCATCTGCATAATTCAGGATAATGTCTTGGATTTTAAGACCTGCCGTTTAGCAACTTTAATTCCCCATGCAACCTTAATTTCTCCTTGCCATACAATATAACATGTTTACATGTAACATAACATATCCCCCCTAATCCAGGGATTAGAATGTGGACATCTTTGGTGGGGGGTGGAGAGGGAGCTTATCCTGACTATCACAGTGAACAAAGACTATTTGCCATAGAAAAATAGAGAAAGTATTCTTATCCTTACTTTCCTTCTATCATTCTCATCAAGTAAAAAGATCTTTGGATTCAAAAGAGAAGAATCAACACTGTTTGGACTCAAAGCTCAAGATAAGTGAAGAGGCAGTACGAGCTCTGGGCTCCTGGATCAGAATGGAATTCACCCCCAAGATACTAAGAGAATTTAAGAATGAGATTTCCAAATTGCTCATGGAGAGTTTTGAAGATTTATGGGGGCTAGTAAAAGAGTTAGAACACTAGAAATGGACAAAACCAAGTAACAATTTTTAAAAGGGAGAAGATAGATTCTCTAGACTGTAGGTGAATGAGTTCAACATTGCTTCTGGAAATAATTTTGAAAGAAGTATGGAAAAGAATGTTTCAAAGCATCTAGAAGAGTTCATCACAATTATGAAACAACATGGGTTCATTGAGAACAAAACATATCAGACAAATCTTATTTCCTCCATTGACATAGTTTCTCCATGGTAGATCTAGAGGGAAGATAGACATCATGCATCAGCAGATTGTAAATATGTCACAGAGTTTTGTATGGTTCACCTGTACATCATCAGTGGTGTGCTGGAGTTGTCTCATGCTGACTCACAAGAGCTATTTGTGCACATTTCTTCCCAACAACATGTTCAGTGGCATCACATTTATAGTTTGGAATCTGCCATGTTGGAAGTAGTCACACCACGGAAATCAGCAAATACTACAAACCGTGTTTCCCCCTCCACCCCCTGGGCTGTTGGTTGTTAAACATTTACCAGCACAACATTGCCTGTACTGCAAGTATCTAGCACAATGCCAAGACAAAGCTTGTGCTGCATAACTGTTGGCTGAAGGAATAAATAACCTGAATAAGAAACTTGGCACAGTGTCCCATAATATGATTGTGGTCAAGAAAGAGACATCTTAACTGGTTGCCAGTGCAACAAGTATCAAAAAGTGAAGAGAAAGAAAGAAAAAGAAAGAAAGAAAGAAAGAAAGAAAGAAAGAAAGAAAGAAAGAAAGAAAGAAAGAAAGAAAGGAAGGAAGGAAGGAAGGAAGGAAGGAAGGAAGGAAGGAAGGAAGGAAGGAAGGAAGGGAGAGAGAGAGAGAGGGAGGGAGGGAGGAAGGAAGGAAGGAAAAAGAATCTACGTCAAGTTGGAGAGAATTTTCTAAGAGTGGAATAAAAAGCTCTGTCCTTTGTCCTGTGAATCTTGAGTAATCTTTGTACCAACAGGAGAGAATGAGTACGTTGTACGATACAAAGAAATCTTCGCCCACAAATGAACTTATCTATGAAATAGAAACAGACTCACAGAACTGACTTGTGGTTGCCTAGCGGGAGGAGGTGTGGGGGAGGGATGGACTGGGAGTTTGGGGTTAGCAGATGCAAACTATTGTATATAGCATGGATAAACAACAAGCTCCTACTGTATAGCACAAGGAACTATAGTCAATATCCTGTGATAAACCATGATGGAAAAGAATATAAAAAGGAATGTATATATATGTATAACTGAATCACTTTGCTGTACAGCAGAAATTCACACAACATTGTAAATCAACTATACTTCAGTAAAAATGTCTATTTCTTATTAAAAACAAAAAGAAGTCTTTGCCATCTGGAAGGATGAGCTGAAACTAGTGAGATGAAATTTCAGAGGCAAATATAAAGTCCTGTTGTTGGAATAAGTGAAAACTAAAATAATAAAACAAATCATGCATGTGCAGGACGGGGTGGCAGTGGGAAAATATAGCTTAGCAGCATGAGATGTGAAGAGTGAGTCTCAATTCTCCAAACTGGTCGTATGTTGACTAAAGCACTGTGTCCACATCCAGGCACCACATAGCTGAGCATTCAGAGAAGAGTACCTAGAGTGATGGGAGATATAAAACTTGTCACGTGAGGTGTGATAGAAGGAATTTGGAGGTTTTCATTGGAGAAGAAAAGACTCAAAGGAATATAATGTTGACACTAAATATTTGGATGACTATTACAGAGACAGGGCCATCACACTGCTCAACTCCAGGGGGCACCATTTACATTGTAGTCTACGTGAACTGCAGCACCCGGGGCTGTGCGGTGCGTGTCTACACAACCAGAGTGCTACTCCTGCACGTGGGCAAGGGGTTGCTATTCCACATAGCAGAAGTCCTTGAGATTGTACGTCAGCTCAGTTTCAACAAGAACCTCGAAACTTCTTGGATGGATTCAAAGCAGAAGCTGGAAGGTCACATGTCTTGGAGGTACAGTAGGTGATTCTGGCAACAGAAAAGCAGAAGAGTTTTATTGGATGACCTTTAATATTTTTCCAATTCTGAGATTCACTAACGCAAAAGATGGGAACTATCATTTATAGAGCTTCTCTTCGTGCTAGGCATTGTGTTAGATACTCTGTATACCTGATTTAATTTAATCTTCAAAACCTCCCTACAAAGTGGATGCTATTATCCTTAATTTACAGATGAAGAAACTGAGACTCAGATGAATTATTTGTCCATAGTCATCCAATTACTATGTAGCTTAGCCAGTATTTAAATCTGGGATTATATGACTCCTTGTTTCTTCCTGGACCACTGGGGGTTGGGAGGAAAGCTAACCACTTCACCCTCTCTAGGACTAACTTGGTAACTGGGTGACCAGTGTCAATATCAATATTACACTCAGGGGACTTGTGGAGCCATAGCTGTGGGTTCTGTTGACTGGCCAGTGGTGCCCATGTCTTGTAGGAAAGATTTTATACGTTGCCAGAGTCGGTTTTGCTGGATCACACTCTTACTTTGCTCCTTCCCTTGTGCTGTCAACATCAATTCATAATGCCCCGAAGAGAATGAAGATGCTCACAGAAACTCAGTCCCTGATGGAATCTACCTCTTTGGATTAAATGATGTGAGTCAGGGATCTCTTTATCCTGCCTCTTCACCTAAGACACTGAAACCCAGGTCTTGATGGTGACTCTGTAGGCTCATAAGTCAGCCCCAGGATTGCCTGCATGGAGCCACTGACAGCCTGGAGCAAGTCATTGGTAGCTATCATGCAGCTGATAAACTGGGAAGTGTGATCTTTTTTTTTTTTTTAATTTTATTTATTTTGTTTATATTTATTTTTGGCTGCATTGGGTCTTCGTTGCCTCGCGTGGGCTTTCTCTAGTTGTGGTGGCGAGTGGGGGCTACTCTTCATTGCTTTGGGCGGACTTCTCATTGCGGTGGCTTCTCTTGTTGTAGAGCACGGGCTCTAGGTGTGCAGGCTTCAGTAGCTGTGGCACATGGGCTCAGTAGTTGTGGCTTGTGGTCTCTAGAGCTCAGGCTCAGTAGTTGTGGCGCATGGGCTTTGTTGCTCCGCGGCATGTGGGATCTTCCCAGACCAGGGCTTGAACCCATGTCCCCTGCATTGGCAGGCAGATTCTTAACCACTGCACCACCAGGGAAGCCCGGGAAGTGTGATCTTTGACTCATCCATCCATTACACATGTAATCGGCACTGTAGCGCTTGGGTATGCACCATGTGTCACCACATGCCAGAGCCACGCCTTTCCATTGCTGGATTAGCTGGCCTGGCTGGCTCTTGAGGCATTGGGAAGATGTTTGTTGACTTGGAAGAATCAATGCCTTTTCTATTACTTAATGAGCCATATCAAGACTACCATTCCTACCTGCTAGTAATTCAGTGTGAGAATTTGGCCGGGGGCTGACGTTGTTTTGTGCAATTCCTTTGAATTTCTCTGGAGCCACCCAGTTGACATGTACTCACACCTAGGATTAAAGTCTACTTATTATCAGAGGGTAAAAACGTGTCCTCACAATGAACACAGCTAAAACTACAGTCAGGGACTCATCTCTCATTTCCTTTTAGGCCCTCAAAGGCACAGTTTATTTTTGGACTTGCTGTTTTTCCATCTGAATTATCTCCCTGCCATCCGGGCACTCTAAACCCCATCATCATTGTGTTCCTGCCCTTTCCCCTACCCAAATATTTTCCGAGTCAGTAAATTCACCACAGGGTCGTAAAAATTGTTACTGCAGATAAGGAAATACAGCAGAGGAGGGTTCGTCTTACATAAAAGAGCTAGTGAAATGCTCTTGACACACAATTACCATGTTCCCTTAAATGAAGAACTGTTGTAATGTGTGTCAGGAATGATGGGAATGAAACTGGTAAAAAGCAGTGCCTAACTTTATTTTTCTAGAAGGCTCTGATGTTGCCTTGGAAGTCACCAAGCCCAGAACTTTATGAATAAAGGGTAAATGAAATGGTGAGAATGCCTGAAGGGGGACTATGGTATACACTGGGTAACAAGCCATGGTGGGTTCTGACCCCCAGCTCTTCAGACGATTCCAGGGATGACCTTAAAGCAGAGGGGCAGTTTGGGTCTAATTCTTTGTAGGCAGCGCCTGCTTCCCCATCTCACACCATGTGCCCTGCACTGGGAGGTCTGCCTCTTTCTATAGGATCTGTTTGCTATACATCATCTTTCTGCACAAGCTGAAGGTACTGTGTTTTTTGTTTGTTTGTTTTTTGTTTTTGTTTTTGGTTGTGCCATGCAGCTTGTAGGACCTTAGTTCCCCGACCAGGGATCAAACCCGTGCCCCCTGCAGTGGCAGCACGGAGTCCTAACCACTGGACAGCCAGGGAATTCTCTTGAAGGTACTGTGATGCTGAGCATGGCAATAGCTGAGTGAGGCCGGCGCTCTGAATCTCTCACCCAGGGACTCTTAGGATGCAGTCAGCTGGGATCCTTCTCTTCTAGTAGTTGTATTCATTACAGATTGTGATGATATAAAGGGGTTTTAAATGCTCTCTGGACAAAAGAGTTCCTTCCTGCTTGAGGTCAGAACTGAAAATGACTTCTCCATTTGCACAAGGCTCTGGCATCTCCTGTGCACCATTACTAAATGCCTCTACAGCCATAGTAAGTTGAGATATTGCTTTTTAATCCCCTTTTGCCCAATAGCTCTTATTGCATGGTCACAGTTCTCTCTTCCTCTGGCAAATAAATGCTGGAGAGGGTGTGGAGAAAAGGGAACCCTCCTACACTGTTGGTGGGAATGTAAATTGACACAGCCACTATGGAGAACAGCATGGAAATTCCTTAAAAAACTAAAAATAGAGTTACCATATGATCCAGCAACCCCACTCCTAGGCATATACCCAGAGAAAACCATAATTCAAAAAGATACATGCACCCCAATGTTCATTGCAGCACTATTTACGATAGCCAGGACATGGAAGCAACACAAATGTCCATCAACAGGGGAATGGATAAAGAAGATGTTGTACATATATACAATGGAATATTACTCAGCCTTAAAAAAGAATGAAATAACGTCATTTGCAGCAACATGGATGGACCTAGAGACTGTCATACTGAGTGAAGTGAGTCAGACACAGAAAAACATATGATATCACTTATATGTGGAATCTAAAAAACGGGTACAAATGAACTTAGTTACAAAACAGAAGTAGAGTCACAGATGTAGAAGACAAACTTATGGTTAACAGGGGAGAGGGATACATTGGGAGATTGGGATCGACATATACACACTACTATATATAAAATCTGTAACTAATAAGAACCTGCTGTATAGCGCAGGGAACTCTACTCAATACTCTGTAATGACTTATATGGGAAAAGAATCTAAAAACAGAGTGGATGTATGTATATGTATAACTGATTCATTTTGCTGTACACCTGAAACTAACACAACATTGTAAATCAACTATATTCCAATAAAAATTAAAAAAAAAAAAAAGAAAGACAGAAAGGCAGAAGAGTTGGTGAATAGTTTGAGTTCTCCAACTGCCATCTGTAAGGGAGGTCAGTGAGGTGCTGTCCACGTCATTCTACTGGAGAAATCAGAGGAAGGTTTGATGGAGGGAGATGTCACCTTGCCTATATCCATTCTCCATCCAGACAGGCTGTGGGCTACAACACTGGTCATCTCATATCGTGACTGCAGAGAATTCCAAAGACTGCTTCTTCCTCATGAGAGCCATCCTTAATGGATACTCCCTGAAAGAAAGAGATTCAACATAAAGTTTGCTACATGTAGGAGTATACCTATAGACTAAATCCCTAGAAGTGGAACTATTAGGTCAAAAGGCATGTGATCTGTAATTTTCATACCCCAAATTGTACCAATTTATACTTCCACCAACAGTCTAGGAGAGTGCTTGTTTCCATGTGCCTTTGTAAATAAAAAGGGCTTTTAAACTGCCAATTTTATAGGTGAGAAAATTAAATAAAGTTTGCACCTAATGGTGAAAATTCATGTTTTTATCACCAGAGACTCTTTGGGAGAAGGAGACCTGGATTTTGCAGATGCTTCCTAAGGGTTTACTCATACCACCCAGGGTCAAGGGGATGGAAGAGGAGAGAAGAGTGGCAGAGAGCAAAAAAGGGGTGAGGAGGGTGAGGAAGTAGCGTAGCAGTCGGGGCAAATCAGAGCGAAGCTAGAGGTTATATTTCTGAGCTAATATGGGGGCATTCCTGCTCTCTCCCCACTCAACTTACCTCCTTCCATCCAACACAAACATTTCCACCCAGCAGCTCCACTTCCTGTAAATAGGGAGTTTATGCTCTGGGCATTTAAGCATTTTGACTGATCATGCCATGTTAGGACCTTAGGACAGACACTAGACACGGATGCAACGACTGCCCAAGAAATCCCTGCTTAGAGTGTCAGGGAAAAAAAAGGAGCTGGTGAGGCTATACCTAAAGGTTTCTAAAGCTGTATCACTGATTATTTGAGATGGAAGAAGTGACCACAGGGAGTTCTGGGTTAATCAGAAGACCTCAGAGGGGATAAAACTATTGGATCAAAAATTATAATACTAATTTATATGGTTTGTACAAGTGCCATTGCCAGTATGAAAGCTAGTGGGCTAGTCCCTTTGGGTTGTAAGGTACAAAGGGGTTCATCTAGACTACCCTGAGTGTTGGTAGTTTATGAAGTTACACGTTTTAAGAAAGGGTGGTATCTTGACCATACAGCCAGATCTCTGGCGAATCTATAAACAGCACAATAGCTAGCCTCCCCAGGGCCCAGAACACAGTTTGGTAATTGAAGGGCAGTATAGGATCCTATGTGGGTCTGACAACTAGGTGATCTCTACCCCTCCCTCAGCAGCAGGAGGAGCTGATTGCTACCCTAGAGCTTCACCATCATTTGAATCCGGCTCTTCCATCTTTTCTTCTACTGTCCACAACCCTACCTAAAAAATGCCCTTTATTCTCCACCTGACCTCACAGCCTCTGCTCACTCATGGTTTCAGCTCATGCCTCTTGCTGCCTGTTCTCTGTGTCTTTTGCCCCTCCATTCAACTGTTCAAGGTCCAATGTCTCATATTCAAAAATCCTCAAAAGACAGAATCTCATTGATTCAATCGGTCACTGGAGTGCCTACTGCCCAATTTAGAGAGTAGCATATAACCTGGCTACCCTTGCATCAGATACCCATTCAGGGATGGCCAGGCTAGAGGGGTCACCAGTGTGAGCATGGGACCTAAAAACGAGAAAGCTTTAGAAGGGGCTCATGAGTATGGGGCAGAAGTCATTAGACTTCTTTAGGACGACCTGACTAAAAGTCTGAGTTTGCATCCCAGCTTCCATATGATGGTAACTGCTTCCTTTATGACCTTGACAGACAGGCCTGTCAGGTGTGCAGGTATTTATTGTACATTATCTCTAAGGTCCTTCCTTGACTGGTGATTCCATCAGTCCCCAACTAACACACCTACTCGTCTAGGTTACTAGTCCTCCCTCCTACATGATTGCCACACTTACCGACTATTCTAGATAAGACAAAGACCACTGTCTCTCTTTCCTCATCAGAAGGGATTATATGATTGCATCAGCTGATGGTCCATGACTCAGGATGTTGCTATGTAGGAGGCACAGTGCTGAGAGGGACGAATGCGTGCTCCCCTTTCCTTACACTGTCACAGAGAAGAGAAGAAATTATGGGCAGATGTGTCCATCTCCTCTGTGCTTCCTGCGGCAAGGAAGATTGATTAACCAGAAGAGTGAGAATGTGGAAATCCTCTTTTGGAGCAGCCAGTTTGTCAGCAAACTCAGGTTCTCTGCTCCTTCAGGCAGTGAACTTACCAGTGTTCTGCCCCTCATAGAGGGAGGACTAAACTGCAGGGGATAAACAGTAGGAAGTCTGGGAGGTGAAGCTATGGTTTCCTTTATCAGCCAGAAAGCTAGTATTTTGATCTTGGACTGTGTAATGCCTATGATTAAATCTCAGTGGCTTTGGGAGCTGGCTTAGGAGGGAGGAGTATGGGTAATGAGCATTACCTCTTTCCAAATACACTGCCATCCCTGGGCCTCGATGCTGAGAAAGCATGCCACACCAGCTCTGAGGGTATGGTGATTTGCCTTAAGGGTCCCAAAGCAACATGAGGAAAGAAGGACATCCTGCAGGAATACTGGCCTCCAAACAGGGAGTCCCAGGTGCACGACTCTATCCAGAAAGATGTTCCATCCCTCATCTTCCTTTGTGGCTTAATGTATTGAAAGAACGCACTGGTTTTGGAGTCAGAGGATTTGAACTCAAACTTCAGCTCGGCTGGTTACTAGTTGCATAACTGCACGCGGGTGAGTCTACTTCTGAGACTCAGTTTCTCCATCTTTAAAATGGGCCTTGTAATACCTACCTCAGAGAGTCCTTGTGAAGGTTTCACTCAAGAGAAAACAAGTGGGAACCACGTTTGTAAACTCTGCAGTTGGGAGTGGTTGCCATCAATCCTGAGGATGAGCACACTCTCCTTACCCACCCTCCTCTCTCTGCTTTTCCTATTAGGTCCCCGTGGTCCCAGGCAGGAAGTGAAAAAGACACAGTAGTTCTCTCCATGACTGTAGCATTTCTAAGTTTCCCATGAGTCCCTTAATATAGAGCAAAAAAAGAACAGGGGCCACAGCCAGGTCAACTGGGGCTAGATTAGCTTGGCAGGTGGGAATTCTGAAAACAGTGGGGAATCCACCTGTGACTCTTATCATCTGTAAAATGAATATAATCATGCCAACCTCATAAGATTCTTGGAATAAATAGGCTCATGGATCTGGCATGTGATAGATCATCAAATGTTACTTCTCTTCTTTCCATCAAACACTGAGTAAGACACTACTCCTCAGAAATGTTTCCTATAGAAGGAAGATGTTCTGCATAAGTGCAACTTTTGAGGACCTCACAACAAAGGAAGTTAGGGAATGTCAAAGCCAACCTTCAATCCACACAGAGAAGATACTCTCATGTGACATCTAGACAGATTTGAGTTTGATCATTCTTTCATTCAAATACCAGAAAAAATGATTAGCAGTGACTTTTAAGAGATTAAAAATTGTGATTAGAAAGCCATGTGAGTTCTTTGCCCACAGGCAAACCAGGAATGAGACTGCAAGCCATCTCTGCTATCCTAGATCTAGACCCCTGATCTAGTCTAAGCCTCAGTGTCTCAACATAGACTAGAGTGAAGGTCTCTTCATTGGCCTTGTCATGACCTTAACTGAACTTGTCTCAAGTTTTTCCTTTATATAGCTTCCCTACTGCTACCAGTTTAATTCTCCCAATGTAATTGTCAGTTCCCTGCTCAGAAACCTGAACCAATTCCACAATCACACTTTCTAGACTTTCCTTCCATTCCTTCTTTTCATGTATCTTTCAACCCTTTCAATGGAACTAGTCCCTATATGGATCAGGCAGAGTCACCAGTTGCAAGCAACAGAAACTGTCTCTGGATATTGGGCCGTTTGCAGACCAAGAGAATCAGCCACAGTTCCACATTTCCAGGGACCTGAAACCATGCCACAGAACTGGTTTTATGAGAAAATCACCTAAGTTGTTTCCCCTGAGCACTAACCAAATACTGTGGTTTCTCTGCTGCCACTTCTGTGTCAGAAATTTGATTTTATTGCAAACATGACTGCTGCCAGTATCTGTGGCATCTCTTTACCAAAAATTCAGTCTCGAGGGCTCTGAGAGTCAGTTACTTGTTACTTTATCGACAGAAAAAACCATGCAGTACTGCTTCCTTACATTGGGCACTTTGAAATCTATGTCTACATGGATAAGCCTTATTGGTGGAGTCTGGGTTACTTACATTTTATGCCACAGTTGCCAGAAAAGCTGGGAAAGAGAGTCTTTTGGGCTTTCACCTTGGGGACGTTAAGTGGGACTTAGAAGGTGGTAAATTTCCAAAATATACCAAGTCTGCTCAAAAATTTACTGGGCAGCTAGAAAATGTGACAAATATCTACAGTATAGTCAATCTTTTGTTTGCCCAGCAAACAAAGCATATACCATTTTTGTATTCTTAAGCTTACCAATAACAACTTTCCTGCCTGAGATAATGCAACTATCCCTCAAATGAAAACAGGCTTATCCTCTGTCCAAAAAAGGAGTCAAGTTCTCATCAGTTAGGGCATCCAGCTTCAAGCCCAGGATCTCTGTGTGATGTATATTCTTACTCTAGTTCCATCTGGGTTCTATCTTTATATCCTGTAACCTATGGATTATATTGTAAAGATAGCCACCGTCACCACACCCTCCATATAAATTAGTAGGGAAGTAGAAAAGAAGGAAAAGAATAATTAGTTATGACACATCAAGGAAAAATTACAAGTACACATTATAGCCTCCCCTCACAACAAATGGTCAAATGGTCAGAGTTGGTATTTATATGTCTTCTTTCCTCCATCATCTACCCCATGCTCCTTTGCCCTGTTAGCATGTTGGCTGGTTGCTTCTATACATGCTATGGTGACCTAAATCTTTATTTGACTTTATTTGGTTTCTGCAGTTTTCGCTTAAATTTTACTGGACAAAGAAGTACTGGGAGGTATAAGGTATATCCTGGACTTCAGACGTACTCTTCCCTGCCTCCATTCTATAACAGCAACTCTATTTCTCCTTGATTATCAGGATAAATCACTCCCATCAACACCATAACCCCTTGTTCTTCAAGTAATATAAGAAGCCCCGAATGACCAAGTAACTGTTTCAGCTTTCACTTCAGTGCCATCCTTTTTGTGTCCCTGGTGGACAGATTTCTTGATTGTTTATGAAGACTTCTAAACTAGCAGAGTTCATAGTTGTGAAAATGAGCATCACATTTTTTTTTCTAAGTGGGTCATTAGATGTAATAGTGAAAGATGCTACACCCACCATTTCTAACCCTTGGCTACAGAACCTACGTATTTGGGCTATAGAAGAAATAGCACCACAGGTTCAGAGCATGTACTTCAGCCCAAATTCTCAAGGTCTTGTCTTTAGCCCTTGCCATAACTGAGTCTTCAATAAACAATTTCACTTGTCTTTAAGACTGGCTGCTTCTGGGTGACTGGGATACATGGTGAGACACCTGAATCCCATGAACATCAGCCCATTTTCTTCTTAAATGATTAAATGAGTTTCTTGGTCAGAACCAATAGAGTCTGTGATACCTGGAAAAAGCATGGAGAGAAGGGAAGACAAATTAAAACCCAGAAAAAATGTCTCTCCAGGGAGGACTATCCTCTGTAATGGAAGGAGTCCAATGAAATTAACCTGCCACCAGGTAGCCTACTGGTCCCCCTGCGTTATGTCAGCATATCAGGGGCTTTGGTTTGGTTTTACTGCTAGTAAGTGAGCATTCAGTAATAGCAGTAGCCAGGCCAGCCTTGATGAGGGGAATCCATGTTCTTGAGGTGTGCAAAACCTTCAGTCTTGCCACCATGACCTCCTCTGCAGTGGAGGCTTTTGGTGAGTATTCACATGGGACACACCCTCACACTCTCACATATCTTGTGAGGTTCTTCAACAAACTTCTTCCATTAACTTTTTGCCATCAATATGTTTTGGTCATTCCAACTTCTTGAACATCTGGCCAAACCATTAGCCATTTCCCATGAATCTACATTGTACGTTCCCCACGAATCTACACTATAGATCCATGCTGAGGCCACCTTACTTTACAGGCAAAGTTCTGCCTATTGGAGGATTTCTCTCTCTCACTTAAGGATGGTCTTTCAGGGCTAACCTTAAGGGGGACTAAAAGGCTTAGCATTCTACTTCCTTCTGATGCCAGAACATCACAGAGTCATCTGCATTAGGCCAACTAGTTATAAAAAACTCTGCATGAGATCATAGGTATGTGTCAAGTAAGAGGTGGCAGTGTGACGAGTAGAGGCACACTGAGAATTTGAGTTATCTGAATTTGTAATTTGTGCCTTCAGGACATTTTGATGGGGTGTTATTAAGTATGCTTGGCCTTATGGCTTGGTGGATCAGATAACTTCCCGTCCACAATGGACAGTCCACATTGTATAAACTCTTGGTGTTCACTGACAGGAATCCAATCACCATGTACCAGTAACAAGCCAAGACTGCTTCTCCAAAGGAAAATAGTTACTTGCCAAAGAGTGCTTGGCTTTTCTCCAAAACCCAGTGGACTCTGTTGTGGTTCTCCAGTTGAGGTTTGCTACAGGTGCCATATAGCATCCTGTATCTACACACACACACCTCAAACACCACTGGATCTGCAGGAATCCTAAGTGCTGAGTGTTAAAAACAGCTGTGGAGTATTTTCCTTGCTCTGGGTCCTGCTCAATCCTGAAAGCCTTTTAGGTCCTGCTCAATTCCGAAAGCAGTAAAAGGGTCAACAGCATGCTTAATTGTGGTATATAGTGCCTCTAAAATCTAAAGAAGTAATGTGTTTCTTTCTTCCTTCCTTTCTTTCTCTCTTTCTTTTTTTTTTTTTTAATTGAAGTATAGTTGATTTACGATGTTTCAGGTGTACAGCAAAGTGATACAGCTATCTATCTATCTATCTATCTATCTATTCTTTTTCGGGTTGTCTTCCATTATAGGTTATCATAAGATATTGAATATAGTTCCCTGTCCTCTAAGTAGGTCCTTGTTGTTTATCTATTTTATATACAGTAGTGTGTATCTGCTAATCCCAAATTCCTAATCTATCCCTACACCCCTCCATCCCACACGTGCTTCTTTCTTAATGGTAGAAGTTACAAGGTACACTCACTCATCTTTTCCTTTGAGGGTGAGATCCCAATTACTGAACTTTATGAGGGATTTATACTTTAATGAGGTGGCAGCCCCCTATCTTTTCAGGGGTTACATCTCTCACTTTAGGCACAGATGTGTCCTTTTTTAAAATTTATTTTTATAATTTATTTTTTTACTTTTGGCTGCATTGGGTCTTCATTGCTGTGCCCGGGCTTTCTCTAGTTGCGGCGAGCAGGGGCTACTTTTCATTGTGGTGTGTGGGCTTCTCATTGTGGTGGCTTCTGTTGTGTAGCATGGGTTCTAGGCGCGCGGGCTTCAGTAGTCGTGGCACGTGGGCTCAGTAGTTGTGGCTCACGGGCACTAGAGCGCAGGCTCAGTAGTTGTGGCACACAGGCTTAGTTTCTCTGCGGCATGTGGGATCTTCCTGGACCAGGGATCAAACCTGTGTCCCCTGCATTGGCAGGTGGATTCTTAACAACTGGACCACCAGAGAAGTCCCTAGGCACAAATGTATCTTACCCAAAGTATCTAAAACATCTGCTACATCCTGGCCTCCAAGTCTTATTAGTTTGATGTCATCAACTTAATGAGCCAACATCACGTCCTGTGAAATAGGGAGAAAGTTAAGCATGGACTAAATTGCGGCACAGTTGCAGAGTTGGCATAATCCCAAGGCAAAACAGTGGAGGTGGACCGCTCTGCCTGCCAGGTGAAAGCAAATTGCAACTAATACTTTCTTCTTATTTGAATGGACAGAACAGTTACTGCATCCATAGTTGCATACTAGATGTTAGGAACTGTGCTGATTTACTCCAACAAAGAGACCACATCTGAAACAGCAGATACAATTTGAGTCACTACCTAATTAAGCCTTTAATAATCCTCTGCAACCAGCAAGGGAACTGTACTCAATATTTTGTAATAACCAATAAGGGAAAAGAATCTGAAAAAACTAGATGTATGTGTATGTATAACTGAGTCACTTTGCTGTGCACCTAAAACTAACACAACATTGTAAATCAACTATACTTCAATTTTTTAAAAATCACAATAAAAAAATAATCCTCTGTATTTCTTCGCGATCTATCTGACAACTGCATAGACAACAGATATGTTAAAAAAGGATATGTAAGGAACCATAACCCCTGCAACTCTCAGCTCTTCTTTGATTTGACTGCACATGCATTTCTGAGAATCTTCCATGAATGAGACATTTTTTTGGCTTGTTCTCATGGTGGGGAGGGGAGCTCTAAAGCTATGCTGTCCAATACCATAGCTACTAGCCACATGAGCACTTGAAATGTGGTGAGTCTGTAATGAAATGTTCTATAAGTGCAAAATATGCACGCTGTTTTGAAGACTTAGTACAAAAATAAGTATATTAATAAGTTGTGTATTGATTATATGTTGAAATGATAGTATTTTGGATGTATCAGGTGAAATAAAATGTCCTATTAAACTTAATTTTACCTGTTTCTTCTTCTCTTTTAAAAATATGGCCACTAGAAAATTTAAAATTAGATTTGTGGCTCACATTATATTTCTATGGGGCAGTACTGCTTGAAGGCTTAATTTGCTTTTCCTACTGTAATAGCGCTCTTGATAGAGGTTAGGAAACAAATCTGGAAATTATGCCAATGGCTGAATTTATTTATTCCAGCTATACAGTCACCATAAGATGAGTTTGGGGTCTCATAGGGCCCACTGTGAGGCTGATTAAAATTAAAGCATTTATAATCTGATCGCCATAAGGCTGCCACTGACTGGTAATCCATAGTGGCATTCTAGTTTCCCATTATTTCAAAGCCCAAGTTTGGGATATTTTCTTTCCCTAAGTGTACATTTACCCTGATCAATAGTTGTCTTTTGGAGAAGAGGAGGAGGAAGAGGCACATATAAACCTGTCAAGTTATCAGAGTCTTTTGTCAGGGGTATGCAACATTCCTTTCATTTAAGGGGCTCAGAGTTTCTGAAATAAGTCATGTCTGGGAATTGAATGAGGAAGTGGAATTCTCTATTGCAGCAGCCCAAGTAAGGTCTCTTTCCACCAGACTGGTTTTTTTTTGGCGGAGGGGTGGGGGTTGGAGGAGTGGTTCATAAATCAGGTAAAACCTTGTGGTTGGCTGCCTATGTTTCACTTCTGGATCTTCTGTTTAGTTAATTGGCTACAATCAAAGAGTCAGACCAATCAGATTACCACTGTAGCACCTTTGCCAATTATGATAATTATACATACCATGCCTCGGAGTGTTAAGTCTGATGTTTTGGCCTTGCTTAAGTGTCCTGCCCTCATCCTATTACCATTGTCGTAATCAAGGAGACAATTTCAGCACAGCTAGTTCCTCCCATCTGCATCCTTGGCCTACATGTGCTTTTCAAAGTTTCTAGGTCTTCTGAACCAATGTATTTTTCAATGGTTTGGTGATATGAGTACAGTGGGCTCTGTATATGGGTTCTGCATCCATGGATACAGAGGGCCGACTGTACTATGCCATTTTATATAAGGGATTTGAGCATCTGCGGATTTTGGTACCCACAGGGCCTGGGGAGGTGGGGGTGGGGGTGTCCTGGAAGCCATCCCCCCTCGGATACTGAGGGATGACTGTATATTCTTTTTTTTTTTTTAATTAATTTTTTTGTTTGTTTGTTTTTGGCTGTGTTGGGTCTTCGTTTCTGTGCGAGGGCTTTCTCTAGTTAAGGCGAGCGGGGGCCACTCTTCATCGTGGTGCGCGGGCCTCTCACTGTCGTGGCCTCTCTTGTTGCGGAGCACAGGCTCCAGACACGCAGGCTCAGTAATTGTGGCTCACGGGCCCAGTTGCTCCGCGACATGTGGGATCTTCCCAGACCAGGGCTCGAACCCGTGTCCCCTACATTAGCAGGCAGATTCTCAACCACTGCTCCACCAGGGAAGCCCGACTGTATATTCTTGATCTTTATTGAGAGGAGGGCTGAATCACCTATGGTAAATCCATTCCCAGATTCCTGTCTTCCTAAGTCTTTTTATTCATCCCTCTTTATTATATCCAGGAATTTCTGACTTCTTGGCTTTATTTGGTGTTGTCCATCTTTGAGTCAGTTTGAAGTCTGCCAACTGAGAAAAACAATTAGACTCACTCCGGCTGCTGGAGATACCATTTTCATCCAACATCTCTGGAAAGAATATCAGATCAAAAAATGTAGCCTAATCTTTGTTTATGTCTCTCTTTCCTTGGCCAAGCCCTTAATCTCGCATACATTCTCCAGGGTTTTGCTGATAAATTAGGAAAGACTTAAAGTCTTTTTATTTCTTAGCCTTATTCCGGGTTCTGGGTCCCTGGGGACAGGCTAGGCTATAATTCTCATTGTAAGTCTGGAGACAATCAAAGATGGTAAAAGGATGGGGCATGGAGAGAACTGGCTCCCTTTTGCAAGGTAAATCCCTATAGCAAGATCTCTGTGGGCTCCCAGACAGGAGAGGAGGAGGAGGAGGAGGAGGATAAGGGGGAGGAGAAGGGGGCGAGCAAGGGGGAGATAGTTGGGGGAAGGAAGAGCTGGACCTGCAGCCAAGAGAGGCTCGGTGGGGATTTGGGATACTCTGAGTCACATGAATTCCCCCAGGTCAATTCTTGGCACCTACTTCTTTCTAGTCAGTGCCATAACTTTTGCCCTAGACCTGATGAAGCTCTGAATTTAACGAAGGTTTGAATTTAACATGCTGTAGAATCAAACTTTGAATATTAGGAAGCAGCAGGGAATGCCAAGCTGGTCATCATATTCAAGAGTGAGTAGGAGACTGGATGGGGAGATACAGCCAGTAGCACTCAGAGCCAGTCATACGCAGAACCAATTGGAGAATGATGTCCGGGAGAGCTCAGGTAAAGGTGGGAAGTCAGATGAAATGGCTGTGATCCTGACATGGACTTGTCTTGGGTGTCAGCCTCCTGGGACCTTTAGAGCGGGGGGGTCAAACCCTCATAAAGGCAGACTTAGGGTTGGTATGAAACAAAGATGAATTCTCACTGCAGAAACTAGGCAGCTTACAAGTGGTACATTCCCATCTGACCTGTACAAAAGGAAAAAAACAAAAGTTTCCATCCACACTTAGGTCACAGGGATGGATAGGATTTCTGTAAATAAACAGAATTCCTCACTGGGATTAGAGCAACAACTTTCCTGCTGGCTTCTCTACCTTCAAGCTCATTCATCTCCACACAGCAGCCAGGGATATCTTTCTTTCTCTCCTTCTTTCTTTTTGATGTGGACCATTTTAAAAGTCTTTATTGAATTTGTTAAAACATTGCTTCTGTTCTACGTTTTGGCTTTTTGGCCGCAAGTCATGTGGAATCCTAGCTGCCCAGCCACGGATCAAACCCACACCTCCTGGGGTGGAGAAGGAGAAGGAGAAGTCTTAACCACTGGACCGCCAGGGAAGTCCCAGGGATATCTTTCTAACACACAAAACCTTTAATGGCTCCACTCTGCCTTCAGGATAAAGCCCCAACTCTTTAACTAGGCTCTCAAGGCTCAGCAGGCTGCATCCTTGCCGACCTCTCCATCCTCATCTCATTGTCCCCACTTCCATCCTTACCCCTATTCTCAACCCTACAGCTTTTCCCTGAAAGCTGACACTGAACTTCTTACAGGACTCTGGAGCAGATGGGGAGAAATGGTCTTTAAAAATGCACAGCCTTCTAATGAGGGTGGATGCTGTCAACGGAAAGACCATAATCACAAATTTTCTGCTAGGCCTTTTCATTACTAAAGGAGAAATTGCTCTTTTTGTTCAGCTGAGCATCTTGATGGATTTTTGGATGTGCACAGGTGAGCCTGGAGCAAAGTCTGAAATCTGTAGTTAATTTGGCCTGTGTGAAGAGTGAGATGAATATGGGTAGGGAGAAAAAAAAGACGAGGAGCTGAGAAGGTAAAGAAAGGAGACAGCTAGGTTAAAGAGAGAGAGAGAGAGGGAGAGAGAGAGATACTACTGCTAGTAAGAAATCCTCAGTGAAAGAACAAAGGACTTTTGGGGCTTCCCTCGTGGCTCAGCAGTTAAGAATCCGCCTGCCAATGCAGGGAACACGGGGTTGAGTCCTGGTCTGGGAAGATCCCACATGCTGCGGAGCAACTAAGCCCGTGCTCCACAACTACTGAGCCTGCGCTCTAGAGGCGGCGAGCCACAACTACTGAGCCCACGTGCCACAACTACTGAAGCCCATGCACTTAGAGCCCGTGCTCTGCAACAAGAGAAGCCACAGCAATGAGAAGCCTGCACACCACAAGGAAGAGTAGCCCCAACTCGCTGTAACTAGAGAAAGCCCGCGTGCAGCAAGGAAGACCCAACGCAGCCAAAAATAAATAAATAAGAAAAGAACAAAGGACTTTTCGTGTCTAAGGAGCAAGTTCAAGTTGTTTTTTGTGCACTGCACCCCTTCCTTCAAGATTCGTAAACCTATATAAAACTTTGAACCATTTTTACTTCTCCATTTTCTTCTTTCACGTCCCTACTCCTAGGTTTTAAGAGAAAAGAATTTTAGCTAAAGCTATTGAAATTTCCCCTAGAGTCGGTCTTATGTTATTCAAAAATTTTTATTATTCCATGTCACACTAGCACTATCCATTTAGATTATGACTAATACAAGGTACATTAATCACCACCGTTTTCCTGTATTTTTTGTCATCTTCCATGCAGAGGTTTTTGTTTGGGGTTATTTTCTTGAGAACTTTCTTGACAAATTTCCTTAGAGTACAGGGGTGTAGATTTTCCAAGGCACTATGTGTTAAAAAATGCCTTCTTTTTGCTCTCATATAATGATTTGACTGGATATAAGATTTTCAGATCATAATCCATTTTTCCCCCAAATAGCCTATGGATATCATACCTTTGTCTCTCAAGAGCCTCCAGTATTGCTGATAATCCAATTATGGCCTCCCTCTTTTTTTTGTCAATAACTTGTTCTTTCTGGCTGATGAGGGTTAAATTAATCCTTGAAGCTGAGAACATTCACCGGGATACTTCTTTGTGTGAGTGTGTCTTTTCATTAAACCCACCTGGGACCAGGGGAGTCCTTTAAATGTAAATAATCAAGTCTTTCTTTGGTTTTCTTCTATCTTCTTTCTCCTTCTGGAACTCCTATTATTAGACTACTTAGTCTCTGCCTAATTGGTCCTCTATGTGTTGTATTTGTGCATTTTTCTTAGCAGTTAGTATGCTTTGTTTTCTTTTGCTTCGGGTTATTGGGACAACCCCCTACAACCACCCCAAATACCAATTTAGTTTTCAGAAACTATCATTCTCTTTCATTTCTGCGTTGAATTTCTCAATTTAGAAATCATGCTCCTTAGTTGCATAATTTCATTTTTTATGCTCTAATTCTATCTTCTTAAAAGTTCTCATTATGGTTTTTCCCTCATTATGTTTTAATTGAATTTCGCTTCTGTGTCTCGCATGAATTCTGCCTCTGTTGCCCACGTCTTCTGGCCATTCAGTTTGGGCTCTTCCCTAAAAATGACATGTTCCCTTTGTTTGTAGTCCGTTTGCCTGATCATTTGGCAACTCGGCTGCTGGAATCCCTCAAGCAGAGCGGACTGATTGCCTCTGTAACATGGGCCAGCAGTGTTGGGACAGGAAGCCAGGACTTTTCAGCTTAGGATTTAGGTTGTGGGGAGAGGTCATTGTTCTCAGATGTAAGAAAGCTAAGCCTCCCTTCTAGCGCTCCTGGCATCAGTGGAATCACCTCCGTTTCCCCCAGAGAGGGTCACAGCAAGGAAGAGGAGGTAAGGCAGCCAGATCTGAATCCTCACCCCTAGATGTCAAACAATAAGCTCTTAGCCGTGTCTGGACTCATCATTTGATGCCTGACTTGTCCTAGATGGGAGGGACTGAGATGAGGAGTGACTGCACAGGTTGTCATTTTCCCAGAATTCCCTAAGGATGGGCAAGGGCAGCACTTCTGGCCCAGATCAGTGGGACTCTGAAGGCCGGAGACTGCTTCCTACATTCCCTTGGCAGCTCTGGTTCAACCTCATTAGATACAGCAATGGTACTCCTCCACCACATTTTTCTCCCTGGGCTGGTCCATGAAAACAAAGTAAAAATTTTAAATTCCAGTTACACTGGTGATAAGTTCAAAATCGCAGTTTCTCAGAATCAGGGACATAGAGAATAGACTGGTGGTTGCCAAGGGGGAGGGTGTGGGAGAGGGATGGATTGGGAGTTTGGGATTAGCAGATGCAAACTGGTACATATAGAATGGATAAACAACAAGGTCCTACTGTATAGCACAGGGAACTATATTCAATATCCTTTGATTAAACCATAACGGAAAAGAATATGAAAAAAATGTGTATATATGTATAACTGAGTCACTTTGCTATACAGCAGTAATTAACACAGCATTGTAAATCAACTATACTTCAATTTTTAAAAAAGACAAAAAATACTGCAGTTTCTAAGGAAAAGATGTTTGAATGGAAAACTTTGTTAATTTTTCAACTAGTTTTCCTTTGTTTCTATCTCTTTCATTACCAGACCTCTTGTTTGCCAATCAACATCTGCTGTTTCGAATGGCCCGCCTTGCAGACTCCTGGGTGTCGTGGCAACCTCTGGGGACTACACCCCTACTGGACCACAGTCTGGTTCCCGATCACAATTCCAACGTGTGAAGGGGGAGGTTTCTTCCCACATTGCCCAGCAACGCTTGGGACACCAGCTAGGTGTCCAAAAATTCAACTCAATTCTGATACTATCTACCTGGAGATAGCGTCAGATCCCACAGGTTAAGGACTCAGTCCTATAATACTGCCCAGCCCCCTCTTCAGGCACCAATTGCAAGTCCAGGTTGTCACCTGTGCTTCTGACCTACTGGCTATAGATGGGAGGCTCTCACGACCCCCTCCTTGGGTTCAATTAATTTGCTAGAGCAGCTCATAGAACTCAGAGAAACATTTTACTTACTTGATTACTAGCTTATTAGAAAAGGATGTAACTCAGGAACAGGCAGATGGAAGAGACGTATAGGGCAAGGTATGGGGAAGGGGGGTGGAGTTTCCATGCCCTCTCCAGGCCTGCCATTCTCTCCAGATCTCCATGTGTTCATCAACCAGGAAGGTCTTCGAACTCTGTCCTTTCGGGTTTTTATAGAGGCATCAATACAAAGACACGATTGATTACATCATTGTCTATTGGTAACTGATTCAACCTCCAGCCCCTCTCCCAACCCCGGATGTCGGGGTGGGAGGGGTGGAGCTAAAAGTGCCAACATTCTAATCACAGGGTTGGTTCTCCTGGCAACCAGTCCCCATCTTAGACGTGGTCCAAAAGTCACCTCATTCACATAACAAAAGACACCTTCATGGCTCTCATCCCTTAGGGAATGCTAAGGGTTTTAGGAGCTTTGTGCCAGGAATGGGGATGAAGACCAAATATATGTTTCTTATCATAAACCACAATATCACAGCCACTTCACCTAGAGATCGACGAAATGAGATCCTAAGAGCAGAGTCTCAACCTTCCTCTGCCCAAGGCCACCACCCTCCTCTGCTCCACTGTCCTTGACTTCCATAAAGTGCATTCCCCAGTGATGGACCTCCACTGAAATGTTCCTCAAAGTGTACTGGAAGGTGCCCGCATCAGAATCTCAGGAGAGCTTATACAGGCTGAGAGTTCTCGACTTCATCTCAGGGGAGTAGGGCCCTGTGGTTGGCATTTTACATAATTCTTATTCATACTATAGTCTGGGAACCATGGAAGCTATAAAGCCTTGTGGAAGAAAATTCCCTTTCAGATGGCCAGTTTTAGCCCCCCACACTCACTGCTCTGAGTGCCCCAAGTCAGAGAACACCTGGGAAACTGCCTTTGCATTATACAAAACCAGTTGTCCATTAAAAGAATGATAGCTGGGAACATTCCAGCTGGGTAAAATTCCTTGAGTGTTGCCCACGTCATGGGTGCAACTCATTCCACAGAGCATGTGCAATGCCCTGCCGTAAACGCCAGGTTCTCTCAGCCTTGGGATTTCGTGGACTATTCTCGCAGGAATGCAGGCCTGTGTCCTGAAGCCTTGTAACTGCCTGCCATGCCTTGCAGCTCAGTCCATTGGTGCTAACATTCTGGACAGTATTATATGGGCTACACTAGCACTATTCATAATAATTCAAATTAATCAGATTGATTTTCTCCTTGAATGCTAGAATATTCACTCTGAACCATCAAGGGCTGAGGGTCAGTTGTCCTAGAAAAGCTCATGCAACCCTCTCCATTAGATTGTGAACAATTCTCTTCCTCAAGCCTTGAAGGAAAGACGAGCTACTTTGTGGACTGGGTAGCGAAACTTTCGTTTTTACTTAGCTACCACAGCCTAACACTGGAGATCCTTATGATACTAACACTAAGCTTTTATTGAGAATGTGCCTTTGCATATGTATTATCTCCTTTAATTCTCAGATCAACCTGAAAAGGAGGTAACGCTGGTGTCCAACGAGGCACAGAGAGGCACAGGGAGCAAGTGGTGATACCGACAAGTGAATGCATGCAGTCTGGCTCCACAGTCTGCATTCCTAACTGTTGTGTGATTAGCTATAGGCATAAGATTCGTGATCAAGGCATACTTATACTTATTTGTTCATTAATTCCTTCAATATAATGGACTTCGTGTCAGGTCGTAACCTGGGTGCTTGGGACACAAAGTCGGATATTACTGACCCTCCCTGCTGTGACATTCCCGATCGAATGATGAAGACAAACAACTGAAAGGTCAATTAAAATAATGAGCGTTAAGTGAGGGGTGAGGTTATGGAGGCACAGACCCAGGGTGGAGGGGGGGCGGTACCTAACCCATAGTTAGATAAGTCATGGAGGAGTTGGCTTCTGAGTCCCAAGGTCAGGCTGGGGGGTTAGTTAGAGGAACTGGGGGACCCGGATGAGGAAGCAGAGCAGAACAAAGGCCCAGAGCAGGAAAAGGCAGATGTCAGGGAAGCTACAGGAAGTTTACTACCAGGAGAGTTTATATGAATGGGCTAGGCAAGTGACAAGGGACAAGACTGGAGGGATTGGCAGGGACCTAACTTAAATGGCCTCTGCATGAGAAAAGCTTGAGCTTTATCCTGAAGGTCACACCAAGCCATTCAAGCTTTTTAAGAGGAAGAGTAACTAGGTTGGTCAGCTTTTCTTCATATTAAAAGGATACTGGTGTCACAGGAGGGATGGCCTTGCCTGCCACTCAGCTCTCAGATCACAGAGGCCCAAGTTCAATTGGCACAGGGGCCGCAAACCTCCTGGACAACAGCATATTTGGCCAGAAAGAGTTTGTAAAGAATTATGAAAATGCTATGTGCATCTCTATGGTGTAACTGACTAAAACTGACCTTTAAAAAAATGTAGAAAGTATGAACTGATTATTACCAATGAAATAAACTGAAAATGTTATTGAAGTGCCAGGCCCCCAAAGTTTTAAGGATAAATTCTTTCAAGCTTTCAAGGAACAGATAATTCCTAGCTAAATCATTTTTTTTTCTAGAGCATAGATTAAAAAAGAAAAATAAAAAGGCCAATTGACTTTGTAGTTAGCATAACCTCACTCTACAGCCTAGAAAATATTTCATAAAATAGTAGCAAATAAAGTTCAGAAATGTATTGGAAAAACAGTACCCAAAAGCTTTAAGTAAGCTTTATTTCAGAAATGTAAATATACGTAGACTCTGAAAAAAATGTTACTTCAGAACTGAAAAGGGTATTGTGCTAAAAGAGGGAGGGAAATAACATTTGGGAAAACTGATCTTTGATCTGGATGCCTGCGTGGGCCATTTAGTTGCACAAATGTTAATTATTTCCATGCCTACCCCATCTTGCCTTGGGGAAATATCCTAAAGGCAAAGATATTAGCAGTGTGTTCTGGTTGGCAATGTAAATTGTTTCATATGGTTAAAAATAAAAGAGGTGTGTAATAAGCAATAGGAAAGCCTTAAGACTCTCAGGTAAATAAGATTAAGAAATGGAAGAAATTTCAGTGGCTAAAAATCATACATAAAGAATACTCAATCATAAGCAGTCACTTAAAAATCTATAGTTTAGACGATGAGGTACAATATTTTCACCTGTCAAATTTAAAAAGATTTAGAAAATGGCAATCCCGAGTTCTAGCAAGGATGCCAAGTAACGAGCAGTTACCCACACCCTCTCTTGAAACATTTCGGCAATATGTGTCAGCACGCTGGAAGGAAATAATACATTAACAGTGACTTTTATTTTTTCTTTATTTAAAAAAATGAGATATAATTCCCATACCGTAAGATTTGCCTTTTAATATGTACAATCCAGAGGTGCTTTTTTGTTTGTTTTGTTGTTGTGCAACAATCACCACTGTCTAATTGCAAAACATTTCCATCATTCCAAAAAGAAACCCTGACTCTGTTAGAAGTCACTCCTCTTTCCTCCCATCCTCCAGCCTCTGGCAGCTACTAATCTACTTCCTGTCTCCATGGATTTGCCTACTCTGGACATTTCATACAAATGGAATCATACAGTATGTAGCCTTTTGTATCTGACTTCTTTTACTTAGCATAGTGTTTCCAAGGTTGTGTTGTGGCATGTATCAATACTTCACTGTTGCAATTTCCAAATATCTGTGCCCATAGCTTTCATTTCTTCCTCACATGCTCCTTAAATCCCAATAATCTGATTTCTGCTCCTTCCACTCTACTGAACAGCCATGTTTTTTGGGGTTTTTTGGCTGTGCCACGCAGCTTGCAGGGCCTTAGTTCCCCAACCAGGAATTGAACCCGGGCCCTCAGTAGTGAAATCATGGAGTCTTAACCACCAGACCGCCAGGGAATTCCCAGAGCAGCCATTCTTAAAACTTTTTTTTGGCACAATGGTTACTCTCAGGGTCAGGAGCGATTTCTGGCTCTATCTGAACATCCCACCCTTTTCTCTTTCCCTGAAGAGAGTATAATGTAAAACAAGACAGACCATCCATAAGGAAGCTATGTTCTCACATGCTGACACTTCACCTATCATTATGAGACGATTCACAATGGCCTGAAATCCAACAACATTGGTGCCCCTGCAGGAAGTACGTCTGCACCTGAACTCACCAGCCATCATTCCTTTTCGTCCATGACCCCACTGACCATTTCCTTCTTGAAACCTCTCTAAGGCACCCGTGGTACTCCTTTCACTACTTCGTCTTTGAAAGGGGAGAGGAGCTAACCATCACTTTATACACATTAGCTCCCCATTTCCACATGGTTAATAAACGTAGGCTCAGAAAGATTAAGTAAACTGCCCCAAATCCCATAGCTACCAAAAGGCTGTCTGACTCCACATTGGCAGCCTCTTTCCCTGGATGCTTTTCTCCCATTGTATGTCTAAATAGGTCCCCAAGATTCTCATCCATTGACACTCTATCTTTGGTTATCACATTCATTGTCGTCAACTATCACGTCTATGGAAAGGACTCCCAAGTCTCCACTTCCAAGCCTACTCTTTTCCATGCTCCAGAGCAGCCTGTCAATGGTCTGCAGAATCCTCTAACATCCTGCCTATGTTCCTTCCACTCGCCTGGTGTTGGTCAGCCATGAGGGAAGATGACAGAGGTTCCAGGGCTGATGACAAGGGTAAGAAAACAGTGAAAACAAGGTGGCAATGGGAGGTGTGGAGGCAGCAGTGGGGGCAGAACAGATACTTCCAGTCCTGGTATAAAGAAATGATATCCTTAAATTGTTTAATTACAAGTCCATGCTGCTAGCACGGATGTCTTAATGATGAATCGACTAAAGAGCAAAGCACATGAAACTACCCCCAGTCTCTGCCAATCTCTCCCAGGACAGGGCAGGGGTCGTGTAAAGTGTTTAGCACATTTTGGTTCTTAGGCAAGTAGCTGCTTAAGAAACTGTTAAAGTTATACATTTTTACTTGTTTTTAGAAAATGTGGAGATAGTGATTCTAAGCTATCTTGCAGATATTAGTATTTTTAAGGCAAATTACTCAGACGCATTCCTTGCAGCTCTGCAGGGATAACTGCTCACCATTTTGCAATGTTTCTTTCCTTTCCAACAAAAAGAAGTTGGTGCAGTCATAAACTATAACTTGAAATGAATAAATAATCCAAACACTATATCCTAGTAAACATGAGAAGGAAATGTCTGAACTATTTTCATAAACATGAACAGTCTTGTGGTATGTACTAATCTTATCTATCAAATAATATATGTAAAGCATTTACCCTAAACTAGCTTTATAATTATTCTTGTTTGGCAGGTTTGAATCTGGTTCTCTAGAACAATTTAAGAGTTGGAATATAGACGGTTATTGAAATTATGGATTTTTAAAAAAATTTTAAGGTTTATATACTGAGTTTTAAAGCTGTTGTAGGCAGAATTTTAAACAACAGGATCTAGTGGAGTGACCGACGATGTTGGGACCTGAAAGATGCAGGGGCTACTCCCAGCTCAGCCGACAACTGTCCTCCTACCCTCTGTGACCACAGCTTTCACAGTGGGTGTCTCAGCTTTTTACTCTAAAATAAGGGCAAGGGCTTTTCAAAGTTTGCCTAGCTATAAAACTCTAAGACTTACACCAACTTTTTGTTG
This sequence comes from Eschrichtius robustus, assembly GCF_028021215.1. NCBI lineage: Eukaryota > Metazoa > Chordata > Mammalia > Artiodactyla > Eschrichtiidae > Eschrichtius > Eschrichtius robustus. Next base: position 21,934,814 of record NC_090833.1, read on the forward strand.
ATTGTTTCTTCAACGTTAGGGTTAGAAGTATACTTTACAAACCAGGAGGAATGAGCTTGTTTACTGGGTCAGGGTGCTAGGAGTGGGGCCCCTGGCAGGCCACAGCCAAACCCCTTCTAGAGTCTTTCTCCCCTGGGACTGGCTCTCCAGTTCAGAGCATTCTTCTCTCACGGGCTGGTGGTAAAACAGGCCTGGGGGTGCCTCTAAGCTTGGGAGGAGAGCCTGACCCCGGACAGTGTGTGGGATGACACGTAGTCTGTTTCTCTTTTAGATGTCCAGCAGCAAAGCCGTTCCTTTCTTTTCCTTGGATCTGCCTTTCCTCGCCATTGGGGCGGTAAGATCTCAAAGGCTGAGTTCAGGTTGTAAGCGCGGGCGAGAGGGGACTAAAGGACCACTGAGTCTTTTCTAAATGTTATAATGGGCCAGGGCTTCTCAAATCTGCTTGCACAGAACAAAGAGCAGTGCTCAGGCTCCACCCAGAATAATTAAACCAGACTCTGCAGGCAGGGCCCAGGCATCTGTATTTTTTTTTTTAAAGTTCTACTGGTGATTCTAACATGCAACCAATACAGAAAAGCCTGACTTTAAGTCATACATCTCACCTGTAGCACAGGTAGAGGGAAGATTTCAAAATTAACACTACAGAATTCTTCAAATAATTCTGCTGTGAATGGTGGAACATGTTAGATTATTTATAAAAATATAAAATAAAAGACAAGAAACAAAAACACATGATTGCTAATGTTTTGATTGTATTCAAATTTTTATTTTTTGAACAAAATACTTAAGACAATGATTTTAAATAATAAACATGGGACATTCTAGACACTTGGTGTTGTTTTTTTAGACGGTTTATTAAATTTGGACTCCTACAGTTCTGCTGTGATGCTTTCTTCATCATTATAATAACATTTGGTATTATTTCTTGCCATTTTATCATCGCTCTAAACTTGCTAAACAAAGAATCACTCTGTCTGCTTAAGTGAAGCTTCACTGGAAGGAAATACTCCACTACCACATTAAAAACACACATATACAGAAGAGTCATTTTTTACATTTACAAACACAAGAAGTCTGTCCAGCCATTTGGGTTTTGTTGTTACACTGCCCATACCGAGATCAGCAAAAAGCTAAGGAATAAGCAAGATTTCACTTCAGCAGTGCAAAGGATGGCATCAACCAAACTTCGTTAAACAAACAAACAAATTACAAACACGGTCAGCAAAATTCAGCTTGCCTGATACTGACTTAAAAAAATAAACAGAGTGGGTCACAACTAGACTGGTTTTCGCTATGCAACTTTCCTCAGGGAACAATACTACCCCCATTTCACGTAGAAAGGAATATGCATCAAAGCCTTTGTTCATGAAGAAAATGCCCTTCAAACAAATTCATCATAAGGCAAAAAAACAAAACAAAACAAAAAAATGAAAAAACCGAATGAAGCAGTTTGGCCCAGAGAAAGCTTGTATATACCGTATATACTCAGTATACACACATTTACAGATATACTGCAATTTAAACCATGTATATACTCACTAGACAATTAAATGAAATTGGCTCAGTGAAAAAGTGTTTTTTATAAATATGCAGTTATTGCTAATATGTGACACATTATGCTTTGACATGGAAATTGCAGTAACTTAAGAGTTTGAAGCTGCCATATTGCCAGTGTCAGCCCTGCAGCAGGCATTCATATGGACAACATGCCATCCAATCCTGAAGAAAGAGCAAAACGTCCACTACAAAAAAAAAAAAAAATGAAAGGCTTATGCACTGTCCCTTACATTTCTGCCTGTTCTTTTTTTTTCTTTTAAACAAAAACAAGTCCAGCTCACCACAAGTTAAGCACAACCTGACAAGCAAGTTTAGCGGCATGATGGGGAGAGAAGAGTGAAATACAGCATGCATTTACAACCAGAACTTCTCTAGTCTACTTTGTCATACAAACTGGAATACAAAAATCCAATTTAAATAAGACTAGCAAACAGTAATAGTAAATTAAAAAACAAAACAAAACAAAACACACAAACACACAGTAGACTTAGTTGGATACTGATTAATTTTAAGAGTAAAACTCATCCTGTCCCCTCTTAATACTCTACTGCAATTTATTTATTGATGGCTAGAATATTTATTTACTTAAAAAAGATATTAAATACCTGTATCATGAAATTACATTCTTTTTAACAATAAGACAGACCGTGTAAGAAAATAGCTCATGTGTGAAATGTGTCTGAAATGCATTTTTCCTCACAACTATCAAAACATCCATTCACACTAAAACAAACCCCCCCACCCCACCCCCTGCAAAAAGTTAAGGAAAGATGGGATGGGTCAGGTGAGGAGCAGGGAAGGAAAGACTTACCAGCACAGTGATTAACAATGGTTCAAGACAGAACCAACACGAGTTGGTCAAAAAGATGCCTTCAAGACATGGCTACAATTAAAAACCAAACTCAACCACTTTTGGTTCGTTGCGGTGAGACCGAAAAAATATTTCTCACAGATTCATATAAATACTAGACTCCAGCTCTTTTGTTATTATTATTTTTAAAGTTTTTCCATTTGTTTTTGCAAGGCCTAGCTACCATATTACAGTTTATATTTCCTCTGCAACGACTACAAGAGGTAGGCATAAAGCATGAAAAAGTTTCTCAGTTAGTACCTCACTGCAGGCAGTTCACTGCATTAATACCTTTCACTTTAGACATGAAAAGGGATTGCACCTTCTGCTCTTTTCGAGTCCCCCAAACAAAGCTGTTGCCATCCCATACATATTCTAAATGAGTGTACTCACCAATAAGAAACTTTCTCTACTGAAGGATACTGTCATAGTGTTTGTTGCAGAACATTCATATATATATAGATAGATTTATTTATGTATTTTTAAAAAGTAAACAAACAAACAACAACAAAAACCGAACCCAGGTTCCTAGAACCAATTCTCTTGATTCTCTACTTCCACAAAATAAAGTATAACCATTTGGCCAAGACTACAGACGTGGTTTTTTTTTTTTTTCTTTCCTTTTCACAGATGCAAGTGCCATGCAAAATAAATTAAAGAACAGATACTAAAACATACATGTGATAAAACTACGGAAGGTAGATTTTTTAAAAGCATTTATATAAACATAATTTATAATCCTCTTTTTTTCCTTATGTACAGTCACAAAGCTGTGGTTAGACATCTAGGATTTCCTCGGCTGTGCCTCCACAGCGTAGTCTGTAGCGACCAGTTCTCCAGCTTATCGTTGGGTCCCATAATGCCGACAAAAAAATGTATATTGTCATGGATTCACGGATGAACCAAGCTACTGCATAATCAAGTTTTGAAAAACACAGTGTGCCACCCTAGGAATTAAAAAAATAAATTATGTACTGTCAGACTAAAGACACAGTTTAAAAAATGAGATTCTTCAATTTCACTCTTTTAAATACACTATACAAAGTCAAGTCTGCTTCTTAAGATAATTCAACTGTCATGCTATATTGGTTAAGGAAATGTTAATTAGGAAGAAAAGCAGCATTAAAATAACTGCTATCCTAACATATCCTTAGTTTGAAGACTTGTTGATTTGCTTAACATCATTTTTTTTTTTTTTTTTGGAGCCTTAATAAAAGTGATTGTATAACCAGCTGAAAGTTGAAAATCAAGTTCCATTTTGTGTCCACGTTCCATTAAGGAAAGTAATGCTTAAACCTGATTTTAACCTTCACTGGGAGGCTGAAGAATGGCTCAGATAGATTTTCTTCAACCTCTTCTAAATCAAAAGTGTTTTAGTTCCACCAAATGACTGCCAACTTTCCCAAGCCTATCCACGTACCTGGACACCCCTGAGTTGAATGTAGTCAAATATAAACCATGCCAGGCAATGACACATGAAAAATACCATAATATCCCATCTGAATACGTGGTGGGCTGCCCATCCAATAATTAAACTGGCAACAAAGCACTCTGAAATTGGCTCACAAATTATTGTTGCAGGAAGCATGTTAATTCGCAATTTGGTCCACCTTAAACAAACAAGCAAAAGGGGATTTTCTTTAAACAACAGCCTGGTTACAAGACTAATCAATTTTTCTCAAAATGATCAGCATCTTATCCTGTTATATAAAAGCCTTTTATATAAACTTTAAAGAGTATTTAATGAATCTCTTTTCTATTTTTATTTAGTATCTCAAAGAAAAAAGTCTATCAATTCATTTGTATGGCCTATACTCTGATGAATAAAGATCATAAAATTCAAAGGGTAGAAAGTTAGAAAATAGAGATTGGCATAAAAAAATTCAAAGTCTCAACATCTCTTTTTTGAAAGCTTTCAGTGTTACATAGGAAAGAAAATATATTTGGACGTTAAATTTATTTTAATAAGGAAGTTAACCTCTCTTTTCTGGAAATAAACAAAATCTGACTTTTAGTTTTTTTTTTTAAAACGAAGTTAAAACCATGTAAAAATTACTCTCCCTTCCCCTTTTCTTTTAATAAAGTATAAAAAGAAGAAATCCAGCTGATTTACCTGATCATTCTGGATTGAAACTGAGAAATTGAATATGAGCCAGAGTTTTGCATTGCAACTTGAGTGGACATTGCAAACCTCCAACCTCTGAAAATTAAGACAATTATAAAATGAGCTATGATGATGAACACATGCAAGCATGACTGATTATGCATTTATTCATCCTTATAAAGAGTAAGAAGCATTATCTACAGTAGCCAAGATATGGAAGTACACACACACACACGCACTAGAATATTACTCAGTCATAAAAAAAGAATGAAATCCTGTTATTTGCAACAATGTGCATGGACCTAGAGGGTATTATGCTTAGTGAAATAAGTGAGACAGAGAAAGACAAATACTTAGTGAAATAAGTGAGACAGAGAAAGACAAATAGTCTGTTATCACTTATATGTGGAATCTAAAAAATAAAACAAATGAATGACTAAACAAAAAAGAAAAGACTCACAGACTTAGAGAACTAGTGGTTACCGGTGGGGAGATGGAAGGAGCGAGGGGCAAGATAGGGGAAGAGGATGAAGAGATAGAAACTACCTTGTATAAAATAGGCAACAAGGATATATTGCACAGCGCAGGGAAATACAGCCATTATTTTGCTATAACTTTAAATGGAGTATAATCTATAAAAATACTGAATCACTATGTTGTATACCTAAAACTATATAATACTGTAAATCAACTATATTTTAATTAAAAAAAAAAAGTGAGCAACTGCCAGTGTTCAGGGTGAGCCTCGTCCCAGGATAGCACCCTACGTAGGGTATATCATACTTATACACATTTTAGTCATTACAGAGGCCCATGATAGTACCACCTAAGAAATGGAAGGAACAACTCCTCAGTTCACAGTTTAATAAACTTAAAATACAGACATTCTGAAAGTACTAAATGGAGTGGTTCCTGTATTTAATAGTTTAGTCTCTGAACACTATTAATCAAAAAAAAAAGGGGGGGGGGCAGGGTGTGAAACCAAAAGTGGTATTCTGTATCTCATGAGAAACGCTATGAAACCATGGACCACATTAACACCATCAGGAGAGAAGTTTAAAAACATACTTCGATTTTTAAGATCGCATCTTTAGTAAATTATCAGACAAGGAAACGACCCCCTTTAAAAAAGCAAATGAGTGTCATTGTGTGATAGAGAAATGTTATTAAGCCAATCATGTGAATCATTAGGTGGCTTCTCAGCAAAGTATCAAATAATTTACTGAGAAATTTCAAAATTTGAAATCATATTCTTTAAATTTTCACCTACTGGCTTATGACTGCACTGACATTTTTAATTCTTCTAAAACACATAAAAATTTACATCCATAATAATGAAAATTTATAATCACAGAGAAGCTTCAATTTAATAACTTCAAACCACGCAGTTTTTTTTTTTTAGGGTTTAAATGTGTTTATTTTTAAATTGAAGTGTAGTATAACATTAATTTACAATGTTGTGTTAGTTTCAAGTGTACAGTAAAGTGATTCAGTGTGTATGTATCTGTATGCTATACAGTAGGTCCTTGTTGTTTACCTGTTTTATATAGTGTATATATGTTAACCCCAAACTCCTGAGTTATCTCCCCCCACCCCTCCTATCCTCGTTGGTAAACATAAGTTTGGTTTCTATGTCTGTGAATTTATTTCTGTTTTGTAAATAAGTTCATTTGTATCGTTTTTTTAGATTCCATCTATAAGTGATATTATATGATATTTGTCTTTCTCTGTCTGACTTACTTCACTTAACATAATCTCTAGGTCTAACCATGTTGCTGCAAATGACATTATTTCATTGTTTTTTATGACTGAGTAATATTCCATTGTATATTCAGACCACATCTTCTTTATCTATTCATCTGCTGATGTGCATTTATGTTGCTTCCATGTCTTGGCTATTGCAAATAGTGTTGCTATGAACATTGGGATGCATGTATCTTCAAATTAGAGTTTTCTCCAGGTATATACCCAGGAGTGGGATTGCAGGATCATATGGTAACTCTATTTTTAGTTTTTTTAAGGAAACTCTATACTGCTCTAGAAACCACATTAATTTGAAGAATGTAGAGAAATTAGAACATTTATTTGCTTCATTAGTATATAACTGAATAATTAATAGGAATTACATTCTAAAAGTATTAAACTATTCTGTATTCACTAGCAAAAAATAAAATAAAATAGCTCTTAATCCATGGGTTTAACAAACAGAATAAACCAACAGAAGTTAGGAACCAAAAATGTAACAGCCTAATTTAATTTAGTTTTCTTACCGGTCAGCTATTGCTTTGGCCATGAAGTAATCTTCAGCAATGTATTGAGCAAAAGCTATAAGCCCTCCTGCTTGATCTAACACATCCTTTCTCATTAAACAAGACATTCCCGTCACACATTTGAAACCAGTGACATTGGCAGAGATATAGGACCTTGGATGAGAGGTTCCAAAATACACCTGTCAAAACAAAGCCAAAAACATATGTATACAATTAGAATTTTATGTTAAAAGTATGATGTTTATAAATTCTTTTTCCTAATGAATTTAAGTATGATTGGGTGAATATTCTCTTATTCTTACATAAATTACCTGAATAAAAAGTGGTACAAAGTAATATTTACATATAGCAAGCAGTCAATAATTTCTCATTTGATTGACTACACTAGTTATTATCACCATTACAAAGAAGTATTTACGTCTAGGAGGGAAAAGTATATTTTATTCTCAAATAAATACTGTCTTCTCTAAAACTCCAAGGTTTAAAGATTTACTGAAGTAAAACTTAATTTGGATTTAAATCAGACAGGTAAAAAATATCACTCACTTCATATAAAATATTAATATTTAACGTATTGTTCTCAGAATGTTCATGTAGATATACACACATCTACAAATATAGGTATACGTACGTACATGTATATGTGTATATGTATGCATGTGGCTACACACATGCGCACATTCATACACACAATACTTATAGGTACATCAACCAATAGGACAATCTTATTTCTTAATTCCTTTTCTTGTGTCAAATAGCTAGCTATTTCCTGCCGGAGTCACTGAGCTTCCCAACTTCCCCATTTTTCAATGTATTTTTCATAAATAGGGTGGATACTAATATTCTGTCTTCCATTTTACTGCCCTTTTCCTAGATGTGCTTTGAAGTCATGAGAAATGCAAACTACTTAATTAATGGTATAATTAAATGGTCATCACCCAACTTATCAGTTATAAAACCTATTTATTATTTACATCTTAGATATGCTGCCTTTTGTAATTAGTCATCTCTCTGTATCCTAGGGGAATTGGTTCCAAGAGCCCTGTACCAAAATCCACCGATGCTATTTGCGTATTATCTACACCTGTCAGATTACTTGTAATACCTAATACAATGTAAATGCTATGTAAACAGTTGCTGGCACAAGGCAAATTCACATTTTGCTTTTTGTAACTTTCTGGAATTTTTTTTTCCGAATATTTTCGACCTACGGTTGGTTGAAGCCACAGATGTAGAACCCCCAGATATGGAGGGCATTCTCAATGGCAGAAGTCACATACATGGCGTAGAACAAGGTAATTCTCAGAAACGATTACATATGTGATTCTTGCTACCTAACCTATGTCCAGACTGGAATGAAGCCCTAGTATTTGTAGGATGGAAGTGAATCAAACTTCTAAAACCAGAAGCACACATCTTAATTCCTTAAGCAGTTATTAAGTGAGGTTTTAGGAATGAGGTGGGACTAGGTACTGTGTTGAAGGCTCCCAGGACTTCTTTACAGAGTGGAATAATTCCTTTGGCCTATCTCCATTCACTCTGTATGACAGAGTGACCTTTAGGGATTAAACCTTTAAACTAAGGGAGAGGGTATAATCTGGGAGATATCTATTATTGACATACAAATCAAGTTGGATATTTCCAAAACAAAAAACACAACATGGTGCATAAGAATAAAAAGTTTTTGATTTTAAAGTAACTACCCAGAGCCTCTTTTACTAACCAAAAACTGGTATTTAAGACTAATGATTTCTTGCAGCGGGACAAATATACTCACAGGCAATATTAAGAAAGACCTCATGGTTCAAATTCCCAAAGGTTAAATACAAGTTTCTACAATGTACCTTTCACCCTCAGATGATTGCAATTCAAAAGAACATAAATGCAGATATGCTTAAAAGCAAGTTGGTATATTTAGAGACTGAAACTGTATATCCTTCCCTTATAACATTAAGTCTTCCCTCCTGAATGTTTAACAGTACAGGAATGGTTAAGTATAGGACATACATATGATAGACTATGATAAAGCCAATAAAAATTATACTTTTATAAAATAATATTAATGATATGGGGAAAAGTTTATGAAGTGACAAAAAAAAATAAGATATAAATTATTTTGAGTATTATCTCCACTTTGTTTTTTAGAAGGTACATAGGAAGAAAAAAAGAGAGTCCTAATGCTAAAAGAAAAACAAACAACCTTAATTTTTAAAAATAGAAACTTCCTCTAATGGTAGGGTTCTGGGAGTGGTTTGTGTTTTGATCTTTTTGCTTATTATATTTTTCCCCATAACTTATATTTTCCTACACATAAGTTTATATTTCTGTTAAAAGGTGAGGAGTAAAAATGGAAAACATAAAATAAGTTGCTCAGATAATTTTTAGAAGTCTGTTATAGCAGGAAATCAAATGGATTTTATAATGACTTGTATGAACAATTTTCCTTTTTTTATATATTTGAAATACTTCATGATACTTAAGCATTTCTTCACTAATGAAAACAGCTACTCTCAACTTGAGGATGCCAGAACTCAGCAGGTTAAAGCAGACTTAATACAGTTAACTTCAGGTAGCTCATCCCAACTCTCAGCATAGTCTCAAGCTTCTGGGAGATTAGGGATCTGATAACAAGAATATTATTTATAACCATTGCACTTACCTGTTCTAGCGTGGCGGCAAAGCCCTGTCTGTCTGCTACATATGGCAGCCCATGAACCAGGCCTACTTTCTCTGTCATTTGGTTAACCATGTCCGTGAGTGTGTCTGGAATCACTAGGTTGCAAAAGAAAAAAAGGTGCAGAGGGAGAGAGGAAACAATTTCCTTTTAGTAAAATGCCCACTAATGTAAAATATAATTTATGAGTTATTAAATTCTTAATAAATGTTTTTCTTTGTATGTGGGTCTAATAAAATGAATCTCAATCACCTTTCTGAGTAGAATACAAAATTTCAGAGAGGTTAACTTATGGTAGCTAATTTACTCTGGACACTTGCAGGCTGGTACATAACTAATATGTAGCAGGGGCAGGATGTACCTTGAAAACGTTAACAGTCCGTTTCTGAACCTCCCAACTGGAATAACGGACAATTATGTCCTAGTACAAAAGGTACAGGAGCAGAGGTCAAAGGGGCTCAGTGTTCACTATGACTCCTCCATTCCAACCATAGGGAATGAGCCTCCTCTTTCTGGGGGTATGAGATATTCTCTCTCAAAACTGCTAATTGGAATTGAATGAGAATATACTTGACAGAGACTGATACACTGAAAACATAGCAAATATATGATAGTAAATAATTTAAGATAGCAAATGTGAAAAACGAATGTAATCTCTGACCACGAATTGACAGATCTGTCATGATCTAATTAAGTAGGAGTGCCACACTTACTATTAATTTTCAAATTTGCACATTTCAAGCTGATAAAATTTAAATCATTTTCCCATTTTTAAATAGAAAAAAATCTCATATCATTTTATACGACTTCATTTTTATTTCCTTCAAGTATTTAAGAACTAAATCTACTGTATAAAAGTGTATTTGGACCTTAAATACAGGTAGTCTGGGTAATGGTTCTCAGCTACTGCCCTGTAGGGGACATCTGGCAATGTCCAGAGACAGTTCTGGCTGTCACAACCAACAGCGGCTACTACTGCATCTAGTGGGTAGGGGCCAGAGATGTTGCTAACATCCTGCAGGACAGCCCTGACAACAAAGAATTACCCAGCCCAGAAGTGCTGAGGCTGAAAAACTTGAGGCAATTAGAATATAACAGAATATTACAGAACACCAAAATTATTGTAAGTATAAATGTTTAAAAATGCAAAAATACAAATTATAATGTCAGTATATTGATATTGAAATTATAATTTCAATATAATTGAAAACATTATTATTGAAATAATTCCTGATAAAATCAGCTAGGTAAAAAGCCATGAATGTATTCTAATAAATGTATGTAATTCTAGTAAAATACGCACCTATTAATTTCTGTCCCTTTGCATGAGACAGTACATTGCGCATGCCACAAACAGATTAAAGTAAAAGATGTCACATGAATAAGGGAAAACTTACTCCTATGAAAAAGCTCATAGACTATATAACGGACCGCGACTATTTTTTTTTTTTTTTGGCTGCATTGGGTCTTTGTTGCGGCGCGTGGGCTTTTCTCTAGTTGCAGCGAGCGGGGGCTACTCCTTGAGGTGTGCAGGCCTCTTACTGTGGTGGCTTCTCCTGTTGCGGAGCACGGGCTCTAGGCGCGCGGGCTTCAGTAGTTGTGGCTCGCGGGCTCTAGAGCGCAGGCTCAGTAGTTGTGGCGCACGGGCTTAGTTGCTCCGCGGCTTGTGGGATCTTCCCGGGCCAGGGCTCGAACCCGTGTCCCCTGCGTTGGCAGGCGGATTCTTAACCACTGCACCATCAGGGAAGGCCCAACTATTTTTTTTTTTTTAATAGTTGGAATTTTCTCTTCAAAATGAAAACATTTTCACACATGTAACATTCTAGGTTAGTATAAAAAACATCAAAATCTTAGTAAGCATAACTTGACATATTACCACGAAATAATGATAAAATGAATTACTTTATTAGGCAAACAAATAGGATTGATAAATGTATTCTCAGACTGCTCTTGGCGTTTTATCATTGAATGAATAGTTCTGCAAAATAAATAAGAAAAACCTCACCTCTTATTCCACTATCACAAATCCATATAAGATCATACTTTGCAACTTCATATCCTGGCATTAAATTGTTAATTTTAGGATTAATGCCAACCTTTTTGCCACCTAAAAATTTTAAAGTACAGCAGTGAACAATTCATGCAATATTGGAAATATTTTCTATTATACATATACATAGTAGAGAGAAGTAAAAAGTACTTGCAGGTTTAATAATTTAAACAAACATACTTTAACATTATGTTTCTCTTGAGACACAGATGTAGAGAACAAACATATGGACACCAAGGGGGGAAAGTGGCACAGGGTGGTGGTGGACACTGGTGGTGGGATGAATTGGGAGATTGGGATTGACATGTATACACCAATATGGATAACTAGTAAGAACCTGCTGTATAAAAAACTAAATAAAATAAAATTCAAAAATTCAAAAAAAAAAAAGAAAATAGTAGGTGAAACCATCATACATAAAAAAAAGCCAAAAAACCCATTATGTTTCCTATTATTCATAATAATATATTTAGAAAAAAACTGTTCATTCTCAAAAAGAAAATTACATCATTAATCTTTGAAAATTCATTAGTTTCAGTTTTCTAATTCTTAAGTGCTTGCATTAATAGTAAACATTAATCAATATTTAATAGCAAATATACCTCTAATGAGTCTTTAGAATAAGCCTGTAGGCTTTTGGAAAAATATTCTTTTTGCAATATTACAAAAATGAATTCTATCCCTCACTCCCAATTATAATCAATGAGATACAGAAAAGGCCATAGATTGAAAATACTAAAGAAACAAAAATAACAGACTCTCATGTCTGACTGACGAGTAAAACATAATTTGGGGTAATTCTGTTAATCCTAGATATGAAAAAAAAACGTTGTCTTTATAACTTAAGTCTTCTCAAAAGGACAGAAACACCTTTCACTGTATCTAACAAACATGCATAAAGTAAACATGCTAATAACTTAATGGGTGTCTAGCACCCTAATCTATAGTTTAATGCAAAGTTAACATATTAAAGCAAAAAGGTTATTGTAGAATTTGTTACTTACCTATAAACAATCTAGCATCAACATTTGGATATTTTCCAAGAAGCTTCTTACACACATCAATGGCTGGATCATCATGATCTTGGACACAGAGGAGTACTTCATACTAGTCAAAGAACACATTTTATGTAAATTAACCTCTTTTCCAAAGATAACCACTTATTATTAGCATTTACTGATAGATCAAAAAGCATTAAGAAAAACAAGCAATTGTACACACAAAGTTTAAAAGTTAAGAGAGTATTCATAATGGATGCAGACACTTAAAGGATTATCAAGTGTTGCTTTAACCGAAAGCAGCTTCTCCAAAAGGGGCCTGTTTGCAAGCCAAAGAGAGAATGAAGAGATTGGCAGGGCCCACAGCTGAAGTCTTGCCATTGCCAGATAGGCATGGCCTAATAATTCAACTGGATTCTAAGCTTCTCCATGGCCTTCATCACTGAAGATTTACTAGATGCTCACAGGGTGCCTAGCAGTGTAAAAGCAACATAGAAAGCAACCAAAATGAACACACCCTTCGTTCTCTAGCTGCTTTGTCTCTGAACTTAGTATCATTTCATCAAGGTGCTAAAAATTACATATTGAATACCACTATGACAAATTTAAAGTAGTTTCCCAAACTCTTCACAAGGACAAAGTGAGATTAGATCTTTTGTTGTATAATAATTTTCTGAAGTAAAATAGAATCTGATTTATTAAAAATGTATCCTGAAAAGCACACTTAGCCTTTTAACTATGAAAACACCCAGGATTTTATTTTGCCCAGACCCATGTTTACTCTTTTTTTTTTTTTTAATTTATTTATTTTATTTTTTTGGCTGCATTGGGTCTTCGTTGCTGTGCGCGGGCTTTGTCTAGTTGCAGCCGGCTGGGGCTACTCTTTGTTGCGGTGCGCGGGCTTCTCATTGCGATGGCTTCTCTTGTTGCGGAGCATGGGCTCTAGGCCTGCGGGCTTCAGTAGTTGTGGCACAAGGGCTTCAGTAGTTGTGGCTCACAGGCTCTAGAGCGCAGGCTCAGTAGTTGTGGTGCTCGGGCTTAGTTGCTCCGCGGCATGTGGGATCTTCCCGGACCAGGGCTCGAACCTGTGTCACCTGCATTGGCAGGCGGATTCTTAACCACTGCGCCACTGGGGAAGCCCTGTTTACTCTCTGATAGTACACTAAGGAAGTCATTTCTTAGCACTTGGCTGGCTGTGTCAAAATTACACTCGGACAATTTTTTTAAAAAGAGGATACTGGCCCCCACTCTTAAACTTCTGAATCAGAGCATCTGAGGGGATTCTGACATGTAACCAAGTTTATAAAATCTTGAGCTCTAAGATACCATTTAGTAAACTACTGAATTTTTTTAAAGTGTTTGCTTTCACACATACGGATGCTACTCTATTTTGTGGGCTATGTATTCTAAGCAGTAATTTTTTTCAAAAGTGGTGATAAATTCATGCTGATTCAATAGCAAATTTCCTACCAAACCTTCTTTCTAAGACAGATTGAACATTTTTAAGCAAAGGAGGAAGGTTAATTATGTCCATGAGAAAATAACAAAGCTATGTGTTCTAAAAAATACAAAAAGTTGAGGACACAATTTTTTAGGTGTCTAACATACAGGGACTAAAGCTAAGGTAATGGGAAGGCCTGTTTGATTTACTTCCATTGATAAGCATACACAAGTAAAAAGTGGAAATAAAATGTGTACAGTGCCTTGAGCACAATAATTACTGTTCACCTAATATATTGATATATTATCTCAGCAAAAAGTGGCAGCATAGAATTTAGTGGTTGAGCACATAAGGACCAGGACTAAGGTAAATAAAGGAAGTTTAGCTAACAAGGTAAGATTTTTTTTTTTTTCAAGTGAAAAAAAAAGTTTTCTCAATAATTAAGTAGAGACCTGGATGGACCTAAGAGTCTGTCATACAGAGTTAAGTAAGTTAGAAAGAGAAAAACAAATATCATATATTAACGCATATGTGTGGACTCTAGAAAAATGGTACAGATGAACCTATTTGCAGGGCAGGAATAGAGATGCAGACGTAGAGAAGGGACGTGTGGACACAAGGCTGGGGGAGGATGAATTGGGAGATTGGGATTGATATATATACACTACCATGTGTAATACAGATAGCTTGTGGGAAAGCTGCTGTACAGCGCATGGAGCTCAGCTTGGTGCTCTGTGAGTGGGATGGGTGGGATTGGGGGTGGGTGCGAGGGAGGTCTAAGAGAGACGGGATTTATGTATACATATAGCTGACTCACTTTGTTGTAAAGCAACTATACCCCAATTAAAAAAAAAAAAAAAAGTAAAGGGGAAAAGCAATGTATACTTTCCTCATACTTTCTACCTATAGTTATTACATATTCTATCCAATACCTACCTCTCATGATGACTGACCAAAATTGCCACCTTAGAGGTACTGAAATAATTAAGCAACTTTACAGCCACTGGTCTCCAGAGATCAGATAAAAATCTGAGAATGGGATGGGCACCATTCCTGCCACACCCTGAAACTTCTTCAAGGGTTGACTCTAAGTCCCATAAAGAGTCAGCCATCCTCCCAACCAAAATGTTTGCTTGAGCCAACAAGAGGCAGACCTTAACGATGAAGATTAGAAAGGTTAAGTGACCTTCCAAAGGGTGTAAGTAACAATTAGCTTTCCTACTATAGTGAGTTGCTCAGTCAGGCTTGCTCTAAAGAGTTCATTGTTTTTCCGAACATAGCGTAGTTTTATGCTTTTATAATTTATGCTGTTTTACAGGTATAAGTAAATATAGTGAAAGACTATGTTTATAAGTAATACAATTCCATAAAATATTATTAAAAATCTACTCTTGGCTTTTTCCTCAGCAAGAGAAAACTCTGTAATATATAGTACTAGACATCTACTCAATGGGAAGAAAAAGGCTATACTAGATTGTAGCAAAAACTTTTTCAGAAGTATATGGTGTTAGTATAAGTAAGGGAGGTATAGTTTACCTTTATCCAAATGCAAGATTTAAAGTTTTTGTTTTTATTGATTACACCACTTAAGCTTAATTTTAAATGAAAAACAAATACCTCCTGATTAGCCAGAGCGCAGATGAAACTCAATTCACTTTATCTAAAAAATGTTCAGACTTTTATTAAAGATATAACTTTCCTTTAGTTGTTTCTGATATTAAAAATTATACCAAATTGGAGGTAGTATTCCAAGTGTTTTCTAAAGTATCAGATTTTAACCAAGAATCTTCATTTTTCAGCTAGAATCTCTATGTTTGATCAACATTTAATTTGCTAGGAATTTCTGTACTTAAATAGTTAAATCACTCCGACTACACTGCAATTGGTAAAACATAAGATATTAAGTTGGTTAAAAGTTTTCTTAGCTAACACAAAAATAATTTTTCAGATGTTTTTATACTATCAAAAGAACTAGGCATAAATATGTGTTCAAAACTACAGCGTTTATTAAAAATATTATACTTTAAAAATATTTCAAGAAAACATTTATAAACCTGAAAGAGATATAAGGTATAGTAAATTCCACTATGAATGGGCACAGTAATGAATACATAAAATCTAGAAATAACCCCAGAGTATTTTAGATGAGGTTAGCCTCATCTTAGTAAGCTTGCTATACAAATAGCTAAACTGACTAATTTTCCCTTTTTGTTTTCAAACACTGAAATGACTAAAAGGCTAAGTACAAGAGAGGTATAGACAATCCGTAAACTGGTATTCGGTCCTTTGATATTTAAGAATTAAATATCTGAAACTGCAATAATTATAAATGCTACTTTGCTTTTATGAATAAATTTAGATACATAAATAATATTCAATTTAGATATATAAATAATATTAAAAAATCTCCTCACTGATTCAGCCCTGTAGATATTAGGAATGTAAACTCTACCATACTAAACCACATAAAATATCCTCTTAAAATAGAAAAAATTTTTCAACATATATTAATCGATTATATTGCATATCAAGTAGGAATATCTTGAATTATTTATAAATTACACACGTTTAAAAAAAATGTTATGATGATATTTGGATTACAGCAGAATATAATTTCTACAACAGGAAGGACTTAGACTCCAAATGTCTAGAACATTCTCTGGCACTGAGTAGATGATGAATAGATTTGTTAAGTTAATACGTTTGTCCTAGGGTAATTTTGAGTGAAAGATAGATGCTTCCTTTGAGTGAAAGGAAGATGTTTTGTAAGAAAACTGCTCTGAATTCAAAGTTTTGATAAGTTATATC
The DNA here is from genome assembly GCF_028021215.1 of Eschrichtius robustus. NCBI lineage: Eukaryota > Metazoa > Chordata > Mammalia > Artiodactyla > Eschrichtiidae > Eschrichtius > Eschrichtius robustus. The sequence continues at coordinate 21,951,566 of NC_090833.1, forward strand.
AAAAACTTACTTACTTTCAAGAACTAGGTAGTTTACATGATTTTTCAAATTTATTTGGTAGAACGCTAATCTTTCAGACGTAGTAGTTTTCTTACATGTATTGTGCCGATCTTTCAATAATTGAACCTATTTTCAATCTTTTTAAATTCTTTATTGTCATCAGTGACAATAAAGAATCCAAGTATGGCACTGGACTTATAACATTTTAAACCCATTCTGTATTTGCAAAAAAAGAAAAGAAAGTCACAATTACCATAACCTCACTCTGTTAATAACTCTACTCATTCATTTTAAAATTCTTCATATGGCCAGAATTTACTAAAGTAAAGCCATCAAGACACTTTAGATGCAGATTACTGAATCCTCCTACTATGGCTGAATTTCTGCCTAAATGCCTTCTTCTATGCTGATGCCAAATGAGTATTCGATTTTGTGAAAAATGAATTGTATTCATTTTCTTTATTCTTATATTTTTTCCAAGAATTTTTTTTCCCCAAGGAATAGATATCAATATAAGGTGGATTTACAAGATATTTAAAGCATGGATATCTTTCAGGGCACTTAGTATAATAACAGTCTCACCAAAATTTAAACCTAGAAATTCAGAACAAGTGTCAGTAATAAATCTTCTTGCACATGTCTAAAATTAAACGAAATTTTAGAATTTCAATATGTTATATACGTATTTCCAAATGGCCTCTAAGGTTCCAAATCAAATAACAGAGGGAAAGAGTTACATCCAGAACAAAAACGTTTCCATACTTTTATAAAACAATGTTCACATTTGACAAATGGAGAATATTAAAGTGCGCTGGGCCTAGCAGTGACACAAATGTTCATTTCATGACTACATGCCTCCTTGATGACACAAACAACTCGTGTTCACACTCAGATTTGTGCGATTTCAGTGGTTTAACTTCAGTCTCCTATAGAATTGCCATTGCGTTTTGTCTTTTAAAAAGCAAATACAGTGCGGTGAGATCAACATTTCCCTTTAGATTGCAGGTACTTTGCACTTTTGCTCTGCTTTCTAAATGTTCTTTTTACGCAGCTAACAATTCTTTTGTAATTAGAAAATAAAATTATGAATTAAAAAAGAATGAAAACAATCTCTTGCATATAATGTTATTCATTTTTGTAATGTGTCAAACAGCTTTCTCCTCAACCAAATAAATGTCTCAATGACATAACTTAAGTGGAAAAAGAACTAAGTGAAAAACTAGAGCTCTGGAGATAATTCCAAACTGTATAAAAAAAAACTTCATTCAGAAGAAGAAATCAATTATTGATTCATCCCAAATGTTCATAGTTAATGGATACATATGTTCCTGGGGTTATTTTAAGAAACTCTTTAAACCCACACTAACTTCCAAAACCATTTTAAATTCCATGACTATTATCTCACAAGAGCAGCAACATAAAAATTCCATAACTAAGTTTTAAGAGTGGTTGAATAGGGAAAGGGGAAAGGGTTGCATGATGGTTAAAAAATTGAAATTTGTGAGATTAAGTTTCACAAGGATAAATGCATATGGTTCCACACTATGCTCTGAAATTTATTCATAATCAATGAAAATATTCTTTCATTCACAAAAATAAATTCTCCTTTGCATTTACTTATATAAGGTGAGGCTTGAAAAACTTCCATTTTTCTTATTGCAAAGCTTATTTTACAATTAATTTTGTTTGTCTCATCCTCCCTGAATTATCAAAGGCCACTTTTTGCATTTTTAGTTTGAAAAAAAAAAATCAAGTACCAATCTTCTTATTTCTTCTAATTATATATTTAATTTATTGAACAGATAATGCATGCATATGATTCAGATCTCTAAAATTATTAAATATATGTACACACACAAACTAGAAGAAATACATAATTTTCTGCTTCAAATTAGCTTCAAACGCCTAGACCCCAAAACTCCAAAAGCAATAATATAGCAACACTAAAAAATAACTGAATGATACTCATGTCTACATACTGAATAAGAGCTGAATTAAGGCTACCACGTCTGCGTCTTCTTCTTCTTCTTAAAAGAAAAGAAATAACAGCGTGAAAACCAGTCACCATGAGAAATGTGGTGTGTAGATGTCATCTTCTTTCTCACTACTTGGGCGACATTGTTCTAAAGAAATAGGAAGGAAAGAGTCTCCAACTGGCAAAAACTATGGAAAAACTGAGGCAATGACGGTAAAAACTGAGGAGAGTGAGTAGAGACCACAGAGGGAAAATTAAACTGGACTGAAAATCAAGCAGGTAGAAATTCAGACATATTTTCACAAGTAATCTACCACTGACAGAACATGCTTTTAAAAGCAGCGTCTCAAATAGGCAATTGAAAAAGCTGCCATAAAACTAAATACAAAAATTAAGAAATATTAAGTTTTCCTAAGAAACTAAAGGGAAGAAATAAAAAGAATACTCCCATCTCAAGAAAACTGAAGTCTCCAAGGAAGGAAGTACATTGAGTTTATAGATAAACAGATTATATAGATAAAAGATATAAGCAATACAATTAGGTATTAAAACCCAGAAAAATCAAGAAATCAAAAATCAGGTGTTTTTTTTTTTTAACATCTTTATTGCAGTATAATTGCTTTACAATGGTGTGTTAGTTTCTACTGTATAACAAAGTGAATCAGCTATACATATACATACATCCCCATAGCTCCTCCCTCTTGCGTCTCCCTCCCACTCTCCCTTATCCCACCCCTCTAGGTGGTCGCAAAGCACCGAGCTGATCCCCCTGTGAAAAATCAGGCATTGATGAAGCTCCACCTTACCACTAATTCTAACACCAAAAGTCAGATTCTCAAGGGGATTTATCATTAGTTCTAGCTGTCCTGCATCCCATTTCTGACCACTGAATATTGCTTTCTCACTTTCACTGCGACTCTCATGGAATAAGATTTTCATACTCAAACTACCAGGCACTTAACACTGTCTGCATTCCAGGAGCTTTATTCAGGGATTTCTAATTCAGGTTGACATATAGGTAGTTAGAAAAGGAATTTACACCCCTTCCTCAACCCCGTTTCTGTCCTGTGATGACAACCACAACCACAACTACTACAACTACTACAACTACTACAACTACTACTACTACTACTACTACTACTACTACTACAACTACTACAACAACTACAACAACAACTACTACTACTACTACTACTACAACTACTACAACTACTACAACAACAACAACAACTACTACTACTACTACTACTATTACTACAACAACTACAACAACAACAACAACTACTACTACTACTACTACTACTACAACTACTACAACAACAACAACAACTACTACTACTACTACTACTATTAGAGCATAAATATGATGAAGCCAACACCATCATGCATACTACTACTACTACTACTATTAGAGCATAAATATGATGAAGCCAACACCATCATGCATTTTAAATACCTTCACCTGATACAGTGTCAAAATTTCTCTCTAAGTGTTTATTATAAGAAAAAAAAAAAGTATGGTCTAGCCGATTCCTGTGAGTACAACACTGTACTTACCTTGGGATAATCCAATTCAAAGAATGTTTCCAAGTTGTTGATTAGGTTAGGATCTACTCCTTTCAGTGGTTTCAGAAGAGACACCCCTGGGAGCTTGCTATATGGTTGTTTGTCTGTTGCCTTCTTGTTTAGGTGTAATCGGCTAAAAAGCAAATGATACATATATTAACATACATTTCTGGAGAACTAATTAGGGCCAAATCTATATAAAGTATGTATCAAGCTACCAATAAATTACTGAATTTTTTTTTTAATTGGCATGTTTCGAAAGGGATATCTGAAAATGAAAGAAAGTAGAACCAGGTAAGCTTCCAGTTGCAGAAAACCAGAACTAAGCAGAGTGAATGTTCCAGTGAAGGCTGAAGCTTAAGACTGTTGTTTACTGCTGTACTCTCAGGACCCAGAACAGTGCTAGGCCTGGAGCAGGCATTCAATAAATACCGGCTGGGGCTTCCCTGGTGGCGCAGTGGTTGAGAATCTGCCTGCCAATGCAGGGGACACGGGTTCGAGCCCTGGTCTGGGAGGATCCCACATGCCGCTGAGCAGCTGGGCCCGTGAGCCACAATTGCTGAGCCTGCGCGTCTGGAGCCTGTGCTCCGCAACGGGAGAGGCCGCGATAGTGAGAGGCCCGCGCACCGCGATGAAGAGTGGCCCCCGCTCGCCACGACTAGAGAAAGCCCTCGCACAGAAACGAAGACCCAACACAGCCATAAATAAATAAATAAATAAATAAAATTTAACAAAAAAAAAAAAAAAAAAAAAAATACCGGCTGAAGAAATACATGACAGTGTTAGCCCACACAGTAACTGCCCTTCCTCCCAAATCGCCATCAAGGTGGCCAAAGAACTATGAACATAGCAGGGGGAAAAAAAAACCCTAATTTGCACCAGAAAAATATGGAAGAGTAACCAGAATTTGAGAAATTTCTATAACAAACAGTCCACACAACCACTGACTGAAAGAACTACCAAGCCAGCCTGCATGGCAAGCAAGAAAATGGGATAACTATCAGAACTCCCAATGTTCACAATCTCAGAATGGCAGGGATGGAATAGAGGGAAACTGAAGGTAAGAAAAAAAATCTCAATGATCACAGAAATGCCTATTAAGGACACTAGAAGATATACCAGTGCCACCAAATCACAGATAAGTTGGCCAAGGTTCTCAGAGCTGCTCCATCCCATGGGGGACGTAGCACAGGGCTCCTAATGGGGGAAGCCATGCCAATTAGAGAAGACAGAATGTGCTCCAGTTCATGTCAGGTTGTCAAAATAAAGAGAGGAGATGCCCTTCAGCAGAGTGCTGAAGTTTCTAAAGGAAGTCACCAAAGGCGTCTTCCCTCCTTCTCATAAGCAGGTCTCCAAGCACTCAACAGTAATTAGAGGCTGGGACAATCACGGGGCCAACTGCAGGATATTTTAAGACACATTCTTCCACATTTTAACATCTCTGAAATCAATGGCATCTTATAGTTGCTGGCAGCCAGATGGCGGCCCGGACTTAATAGCATGAAAACCAACCCTTCTAGAAGATCAAGAAAATGCCAGTATCAATGCATAGTGAAATATACTATTCATCTATGAATGATTTCTGGAAGTATACCAGTACCATCATCCACAGAAGTTAGCCCCAGGCTCACTCCCCTAATTAAGGCAGGGGTGTGCTGCAGCAAACATCTCATGTTTCAGATAAGGCCATAAGCAGGGGTCCCCAACCCCCGGTCGGAGGCCTGTTAGGAACCTGGCCGCACAGCAGGAGGTGAGCGGCGGGAGAGTGAGCGAAGCTTCATCTGCGGCTCCCCATCGCTCGCGTTACCGCCTGAACCATCCCCTCCCCCCTGCCACCATCCATGGAATAATTGTCTTCCACCGGTCCCTGATGCCAAAAAGGTTGGGGACCGCTGCCATAATGCATCTTTACGGAAAGAAAAGCAGGTTACTACCTACAATGGAAAAAAATTTAAACCAACAAAAAATTTAAAGAACAGTGTGGTCTCAATTTTTCATCCATAACATCAAACGCCAGAAAATAATGAGCACCATCTACAGCAGTGCTGTTCAGTGTGGCAGTGGTCCACAAGTTGCTTTTTACTGGCCAATGATGAAAAGAAATGGAGAGAAAGCATTTAGAAACTTTTATAGCAGCTTGACATTGCCATGCCATCCAAGCATATGATTAGTCATTTATTTTCACTGTAGTTTTACCAAAGTATCAATCCATGACAGATTGGAAAACTTTTAAAGAACTGATCCTTTGCCACAGATAGTTTGGAAAATATTGATCTACAGGGTTCATCTAGAGGGCTGGAAAGAGGTAAAACCATGATCTAAAATTTATATAACCACAAATATGACCACTATTCCATTTCTAACAAAATAGTAGACTAGATGTCTCGAGAAATCCACCCAGTACAGAACATCTAGATTGCCAGAAGGAAAAGTTTATATATTTAATTGGTTGAAACATTTATGTATCCACATGGTTCAAATCACTAAAAATATTAAGAGGTTCATATAAAGAAGTCTCCCTGTCACTCCTGTCCCCCATCTGTCTTGCTGCCATCACCACCTCCTCAGCATTATTAGTTTCTTACTTATCTTTCCAGAGATTTTAAAAAATGCATATTCAAGCCAAAACATACACACGCGAAATTCTTACATAATATTTATAATTTTCTCTCCTCCTTCTTAATACAAGCACACTAAAAGCATGTTTTTAAATATATGACTAAACTGTTAGAAATAAAAGGAAAGCGTCCCAAGTCAGAAATGAGGAGAAACTCCTGAGTGAGTAGTGCTGGAGACAATACTTGCACTGGGACCATCTGTTGGTCCCTAGTGACCTAGAGATGGTGACAAGCCTGAGACAGGAATGATAGTAAATCTGTCTGAAGAACCTTGAATAAATATGGAATCTCTTACAGGCAAAGTAGAAAACTTCTGGACCACAGAGGGAAGATGGGGATGCTGCCTATCTTGGATTCAGTCCGAAGCAAAATGGAACAAAAGCAAAAAGGCTCCCTGGAGAACACCTAACCACGTGGGTTTGGAACCCAGAACGCAAACTATAGGTGTTGCTTGAACAAAACCTAAGAGATGGAACGAGAGAGACCATCATATGTGACCACGAATATATGAAAAGAACTACACAACGTCTAGAAATGAAAATGGCGGTCACTGACATCAGAAACTCAATAGACAGGCCATAGAGAAGTTGCATACACACAGTTCAAAAGACAACTGGAGAACTGGAATCTAGATTTGAAGAAATTATCCAGAATGCAGCACAGAGAGAATGAGAGGCAACGACACTGAAATCATGAAAGGGTTTGAGACATGGAGGCTAGAATAAGAAGTCTAAAATCATAGCAATTTTTATCTATTGGTCCCATTGTATGCTCATTAAGTGCTATTAAATTGTAACAAAACATGCATGTGAGGTGATGACCAATTATGGAAAAACCTAGCCCACTAACACACTGCATTTGGCGAGGCTTTAGATGAAAAACAAGGTTAATTTAAACTGTGCTAAACAGTGTAGCGTTGATCCTGTTTTTCCCTTCTTCCCTTTGTCTTCATTAAGACATTTTACTTTAAATGCTAATATAGATATACCTCCTATCCTTTCATATCAAGAATGCAGCATTTTATCAAAGATAGGCTGACCTGCCAAACAACAATGAAGCCCTCTCCAGGTTTACAGTGAAGTGAATTGATGATAAGTACTATATCTGAAATTTCTACTCAAAATCATTATAAGCGCAACTATATCACAGGACCTTTAAAAAAATTCTCATTTGTGCCTCCTCCCAATATCTGTCTATCTATGTATCTAGTCCTCTCCCTCCCTTCCCCCACCCCGCCTCTCTAACATACAAACACACACACAATTTTCCCTCCACACCCCAAGGGGTCACCTTACAGTTTGCCCCCTAGCATACAAGTATCCTACTTTGGAGAGTATTGTTTTGACTTATGTAATACAACTGACATAGCCCCTTGCTACAAATTACTTGAAATGCTTATCAAAAAAAAAAAAGAATATCCATTAAGTCAACACGTGCACGCACACACACACACAATCACATTGCACTCTGCTGTGCACACAGTGTTGTTCCATGACTACTCAGCGTTCCCTTATTGAACAAACCTATTTTGAGCCCAAACGTACACTAGGCATTATCCTATGCACTGGTGATACCACGATGAACAGACGGACTCCATACTGTCAAGGAGCTGTGGTTTAACAGGGGAGGGGCCCGCATACAGAAGCTCTTCTCCTTATAAAACTCCTACAGAGGCCAACAGAGCCATGCTCTAGAGCAAGAATGCCTACCTGAACTCTGCCTGCCACACACAGAAATGATGCCGATGGGTACCTTGGCCATGGCCAGTGTGTTGTAAACTAATTTGTAGTTTTCAAATTATGAACAACAGCCCATTTGCCTGGAGTCTCAAAAGTGGCCTGAATGGTGAAGTCCCCCAAGTGGGCCAGTTTCATGAGTGTCTCTGACAGGGTCTTGCAAGGTTTCCTGGTTTCAAAGCAGTTTTTATTTAAGTATCTCAGGTCAGGGTTTCTGCATTACCTAGGTGGCATGAACGTGAGCTTACTGCCCTGACACCTTGCACAGGATTTCCTCTGGGTGCCCGTTTCCACCCTTAGCTTGATCAGGTAACTTGCTTTCTTGCAGGATCCAGGGTACAGCACTTTCTCAGTTTCAGCTGCTATACTGGGAATCCACTTCTACCTTCCCATCGTGCAGCTGGCTTGAAGCCTTGACCTTTTTGTAGGGGAGCCAGGGAGTACTTTTTCTTGATATGTAACACATATAGTAAAGTCACATGTAAGTACACAGCTCAATGAATTTTCTCAAAGTGAAACACTCATGGAACCAGTACCCAGCTCAAGAAACAGAGTCTTACCAGAACCCCAGAAGCTCATGAACGTGCCCTTCTACTAACTACCCTCTCCTCAAGGTAACCACATCCTGACTGCAAACACCATAGACTAATTTTGCTGGTTTAAAAATTTATCTAAATGGAACCCCGTAGGACATACTCTCTTGTGTCTGGCTCCTTTCACTTTACACCATGTTTGTGACCGTCCTTGTTGGTACAGTTATTATAGTTCATTCAGTCTCACAGCTGCATAGTATTCCTTGTATACCACACTTTATCTACTTTCTGGTGACGGACTTCTGGGTTGTTTCCAGCTTTGGGTTATTACAAATAGTCTGCGACTTTGTCTCTCACTTTACGTAAGTATAAAAACCCCTGGCTTCCCCTCGCTCACGCCTCAGGACTTCAACTTTTGGACAATATGAAGAAGCAGGAACTGGATTTACTCTCCCACCTGAAACAAACAAACAGAAAAAGCAGGCAAACAATGGGAAATGGTTTTTAAGATACTGAATATCAGGTAAAGAAGTGATTCCTAAGACATGAAAAACGAATGAGGCGAGTCCTCCAACTGCCTCAGCTTACTGCTCTGAGACAGTTTCCAGGCCAGGAGACTCCTGTTTTTTTTTTTCAAACGTTTAGTAGACAAAACGCCCACGGGCAGAAATCACAACTTACTGGACCATTCCAGCGCCTCAGAATCTGCATTTTCACAAACATCTCAAATGATTCTGATGCAGGCTAGCAGTGAACCACACTTGAAGACACACTACAGTAGAGGCTGTCAAGTCTCTAGGGCCCAACACAACGATGATACATAGTATGTTCACAATTTTAAAAAATGTTAAATAAATGAAGAGTAAAAAATGGTTGGCTAAAAAAAAAAAAAAAAAATGGTTGGCTAAATAGAGCTGGAAGGTATGGTTAGTCTAGAGATGAAAACATGGGAGTCGCCCACAGTTTGGTAAATACATAATCTCTCCCAGGTGGAGAATGCCATTGGCAGGTGGCCACAAATCAATATACTAATATTACAGAACCAGTAATGCATGAGGGAGATCAAGAGTGAGTGACCGGGAGAGTAGAAAGAGAGCCAGGAAGAAAGTGAAGTCACAGAAGGGTTTATTTGGCTGGGCTGTTTTCTTTTTGAAAGGGTTCAAGAAAGAAAAACATTGAATGCTGTCAAGGGCACAAGATAAGAACTGAAATGTCCACTGGATTGAAAAGTCCACAGAACTGAAATGTCCACTAGAATGTGTGAACACTGGTGACCTCAGGGTACTCTGGGCAAGGGGCAGATAGATAAAAATGGTTAAGAAGCAAATGAATGAGAGGTGAGCTGTGATTACAGTGAATAAACACTAGTTTCTCCTGAAACCTGACAGTGAAAAAGAGCCGAAGAGTAACTAGATGGAGAAGGGTTTTTCAGATTAATTTTAAATTATTTTTAGTTTTTAATCCTTGAGTATATATGGTCAGGGGAAAGAGCTAGTCAAAAGGTAAACAGAGAAAAAATAAAAATAATTAATGGCATGATAGGATCCACAGTGCGAAGTAGGAGTGAAGGTAATGTGACAAGAATGAAGGTAAAATGGTGAAGATTTAGAAGAGGTGCTGCCAGTCATGGGTGTCAGAGCTAAAAACAGAAACAAAGTATTGCCAGACACCAGCGTAGGCTTAGCTGAGATTTGAGACCATGAATGTGTAGTAGTACCAATCCACGTGGCTGCGTGATTACCTCTGCAAGATTCTGAAAGTTGAGAAGCTATAAATTATGAGATGGATACAGGATAATAGGGCAGACTGATATATGAGGGAAGGCAAGGGGCAAGATAATGCAAGGCAAGTGATGAATTGTAATGGAGAATTAAGTGAAACCAAGAGGTAAGCAGGTAGAGGCCACACCTTTGGATAAACTGCCTAGAGCAGCTGTTCTCAGCCTTGACTGTACATGAAAATCACCTGGGGAGTTTTTTTTTTTGAAAATTCCTGATGCCCAGACCAAATAAATCTGAATCTCTTGAGTTGAGACCCAGGCAGCAGCATGCTTTTTTTTAAAAAAAACAAAACAAAACAAAACCTCCCCGGTGAGTCCAAAGTGCAGAGTTCAGACCCACGGACCTAGGAAGGCTAGATTACTGTAAGAACAGAAGAGGGCTGAGATGGAAACTCTCAGAAAGATCAGCAGTTATGGGATGGATGGAAAACAAGGAGCCTGTAAGGAGCCATACAAGTGGCACGAGAATGCGGAAGGGTTGTAGAAGAGAGAAAGTAAGGGCTCTCTCCCTAGTGATCTAAATGTTGCCAGTTATCAGAAACTTAAGATTCATAGCAACTGGAGAAATTCCCATACAGATTACCCTATCCCTATGGATTACTTCTGATGTTATTTTTAGGTTATCACTGGCAGTGTATATAGCATACTGGTTTAAGAGCCAGGGCTGGAGGGGGACTGCCTGGATTTCTGTACCAGCTTCACAGCTAACTAGCTGTGTATCCTTGGGCAAAGTACTTCTTTATCTCAAGTTGTTCTTGTTGTTGTTTAAAGTGTGAATAACAGTACCTACCTCATGAAGTATTGATAGTTGTGAGAAACAGATGAGATTAAGCCACAAAGTAAACATTCAGTGATAGCTATCACTGGTAATTTTTTTCAAAAACTGCTAATTTTAAGGACATTTTCCACTAAATGTAACTTCTCTGAATTACCATAGTTCTGATAAGAGATTTAGAGATATCAAACATTGATGCGACATATAAACAAAAAGGAAGGACCGGAAATTCATAGATTTAAAGATTATTTCATGTATATTTAAAGATTAGACCATTATGTTGGTTTTCTTTTTTTTTTTTTAGCATATGTATTGGAGTATAATTGCTTTACAATGTCGTTAGTTTCTGCTGTATAACAAAGTGAATCAGCTATATGTATACATATATCCCCATATCCCCTCTCTCTTGCATCTCCCTCTCACCCTCCCTATCCCACCCCTCTAGGTGGTCACAAAGCTTGGTTTTCTTTTTAAACGTAGAGTCAACTCTTATGTATTAAGAAAGATTAAAGGGGGGAAAGGGAATCATCAAAAGTCTCAAATCATGGTTAAAACAGAATAAGTCAAAACATGGGATAAAACATTTAAGGTAAAGTTTAAATTATATCCAATATTTAAGCTAAAATTGTATTCAAGGTTTAAATTACACTCAAAATTTAGGAACCAATTTAAAGTTCTATAGGCGTCATCCAAAAGTATAAAAACAATGCAAGTATGAGAGTGAGAGGCATTAAATGTCACAAATTATTATTGCCCAAAATGACCTGTTACTGTTTTCTTAGGTGAGCTCTCCTTTAAGACTATTAAATGGGTTCTCAGTTGGGCAGAGGTGCTGCATAGTCCTGGCTTCTCGAAATTCCTCTATCCTCAGAGCCTGGCTCAAAGTGTTGGATTCTGTAGCCACATGAATCCCCCCCTTCACTTGGCTCTGCTCGACGGAGAGACTGTCACCCTCAGAGCTGACAGGCAGAGGCAAGATAATTGCCACAATGCAGCAGGTACAATGTACAAAGCAACTACTGGTTACTATGTAATCCAATCAATACCACCGTCTCTCATGAAGATATTTTGAGGCATTCCAAAGGGGACTGTATTCTGTTTTGTTGACCATTAAATCACCACGCCTAACACAGTCCCCAAAGCAAAGACTACAATGCAGCCTTCCTCCCGGGGGTCCAGGCCTGAGAGAAAGCCCCTCCCCGCAGCCCCTAATACCTGGCAAGCTCTCAGTCAGCGGCAGCATGTCCAGGCACCAGGACCAGCAGATCCACAGTCTGGGATTTTAATACTCTTCTTAGTTCTCTTGAAACAGAATCTCCCCTCCTAACATGTATGTCCATTTGATTTTCAGAAATTTGATTTTATTACATTTTCAGAAACACATTAGGTGAAAGAGATATGAACCTCTTATATACTAGCCAATGGTTTTGATTGGCTTCATTTTTGAAGAATAGGGGGCTTCCCTGGTGGTGCAGTGGTTGAGAATCTGCGTGCCAATGCAGGGGACACGGGTTCGAGCCCTGGTCTGGGAAGATCCCACATACCGCGGAGTAACTAGGCCCGTGAGCCACAACTACTGAGCCTGCGCGTCTGGAGCCTGTGCTCCGCAACAAGAGAGGCCGCGACAGTGAGAGAGGCCCGTGCACCGCGATGAAGAGTGGCCCCCGCTCGCCGCAACTAGAGAAAGCCCTTGCACAGAAACGAAGACCCAACACAGACAAAAATTAATTAATTAATTAATTAATTTTTTAAAAAAATTAAAAAAAAAAAGAATAAAATGATCCTGAAACTAAGGGAGCAATTGGGGAAGACAAGAAAGCAGGGTAAGTTTTCAATACGTGTCATTTTCCCAAGGAATTATTTCTAAATTACATTTGATATTGAGAGCTGGAGTCAAAAGAAAGAAAGAAAATCGAATTCATGTAATTAAGGCATGTCACTGTCAAGGACAGGGAGGGGCAGATGCTCACAGCGAGCTGCTGCAGGGATGTACCTGCCAGCTGCAAGGACAGGGAACAGGATGGTAGGTACCATCTGAGGTGCTTTCTCAGAGTAAGAGTCACTTCAGTCTAAAAGGTCACGGGAGATGAATCACGGGCAAGAGAGACAGGCCTTCAGGGTCCTGCTTTCCGTTGTGAGCTAGAAGGACATCTATTCAGGGAACACTTCAAAGAACTCCAAGGGATGGTAAGGAGTACTCAGGAATATTCTGCTGGACTTTATGGCTGCTTTGGCTTGATGAATCTTCACTGCCTCTCTGCATAAGCGTTTTCAACTTGTTAGCTGGTGGGATGGCCTTGTTCTTCCTCGTTGATTTTTATTTCCTAACATCTCAGTCTCTAAAATTGTTACTGTCCTTCCCGTCATTTTAGTTTATTTTATCTTTCAAATCTTTTAGTCTCCTCTCTGCCCCTACTCAACAGTTTATTTAATGGTTTGCACCATTTTAAAATGACTCACTGTACAGTTTTGTATTCGAATTGAGTTTTGAGTGGGAGGGGGGCCTGGAATGAAGGGAAACTTCTGGGAGGGGGCTGGCTGTGCTCGTCCCCTTCTATCAGCCCCTTGCAGCAACCTTAAGACGGCGCTACACCTCCCAGAAGTGAGGCACAAGAATCTCCCTAGAAGCTTCTAAGGGAGAATATGGATTCCCTGAGGGCAAAGTTCACCTTGCTCAACAGTCCCAGACTGTGCTGTGCAATTCAGCTGAACCAACTTATCTGACATTGGGAATTTTCTCCTCTGCTCCATGCCATCAAGGTTGTTAATATTTCATGTAAAATTAAGTTGATTGCTTGATCAGCAGATCCCCTACTTCATATAGTCCGTGCCAGCAATTCCCAATGATAAAAGGCTTCTGTTGTTGTTGTGAGCTATGACTGTGCCCTGGAAGCTGTTACTGTGTTTAATAATCAGTATGTGTCATGACTAATGTTACTTCCATATAGCACTTATCTTGTCAAAAATGGTACTGCAGCAAAATGGGCTTCATCAGCAACACAAAGCATACCTGGTGCAACGTTAACGTTGTAGGCACAAGATTCCCCAGAAGACACAGAACAACCAATAATGAGTTAGCTTTATAGGAAAACACAGACTATTTCCAATGGACAACGGACTTGTACACTACAAAACACAAAAGATTCCATCACCATAAAAAACAAAGAGGAGATCTTTATTAATTTTGCTCCCCCTCCCTCCCCAAAAAACTCCACTCACTCACCCTTTGGTGACAAGAGTCAGCCCTAGTGTATGGGAAATAAATAGATCAAGGTATTTTGCTAACAGCAACTAATGGCTTTGCATTTCCCAAAGGGCAGATCTAAGTGTAAAGATTATGATGGCACGACAGGTATTCCCTTTGGAAAACCTTGGGGGGAAAATTCAAATCTAACAAATAATTTGTGGGTGAACATGTTATTGATACGGCCCTGTTTCTATTTGAACCATGATTAGTTAGAAATAGTGAGATAAAGATTCCATTTGGTCCAATTAATTTCATTAAAGACCATGGCCACTGAATGCATCCCAAATTCTGTCCATCTACCTCAAATCACAATGGCCAAATGACACTAAGTTAATGAGTGAGCAAGAATCCCACCATTACTGCTGGAAAAAATTCAAAGATCATTCATTCGACATGCAATAATTGAGTGCCAAGTAGCACTGAAGATACAATAGTAAGACACCTCCTTAAGGCAAGGATATACAATGGAGAAAAGACAGCCTCTTCAATAAGTGGTGCTGGGAAAACTGGACAGATACATGTAAAAGAATGAAATTAGAACACTCCCTAACACCATACACAAAAATAAACTCAAAATGGATTAAAGACCTAAATGTAAGACTGGACACTATAAAACTCTTAGAGGAAAACATAGGAAGAACACTCTCTGACATAAATCACAGCAAGATCTTTTTTGACCCACCTCCTAGAGTAATAGAAATAAAAACAAAAATAAACAAATGGGACCTAATGAAACTTAAAAGCTTTTGCACAGCAAAGGAAACTATAAACAAGAAGAAAAGACAACCCTCAGAATGGGAGAAAACATTTGCAAAAGAATCTACGGACAGTGGATTAATCTCCAAAATATATAAACAGCTCATGCAGCTCAATATTAAAAAAACAAACAACCCAATCAAAAAATGGGCAGAAGACCTCAATAGACATTTCTCCAAAGAAGACATACAGATGGCCAAGAAGCAAATGAAAAGCTGCTCAACATCACTAATTATTAGAGAAATGCAAATCAAAACTACAATGAGGTATCACCTCACACTGGTTAGAATGGGTATCATCAGAAAATCTGCAAATAAATGCTGGAGAGGGTGTGGAGAAAAGAGAGCCCTCTTGCACTGTTGGTGAGAACGTAAATTGATACAGCAGCTATGGAGAACAGTATGGAGGCGCCTTAAAAAACTAAAAATAGAATTACCATACGACCCAGCAATCCCACTACTGGGCATATACCCAGAGAAAACCGTAATTCAAAAAGACACATGCTGCGACTTCCCTGGTGGCACAGTGGTTAAGAATCTGCCTGCCGATGCAGGAGACACGAGTTCGAGCCTTGGTCCAGGAAGATCCCACATGCTGCAGAGCAACTAAGCCCTTGCACCACAACTACTGAGCCTGTGCTCTAGAGCCCGCGTGCCACAACTACTGAAGCCCGTGCACCTAGAGCCCATGCTCTGCAACAAGAGAAGCCACCGCAATGAGAAGCCCACACACCGCAACAAAGAGTAGCCCCCGCTCACCACAACTAGAGAAAGCCTGTGCACAGCAACAAAGACCCAATGCAGCCAAAAATAAAGAAATAAATTAAAAAAAAAAAAAAGACACATGCACCCCAATGTTCACTGCAGCATTATTTACAATAGCCAGGTCATGGAAGCAACCTAAATGCCCATCAACAGACAAATGGATAAAGATGATGTGGTACATATATACAATGGAATATTACTCAGCCATGAAAAGGAACGAAATTGGGTCATTTGTAGAGACGTGGATGGATCTAGAGACTGTCATACAGAGTGAAGTAAGTCAGAAAGCGAAAAACAAATATCGTATATTAACGCATATATGTGGAATGTAGAAAAATGGTGCAGATGAACCGGTTTGCAAGGCAGAAATAGAGACACAGATGTAGAGAACAAACATATAGACACCAAGGGGGGAGAGTGGGGGCAGGTGGTGGTGGTGGTGGGATGAATTGGGAGATTGGGATTGACATATATACACTAATGTGTATAAAATAGATAACTAATAAGAATATGCTGTATAAAAAATAAATAAAGATGTAAAAAAAAAAAAGAAAGACACCTCCTTACCCTCAAAAGCTTATAATCTAAGTGGAGAAAGAGACAACGGAACACCTGTTTGTTTAGATAGGTAAATTCAAGATATTGTGGAAGGACATAAGAGGGGGTGCCAATTCCAATGAAGAGCTAAAGTCGACAATGACTTGAATGAGCACGAGTTAGTAAAACAAAAAGGAAGGAGGGGAGGGAAGGAGGGAGAGAAGGGGAAAAAAAGGAAGGAAAGAGAATTCTAAAGAAAATTACATTGCATATTCAAGGGAAGGCCAGTAATTCAATGTTGCTGGAGAAACAGGCACAGGGGATGGCTCAGCTCCTACAGAACTATACATGTCTTGTTAAGGAATCTGAATTTTAACCTAAAGGCAGTGGGGAACCATGGCAAGATTTTAAGCACATGATCCAAGATTACTGCACCAGAAAGATTAGGTTACAATAAGAAAAATAAAGTAGATAAGGAGCAAAGCAGTAGGTAAAGATACCAGAGAGTAGAGAGAGTTCAATAATCTAGGGCAGAGATAACGTGTAGTGAACTAATAATGTAGGCAGGAAAAGGGAGGAATGATGAATCAAGAGAATCATCACTAAATATTAAAACTGAATTACAATTTCCTTTTTGCTTTTTAAAGCTATCACAATATAGTCCAATTCTGTATCTACCCCAGGCTCAGGTTCAAGGGGCTCAATTGCCTTATTCGTGCACCCAAAAGTGATTCTGGTAGCAATGACCCTGACTGATCAACATCTGTCCAAAGTCCAAGTGCATCCTCAGGAATAAACCCAGAAAATAAGCTCTCAATTTACATTCTACTAAGGCTCAGAATATCAATGTATTAATGAATTTAAGGCCAAAAATAAAAATCATATTATCTAAAAATAATATTTGAAATGCTAAAATTCACATTAAAAACACAATTACTTTCTAACAGGAAGTTTATCACAGTTATCCTGATACAGTGAGTATTTAAACTCCATTCAAAAGCTGTGCAGCAGGTATAAAAGTTGTTATACTAGAAAAATTAGGAAAGGCAGAATTAACTTGAGAAAAAAATCTTCAGGAAAAGGACCTCTGCTTTAGTAGAGGGCAGTTAATATTTATGGATACAAGTACTTCCACCGTACCCTGGCACCTCCAGTCAATTAATAGAAAAGATAAAGCCTATCACTAAACATTAGGATACCATGTGTAGAGGGGAAAAAATGATAAATCCAAGGAGGGAGAGGGATGGGGGGAGTGAGAGGAGAAAAAAGCAAGGTGTCTTGCTTAGATACTCTTATCTAGCAGTATGGCTCCTAACGGCCAAACAGGGAAGAAAACAGCAGCCCCCAAGCTATCAAACCACACTAGCTCTCAAAAAAGGAAAAAAATCCATAAAGATCACTTAACCAACTCCGCCTACAGAGGATATAATCATTAGTTTTTTTGTTATTTTTTGTTTTGTTTTGTTTTGTTTTAGGAAAATATAATCTTCAAAATAAGAGCCCTGAATTTCAAATGCTATAATCTGAATGTGATCTTTAACATTATAGGGGAAGTCCCTGGTGGTCCAGTGGTTAGGAGTCAGCACTTTCACTACCATGGGCCCGGGATTCAATCCCTGGTCAGGGAACTAAGATCCCGCAAGCTGTGCGGGGGCGAGGGGGAGACATTATAGGCAAAATCCCACAAATGTCTGCCATCTAAAATATGTTATGAAATGATTAGGCATCAGTCGATACTAAATCTGGAAAGGAGCAAAGCAGTAGGTAGAGATACCAGTGAGCAGAAAATATTGAAAATAATGGTTCTCTAGTTTATAAATCATCTCAATTTTTTAAATTGTAGGCGTATAGGAATTGTAAGATATTTATGAAATTGGAGCAAAAAATTTCATTGAACAATTATTCACTGTATTAATCACATTGAGCTCCATTTTTAAACTACAGGCCAATACTTAGCTCTTTATCTCATTTTAAGAAGTTACAGGCTTCCCTGGTGGCGCAGTGGTTGAGAATCTGCCTGCCAATGCAGGGGACACAGGTTCGAGCCTTGGTCTGGGAAGATCCCACATGCCGCGGAGCGACTGGGCCCATGAGCCACAACTACTGAGCCTGCGCGTCTGGAGCCTGTGCTCCGCAGCAAGAGAGGCCGCGATAGTGAGAGGCCCGCGCACCGCGATGAAGAGTGGCCCCCGCTTGCCACAACTAGAGAAAGCCCTGGCACAGAAACGACGATCCAACACAGCCAAAAAAAAAGAAAGAAAGAAAGAAAGAATTATTAAAAAAAAAAAAAAAAAAAAGTTACAATACAATAGAACATTGAATCTAAATTAACTAGGTACCATTACACACTGTACTTAATTTTTTAAAAATAACCACTGGTTTTAAGAAAGAATGTTTTATCGTTTCTCTCAGCAATTTCACTACAATGTTTGTATTACTTAAACATTTTTAAACATTAGTAGCTCACAGATTATGCTCCTTAATCTGACGACCAGATATGGAGCCATATAAGGTTTTGAAAATAGGCTCCATTTCCACCAGTTGCAGGCACAAGGTTTTAGGAGAGGATCGATATATGATTATTTTATTTATACTTTACCTCACTTAAAAAGGATTTGAGAGGACACAGAACACCTGCTCAGAAAATATATTCTTCAGTAAAATACAGAATGCTTAGCACAATATTTTAACCAAAATATCATTGCCAATGTTCTTTAACCTTGCTTGTCAAAATGTGGAGATTATCAAATTTGCTATTTTACTAAATACAGAAGAGAGAAGGAGAGGACAAAACCTTAGGGCTCTGCTTGAAAACAACTCATTAAATTGGGAAGTATCTTTACTTCAGTAAGAAAGGAATCAAATCAAACAGGTAAATAATTTTGATGGTGGGATGAGATGAAAGGAACTTAATTTTTAAAAAGGCAAGATTTAATTTATACATAAATTAAGCTGTTGATTATTTACTTTATGTTCAGTTATCCATTTCAGAAAGATAGTCAGAAGAGTCCTACTCATCTGTTATAAACTAATTGTATTTTCTCTATTCTATTTTCACATAACTTTTCTGAATCCTGTTACTGTCAATGTAAAAGGTAACTTTATGGGGCACTGGAAAAGAAATACAAAGACTCTTTACAGTATCTTAACTAAGCTAAAGTTTGTACTAGTCTCAAAAACTAGAAGTATTTTAAGTAAAAAAGTATTTAAGAAAATTCTGCAGTTTATCATGAAGCACAAAATAACTTAAAACAATTCTGGAGTTGTCACAGTCTAAGAGTATAAACATTCCCAAATGGTTATTTGAAGTATTAAGCTACATCACCAGCATTAAAGAAGTGTGACTTTATCATTATGTATACATCATAGAGGGACGGGGATCCATCATGGTCCTATATTGAAAGAAGTCAACTTTCTTCCAATCAAGCTGTGAATTTAACAACTCCAATTTAAATACAAGATTACTTACAGTCTGAAAAAAAAAAAGGTTCTAAAGTTCATTTTTAAGTAAAAATGTATAAAAAGTTTAAAAATTTGCAAAAGAATAAGGAGGGGCTGGACTCGCCAGTAATATGGTAATAAAGGTAATAATACGTCATTCATTAAAACAGTGGATACTGTTACACTTTGTAAGGGTAAAGTGTAAAAAAAAAATCTAAGAAAACTCAAAATACTAGAAGAAAAACAGATAACTTACTATATAATAGTTGGGGGAAATGGAGAAGATAAAAAATTTTACCAGAGTCAGGAGAAAAAAAAAAAAGACTACCTAAAACACACAGGTACACACTTTTTCTCCATGTTAAATACATGTACAAAATTGAAAGACAAAAAAAACCAAAACCAAACCAAAACAAAACAAAACAACAAGCTGGGAAAAAACTGCAACATATCACAGAAGAACAATCTTCCTATTAAAAAGATTATCACAGCAATACATTGCAGCACAAGCAAAAGATTGAGTATGAAATTTACAACTAAATGTAACTAGTATTAAATATATGAAAAACATTCAATGGAACTAGTAATTAAAGAAATGAAAATAAAAAACAGAAAACAGTAAAAAGCCTGATACTTAGGGGAAATGGGGACCATCATACAATGTTACAAGGACTATGAATAGATACAACCTTCCTATAGGGCAATATGTAACAAAGTTTAAAATGTACACCACTTCTGGCCCAATAATTCCTCTTTCAGAATGTAAACTAAG
The DNA here is from genome assembly GCF_028021215.1 of Eschrichtius robustus. Lineage (NCBI taxonomy): Eukaryota > Metazoa > Chordata > Mammalia > Artiodactyla > Eschrichtiidae > Eschrichtius > Eschrichtius robustus. Next base: position 21,972,066 of record NC_090833.1, read on the forward strand.
GAGATCATCTCGCAAAGATGTAAGCATATGAATTCATCACCATGTTGTTTGTAATCTTGACAAATTGAAAATAACCTAAATGCCCATCAATAATAACAATGAATACATATTAGTACGTCATAAACAAAAATGTCATGCATCTATTAAAAATGATGGAGAGATCATACATTTATTTTATTTTATTATTTATTTATTTATTTATTTTTTGGCTGTGTTGGTCTTTGTTGCAGTGCACGGGCTTCTCACTGAGGTGGCTTGTTGCAGAGCACGGGCTGTAGGTGCGTGAGCTTCAGTAGTTACGGCATGCGGGCTCAGTAGTTGTGGCTCGCATGGTCTAGAGCGCAAGCTCAGTAGTTGTGGCACATGGGCTTAGTTGCTCCGCGGCATGTTGGATCTTCCCCAACCAGGGCTCGAACCCATGTCCCCTGCATTGGCAGGCGGATTCTTAACTACTGTGCCACCAGGGAAGTCCCTCATACATTTACTGACATGAGAAAATTACTCAACACATTTTACATGGACACTCCATGTGAGCAGGGGCCCTGGATGTATTGTTCTTCAATCTTATTTCCAGCACCTAGAACAGTGCCTTGTATATAAAAAAGAGCTTCCCAGCAAGTATTTATTAAATAGATGAATTTTGAGGCTGGTGAAAGAACAACCATAATATGGTCCCTTTCTCTCTCTCTCCTTACCTCCCTCCCCCCACAGAAATATAACTAGAAGGATAGTCACAAAAGGTTGACAGGTAATGGAGTTTTGGTGTGTGTGTTTAACTTTCTTCTTTCTTCCTCTCTGTACTGTCTAAATGCTCTATATAGTAAGCATGTTTTATTTTTATGATTGGAAAAAGTGACAAAATTGTTTTTTAAGAACTCATATATTTAAAATGAACTCCAGAATGTTCAGTGCCTACAGCTCACAAACTCCAAAACCTAAGATCAACAGTATCCAAGAAGCATTTTTCTTTCATCTTCAAAGAAATATCAGTATGCCTTGTACAATGTAGCATCTTTCTCCAGTACCAGGAAATGCCACACTATACTAATAAAATGCAGCATTTCCAAAAGGAAAAAGCACACTCTTTCTGTAGTGAAAAGGAAAAAGAACTACAAGTAATTAATTTCTTAAAGTCCTCCCCTCTCTTCTACTAACATATACCCTATTCTAATGGGTGGTAAAGATCACTATGCACCATCATCTTTTGGGGGTGCTAAAAATCCAGTGAATCCAAGAGTAATGCGCTCTATGCCAATTCTTTCATATCCTCATGAAGGCTTCCTTCATTTTAAAGACATTTGAACAATTGAAACATCAAAAGTAGCTACAGACTCTATGTCATATTCATCCATTACCCGGTTTTATTTTATTCATAGTCTTTATCACTATCTGAAATAACCTTATTCGGAATTTTATTATCTGTCTCTCCCTTCTGGAATGTAAGATCTTTGAGGACAGGAATTCTGTCGTGCTCGCCACTGTGTCCCCAGTGAAAGGCATCTAATGAAAAGGTGGGGGGGGGGGCACATCTAAACAAGATAATAATAAGGAATTGGGGGGGAAAAAAAAAAAAAGGAAAGAAAACCACACTGAAATGTACAAGCTGACATGACTCAAGGCTACAACGCCAGCTCAGAGATTTGGTGGACATTTTTCAAGGTGGACAGGTGCTTCACACCTATCTAAGGACACAGAGCTCTTCCAGGAAGAAGAAAATCCACAGGGAGGTCCCCAGGTGGCTGTGTGCAGCTCACCGAAGAGTGGAAACGATCATCACCATAATAGAAACGTGGCCCAGGTCGAGGGAAAAAAACAAAACAAAACACAATACACCATACATCTTGGCCCAGATGAAAAATCACACGAATCCCCAACACAATCAAACCAAGCAAGCAACCTTCCGCCTGACACGTAAAAAGAGCATAGTCTCCTTTCCCCTGGCTGTGCAGTCGCCTGAAGCCCAGCCATCCCCTCACTCGCCACTTTTCTCTTCCAATGAACCCCCCGCCCCAGCTGATGCAAAGGGAGAGGGAATGGGAGGAAGAGTCTGAGAATTAGCTTTCTCCACCCCCATCCGATCCCAATCCCCTCCAAAGCGAAATTCCTCCCACCCTCGCCTGTCCCCAGGCCTCGACCCCCGCCACGGGCTCCTCCAGCTGCCCCTCACTCACGTGTAGATGATGGCCATGAAATGCATCAGCCACAGCACCAAGAAGAGGACGAACCCGAAGACGGCCATTCCCTCCAGGGCCAGGTCCAGCAGCGCCATCCCCCGGCCTGGCCCGCTCCGGCCGCCGCAGCGGACAGCGCTCCCGCAGGAGGACAGGGTGGGCGCCCGGCGCGGGGTCGCAGAAGTGGAGAGAAAGGTAGCGAGAGGAAGGGGCGGAGGGGGGTGGGGGCGGAAGGGGCGGGCAGGGCCTGCGCGCCCCCGCCCGCGCGCACTCGCTCGCGCGCTGGCCTGGGCGCGCTCGCGGATGCAGGCGTTGCGGTGGCCGGACTCAGTGGGCAGGGCGGCCGTGGCCCCGCGCTCCGGCTCGCCTCTCCACCCCCTCACGGCCGCCGGCCGGACCCCACACGCCTGCGCCTCCGCCGCCGCCGCCCCGCCGCCTCCCTGCCGCCTCGCCGCCGGGCTCCGGGCAGCACAGCTCCGTGCCCCCTGCTTTGCAGCCGCAACTCCGCGTACTAATCGAAACCGCCGGCTTGCGCCTAGACTCCCCGGCGCACCCGGCCCCGCCCCGGCCCTCCGGAACCGCGGCCCCACCCCCCCCCCCCCGCCTCCGAGGGGCGGTACGCGCCGCTCCTCTCCGCCCACCCTGCCGCCCTCGCGCCCGTGGCGTCACTGTCGTGAACGCGCCCGTGGGAGGCTTCTCCAGCTGGACGCAGGCAGGGTTTTCCCCCACCTCCGGGCTCAGGCCGCCGCCCACTTCTCAGTGACCGGCGGAGGCTACCCGGGCGGCCAGCACTGCAGCTCTGGGCCAGTCTCCGTCGGCGGAGCGGGTTCCTGTATCCAACTCGGAGGACACTTTCCCTTTGTCCGGTTCTGGTGTTCCAGGGCGCCCCAGGAAAAGACCCGGGGTTCCAGGCAGCCCCCGAGTTGTCTCGCAGTCCAACTTCCAACGCTGTGTTCGCAGCCGCTGCGCCGGGCATTACTCGGAGCGGCTCAGGCCCTATTCCAAGACACGTTCCTGGGCGCCAGGGTATCCCATTGCCTTCCTCCCTCGCTGGTTCTAGTGCTGTGGAGTCTTGGATCACAACGGACCGAGAGTAAAAATAATCTCCTTGTGCTTCGCAGATCTCTAAGCACCTTAGAGGCAGCGTGTAACATAAAAGAAATTCTCAAACTCAGAATGTAAAGAATCAGCTAATACTGAAGTCCTCAAAGACTACTCCTGCCCAATACTGTAGCCATAGGGGGTACTGAGCGCTTGAAATGTGGCTGGTAGGAATTGAGATGTATTGCGAATGTAAATCATACACCTGATATCGAAGACCACCTCATTTATTTTATATTGATTACATGTTGAAACAATATTTTGATATACTGAGTTAAATTATTAAAATTATTTCACTGTCTTTGCTGTTGTTTTACTTTTTAAATTTGGTTAGCTACTAGAAAATTTTAAATTACACAGGGCGATAGCACTGCTCTAAAATGGAAAGAAATGGCATTTTGGATAGTAAGGTAACTTAGTGTTTATCTTAACTTTAAATCAGTCCAGGGAGATGGGTTAATCTAGTACTAAATGTTTGTTTCTTCAGCCTAGATGAGTTTATATAGTTTCTCTATTGTTTTATGTTTAGACGATGTTTATTCAAGTGATTTCCTTTTAAATAATCCATGACCTCCCTTGAGAGATTTCAGAATGGAATTCAATTTTGAAAAGAAGTTTATTTTATTATTGTTATTTATTATAGTTAATATTGATCGAATGAGCTACCCCAATCTATAAGTAAATGATAAACTACAATCAGAAAAGAGTTTTAATTAATGTCTATAGTGAGAATCAATCCTGGATTTGCTATACCCTTTGTTTTACCCGGTTAAAGTCAGTAAGAAAGAACAGGGCTTAGAAACCAAACTTCCATTGTTGAGAGTTACTGGTTGATAAAGTTAAAGCCCAATAGTATATTAGCATGGAAATAACACTACAAGTGGAAATTTTAAAACATCACTATTTTAGTTAATCAATTCTAAGACATACTTTTAAAAAAACATTTCATTTTAACATTTCTTAAATAGAAATGCATCTCACAGTCAAGGGAATCTTACAACAAATTGGTAGATTTTTTTTTTCTTAATCGTATATAAAATAATACTGCATTCAATTAATGTACTCTAAGATTTGATGAACTACATCAATTGGTCAATTGAAGCATTTTGTTGTACTCTACATTTCTCCAAATGGTTTTTGGAACCTTACAACAAAGGATTTTATACAGTATGATCAATGACTTGGAAAAGGAGGCCAAAGAAAGTTGAAAGAACCCGATATTCTTAACAGAACTCCTCTGATTGAGTATAATCAGTAGATAATAGATCAGCTATGTTGTACTTGAGCCTAGTTAAACTTGGTCTGTCCAAACCTGGTTGATGAGTTTAAAGTAGCAGCTTTAGAATGTGCAATCCTAACATTCTATAGATATAGAATATACTATAGATATAGATATATATATTCTATAGATATGGTAAAAGTGTAAATTTTTTCCATGTAGCACAGCAGCATAGGAGTCTAGCAAAGACCCTGTCCACCAATCTCACTTTTGGCAGCTAACATTGTTTTGGTTGTTTGTCTAAAGGGCTCTCCTCAAATTCTACCAAGTTCAGGGCCTCTGACTTTTTCCAGTGGCAATCTAGTAACATTAGTATATATTAGAATTCATACATTTTAAGAAGCAATGTTTTTAGAGGTAAACAAAAGCCAAATTTGACTGTCATTTAATGGCCCTAGATAGTTTAGTTATAAAACCTTAACCAGAAAAGGATGCAAAATGTCTGGTTCAAACCAAGTAGTTGGAACACATTTTCAGTTTGAACCAACTCCAAGCCAAAATAATTGTAGCTGATTCCAACTGAAACTGAAATGAAATTATATTGGTTCTAGTCACATGTCCCAGGAAAGACAAGAGTGGAGGCTGGGAGAACCCAGGTACATAAGTTACCTCAGAGAAATGAAACAAACTTTGGCAAGTTGATACTCTGTTACATTGTGCCCCAAATGCCTATATATAAAAGTTAGTTTTACATTTTTTAAAGTTGTAATATTTTCAATAATCAGGATTCTTTTTTTAAAGATGTATTTATTTTTTAAATTAAGTAATTAATTAATATTTGCCTGCATTGGGTCTTCGTTGTGCTGCACACGGGCTTTCTCTAGTTGCGGCGAGCTGGGGCTACTCTTCATTGCGGTGCGCAGGCTTCTCATTGTGGTCAGTGGCTTCTCTTGTTGCGGAGTATGGGCTCTAGGCACACGGGCTTCAGTAGTTGTGGTTCGTGGGCTCAGTAGTTGTGGCTCGTGGTCTCTAGAGTGCAGGCTCAGTAGTTGTGGTGCATGGGCTTAGCTGCTCTATGGCATGTGGAATCTTCCTGGACCAGGGATTGAACCCCCATCCCCTGCGTTGGCAGGCAGATTCTTAACCACTGTGCCACCAGGGAAGTCTAATAATCAGGATTCTTGATTTGGATTGCATCTAAGAAAAACATCATCTTTAGTGAGATTTCTAGAAAAATCAAGTTTAAAATGTGACACAAAGCCTATGTACAGAAAAAAGACTAAAAGAAATTACACCAGTTATGAGTACTTATCTTTGAGGAATGAAACGTGTTGATTTTTTAAAATCTACCTGTTTATATTGTTGACTTTGTATAATGAGCATTACTGTTTCCATGAAGAAAAATGACCATTTTCTATTTTACAAATGAGTTATCAATGATGAAAAATCATGTAGAAATTTTTCATAATTAAAAAAAAAATTACAAGTGATACAGTCACTTTGGAAGATAGTTTGGCATTTACTTACAAAACTAAACATACTCTTACCATACAATCCAGCATCGCACTCCTTGCTGTTTAGCCAAATGAAATGAAAACATATCCATACAAAAATCTGCACACGGATGTTTATAGCAGCTTTATTCCTAATTGCCAAAACTTGGAAGCAACCAAGATGTCCTTCTGTAGATGAATGGATAAATCCATTGTCTGGTACATCCAGACAATGGAATATTATTCAATGCTAAGAAGAAATTATCAAGCCATGAAAGACATGGAGGAAACTTAAAGGCATATTACTAAGTAAAAGAAGCCAACCTGAAAAGGCTACATACTGTATGATTCCAATTATATGACATTCTGGAAAAGGCAAAACTATGGAGACAGTAAAAATGTCAGTGGTTGCCAGAAGGGAGAGAGGGAGGGATGAATAGGCAGGTCACAGAGGATTTTTAGGGCAGTAAAACTATTCTGTATGATACTATTCAATATAATGGTAGGTACATGTACTATACATTTGTCCAAAACCTTAGAATGTACAACATCAAGAGTGAACCCTAGTGTAAACTATGGACTTTGGGTGACTGTGATGTGTCAATGTAGGTTCATCAGCTGTAACAAATATACCACTCTGGGGCAGGATGTTGACAGCGGGGGAAGCTGTGCATATGTTGGGCAGGGAGTATATGGGAACTGTATTTTCTGCTCAGTTTTACTGTGAACCTAAAACTGCTTTAAAAATAGTCTATTTCGTAAAAAATAATTAGTGAGTGCTCCATTTGAAGTACTGGAAATGTTATAAGTGTCTGAATTAGTGAGATAAAGTAGTTTGTCATCAGATCCCAGGGCTTTCCACCTTCTAGGCACACAAATATTTGTTGAACAAGTGAATTAGTTTATTTAAACTGATCTACACTGAGAGAAGTCACTAGAAAAATTGTTCAACTTTCTCCTTTGTTTGCAAATACTTTAAATATGTTTTTTTTCTCTGTGGAAAACAAATACACATCAACTACTCATAACCCTCCTTCAGATTACAAAATTAGACCACAGAGTTAGAGTGAGTGAAAGTAACTACATATTAGTTCACCTAATCACAACCTGAAGACCTGCTCCAAAGCCCATGCTCTACTTGACAGAGTCAACAGCATCATTTTTATGTCAATATTGGACATACAGTTGACCCCTGAACAACAGGGCCCCACTTACATGCAGATATTTTTTCAGTAAATACTACTACAATACTACGTGATCCGAGGTTGGTTGAATGTGGTTAATGTGTTATTTTTAAAAGATAGGTATACTGTAGGGGCTTCCCTGGTGGCGCAGTGGTTGAGAATCTGCCTGCCAGTGCAGGGCACACGGGTTCGAGCCCTGGTCTGGGAGGATCCCACATGCCGCGGAGCAGCTGGGCCCGTGAGCCACAACTACTGAGCCTGCGCGTCTGGAGCCTCTGCTCTGCAACAAGAGAGGCCGCGATGAGGTCCGCGCACCGCGATGAAGAGTGGCCCCCGCTCGCCGCAACTAGAGAAAGCCCTCGCACAGAAACGAAAACCCAACACAGCCATAAATAAATAAATTAATTAATTAAATTAAAAAAAAAAGATAGGTATACTGTAAATTTTCAGCCCTTATAAAAACTTTTTTAAAATGTAAAAAGTGATCCTCCAGAAATTGGGTAAATTTGAAGTTTCAAAAACAAAGTTAGAATCAATTGATCTGAAATTTGTTGTGCTAATGCCCAAAGAAACAATTTAATTCTTGTCCTTTTTTTCCCCTAAGCATGTTTGAAATTAGTAGAAAAATGCCTTATCTACTTATCAGTTCAGGTGCTTAACCTACAGTGGTTTTTTTACCCATTAAATGGTAACTTTGTAAAGGCTTTCAGATCCTGAGATACTATATCACTATGAATAGACTTCAAATGTACAAAGGTTCTAGGCAAATTGTCAGTTCGAGGCCTGATCTTGATAAACCACTGGTATAGTGTGTTTGTATGTATAGGTGTGGTCCAGGGGAGTGCCTAGAGTTTACTAGAGTTCGTTTCATTCTCAGCTGTTTTGCTAGCTCATATGCAAATGACTAATTAAAATGTTTTACCTCATACTCATTTCTTTTCAAATTTCATACTTGATTTTGTTTTAATCCATAGCGTGCTAGGTTGAAGCACTGATGTTCATTCCTAAAGGAAGCTAAAGATTTCCAAATGTGTCCCATGTAAGTATCAATTATTTTCTTTTTCAAAATGTTTTTGAAATTGCTTTCTTTTTAGATAGATATTCATGACTCAATTCAATTTATTTATTAAAGTTTATAATGTCAAAACTTTCACCTAGGCTCTGCGTGTGTGTGTGTGTGTGTGTAAACAAACTTGGTAGATTTATTGGAGAATGAGAGAGAGACAGAGACAGAGACTGAGACTGTAATACAGTCCTCCCTTGGTATCAGTGGGTGATTATTTCCAGGACCCCCTCAGACACCAAAATCCACAAATGCTCAAGTCCCTTATATAAAATGACATAGTATTTGCATATAACCTAAGCACTATCGGTATGTATTATATAAGCATATAATCCTGTATACTTGAAATCATCTCTAGATTACTTATAATATCTAATACAATGTAAATGCTATGCAAATAGTTGCCAGGACATGCAGCAAATTCAAGTTTTGCTTTTTGGAACTTTCTAGAATTTTTTTTCAAATATTTTCTCTTCTGGGTTTGAATTCCAGTTGGTTGAATCCATGGAATCAGAACCCACGGTTATGGAGGGCCAACTGTATTTACTGAACACAAGAACATAAGTTATGTGCCAGGCAAATTTTAAAATATTAACTTGACTTTCACAAATGTCATGAAATATATAATTGGAAGCCAAAAAGATAAAGTTAACTACCAAAGTTATGCATCTGATAAGGAGGGAGCTGGAGTTTGGACCCAGGTCTGTCAGACTCCAAAGCCAATGCTCCTTATATTAAAATGTACAATATTAAGTTAATTTAAACAATGTAGAGTAGATAATCAATCCTCAAAGTTCAGATCACGAAGTAGATTTTGGTTTAGCATTATTTAGTTTGATAACCAATACTCTGTAGAAGGCAATTTCAACATCTGAGACATAGGAAAGTGTATTTAGAATAGACCATATATTTCATGCTAAGATGCACTAAACATCTTACTCTTTACCACATCTTTTACTTCAATTAAGAGGAATTTCACGAAATATACCGTCATTTCAGAACAATTCATCTAAGAGAGTAAACAACAAGTAGGAGAATTTAAAAGATCAGAAAAATGACAATAAAATCTGTTTCTTACTGTATTATTTCATAGTATTAACAACAATATAATTAAATGTGAGTTTAACTTTTACTAAGGAACAAAGGCTGTGGAGATAACCTAGATCTTTGGAGTTTAGGATCTCTTCAAAATACTTTCTATCTGAAGAAAGCTTTGTTTGAGGATACAGTGTAGACTATCAGTTAAGCACATACATACACTGTGAATGTCAAACTGCCTGGGTTTGAATTCCAGTTCTACCATTTACCAGCTATATGACCTGTGTTGTGAGAACTAAAGTTAACATATATAAAATATTCAGAACAGTTGCAGACATGTGTAAATTTTTTGAAACTTTTATTATTATTCCTTAACAGAGAGCATTCCTTCATTCTAATTTCATCTAGATCACTAACTTATTTTCTCAATTTCTTCCTTTACTGTTTTTACCTATGAAATATAAAATTAACTATACTTAAAAGGATTTTTTTTTTTAAAGTGAATCGGTCTCTCTGTAGCAGAAGCATCAACACTCAACAATTTTTGCTTATAACACAAACCAGGATATCCTTTAGATCTCATCATTTTGCTAACATAACTGGTTTATTCAGTCAGAAACAAATGCAATTAGATGATAATTGTATAGAATAGGAATAATATCATAAAATAGTAAAGAGCAAACCAAGATACTTTTATTCCATAAGAAAAATAAATTTCAGGCCTTGAAATAAAATATTCTATACAAGCAAAGAATAAGATTTAAAAGGTATTTAGATACACATGGGGTCTTCTGACATGTAAGAAACAATGATATTGAGTGTTAATATTATTTTTGGTAATAAATACCTTAAAAATACTTAGAATAAAATGCATCAGGATATCAGGATTAACAGAAAGCAGCTTTCAGAGTCTAGTTTACATGACAATACTTTTTTTTAGCTCTGAATTGGTTAAAAAAAAAAAGGAACATCTGCATGAATGAGACCAAACTAACAATGAATTTGTGAAGAAGATGAGCCCTCCACCCAATCTAATAATTTAATTGTTCAGAGATCATATCAGATTATTTTTAAGTCTTTATTTCATTGTGGGTATAAATTTGAAGCATTATCTCAAATATGAAGAAACATGAAACAGTCCACCGGACAATTCAGGGTAACAGAAACAACTCTTGGGGGTTTTCTATATTAAGCTCATCCTTAAATTCAATTGCCCATTTTAATTATTTTGAGATCATTTGGGCTTGGGAGGCATAATTAATGGTTAGTTGCTACAATGGAAAATATTGAGCAAAATTAGTTGAACAGACTGTTAAAATGACAAAGCAAACAAATGAATGGCTTTCCTATCCAGTTATTTCCTTTCCTTTATTCCTCAGCAAATATCAAAAGAAACTACGTTCCAGGAGCACATTCTTCTCATGCTTTGGATACAAAGTTGAAAATGATATAATCCTTTTTCAGGAGATGTTCCCAGTTGGCTATGGAAGATAAACACAAGAACAGATCATTGTAATGCAATGTTATTGAGTATTGATAAAGAGGGATGAGGAGAATTGTGTGGGAGTTGGGAATGGTTACTTTTATTTAGAAAAGTCTAGAAAGACTTCATGGAGAAGTCCTAGGTCCTGAAGAAAGAGTAAGAGTGAGAAGAAACCAGAATGTTTCATTTGGTTACTTTTTTTTTTTTAAATTTATTTATTAATTAATTTATTTATTTATGGCTGTGTTGGGTCTTCGTTTCTGTGCCAGGGCTTTCTCTAGTTGTGGCAAGCGGGGGCCACTCTTCATCGCGGTGCACGGGCCTCTCACTATCGCGGCCTCTCTTGTTGCGGAGCACAGGCTCCAGACGCGCAGGCTCAGCAGCCGTAGCTCACGGGCCCAGTTGCTCCGCGGCATGTGGGATCCTCCCAGACCAGGGCTCGAACCCGTGTCCCCTGCATTGGCAGGCGGAAACCCAACCACTGCGCCACCAGGGAAGCCCAACTTTTTGAATCTAAACAACTGAACAATCTGAGGGAGGATGATGGGAGGTAGCCAGAAAACAGTCAAAATGGACACAACTTGAAAACCAGTTGACCTTAGTTAACTGCTAAATTGATTGATATGTGATTGAAAATCCAATTATCTTGAGTGTGACCATATAAATGAAACTGGAACACTTTTCAGAAAGAGAAAGGGCACCATTAACAATCAAACTAGGAAAACTGGTGTAAACTGAGACTGTCTAGGCAAATTAGCCATATGGTCACACACTACTTAAAGATTATTAAAAGGACGCAGGAGTCCCGCAAGGCTCAATCAGGGCTCTTGCTCCATTTTTCTGAGATAGTCTTGGCTCTCTCCTTCTCTGTGTGTCACTTTTGTCTTCAAGCGGACTTCTCTCATGGTTGGTAGACGGCTGCTAACCTGTACCTCATGGTTTTCCCTTTACATGCAGAAAAAGAGAAAACGTATTAGTTATTCACAACCACCTAACAAAAACCTGGGCTTTCTCTCCCCCACCCCGGCCCCTACCCCACCAATTGGAATACCCTTGATGCCACGTGTGTACTGGCTTAAGGTATGGCAAAGAAAACTAGAATGGTCAAATCAGGACCCACTGAAGCTGCTAGTAAGGATAATCACACTCAAACTGCATGGCAGCTATGTAATGGATGGGGAAAATTAGAATTGGAGAGCTAACCATAATACCCACTACACTGAGTTTTCGTGAAACAATGGGAAATTTCTAGGAAGTTTTAAATATGAAAGATGCCAGTTAAACTCCTTCAGCTTTTTGTTTTTACTAACAGCTTTATTGAGACGTAGTCATACCATAAAATTCACTCTTTTAAAGTATATAATTCAGTGACTTTTTGTATATTCAGAGTTGTGCAACCATGACCACCTAACTTCAGAACACTTTCATCACTGCAAAAAGAAACCCCATACCCATTAGCAGTCATTCCCCATTTCCCCTTCCCCTTAGCTCATTGCAACCACTAATGTAATTTTTGTCTATAGATTTGCCTATCCTGGACATTTAATAAAAATGGAATTATACAGGGGCAGAGTCAAGATGGCAGACTAGGAGGACGCAGAATTCATGTCTCTGCACAACTAAGGCACCTACCAGGCACCGGTGGGGGACCATGGACACCTAAGGGGACAGAAGGAACCCCCAGCGACTGGCTTGCAGGATCATGGTTCCCAGGCAGGAGGTCGGGCCTCAGCTCCTATGGTGGGAGCTCCTAGTCCAAACCACTGGACTAACACAGAACCTCAGACCCCAGAGAATATTAATCGGAGTGAGGCCTCCCAGAGGTCCTAATGTCAGCACCAAGACTGGGCTCTATCCAACTGCCTGCAAACTCCAGTGCTGGACATCTCAGGCCAAATAACAAGTAAGACAGGAATACAGCCCCACCCATCAAAAAAAAGAAAGAAAGAAATGACAAAAAAATATGTTACAGACAAAGGAGCAAGGTAAAAACCTACAAGAGCAAATACCTGAAGATGAAATAGGCAACCTACCTGAAAAAGAATTCAGAGTAATGATAGTAAAGATGAGCCAAAATCTCGGAAACAGAATGGAGAAAATACAAGAAACATTTAACAAGGATCTAGAAGAACTAAAGAGCAAACAAACAGTGATGAACAACACAATAACTGAAATTAAAAATACTCTAGAAGCAATCAACAGCAGAATAACTGAGGCAGAAGAACAGATAAGTGAGCTGGAAGATAAAATGGTGTAAATAACTGCCAGGGAGCAGAATAAAGAAAAAAGAATGAAAAGAATTGAGGATTGTCTCAGAGACCTCTGGGACAACATTAAATGCACCAACATTCAAATTATAGGGGTCCCAGAAGAAGAAGAGAAAAAGAAAGGGTCTGAGAAAATATCTGAAGAGATTATAGTTGAAAACTTCCCCAACATGGGAAAGGAAATAGTCAATCAAGTCCAGGAAGCGCAGAGAGACACATACAGGATAAATCCAAGGAGAAACATGCCGAGACGTATTAATCAAACTAACAAAAATTAAACACAAAGAAAAAATATTAAAAGCATCAACGGAAAAGCAACAAAAAACATACAAGGGAATACCCATAAGGTTAACAGCTGATCTTTCAGCAGAAACTCTGCAAGCCAGAAGGGAGTGGCAGAACATATTTAAAGTGATGAAAGGGAAGAACCTACAACCAAGATTACTCTACCCAGCAAGGATCTCATTCAGATTCGACAGAGAAATTAAAACCTTTACAGACAAGCAAAAGTTAAGAGAATTCAGCACCACCAAACCAGCTTTACAACAAATGCTAAAGGAACTTCTCTAGGCAGGAAACACAAGGGAAGGAAAAGACCTGCAATAACAAACCCAAAACAATTTAAAAAATGGTAATAGGAACATACATATTGATAATTACCTTAAATGTAAATGGATTAAATGCTCCAACCAAAACATAGGCTGAATGGATACAAAAACAAGACCTGTCCCTCTACAAGAGACCCACTTCAGACCTAGGGACACATACAGACTGAAAGTGAGGGGATGGAAAAAGATATTCCATGCAAATGGAAATCAGAAGAAAGCTGGAGTAGCAATTCTCATATCAGACAAAATAGACTTTAAAATAAAGACTGGTAAAGGAGACAAAGAAGGACACTACATAATGATCAAGTGATCAGTCCAAGAAGAAGATATAACAATGGTAAATATTTATGCACCCAACATAGGGGCACCTCAATACATAAGGCAAATGCTAACAGCCATAAAAGGGGAAATCAACAGTAACACAATCATAGTAGGGGACTTTAACACCCCACTTTCACCAATGGCCAGATCATCCAAAATAAAAATAAATAAGGAAACACAAGCTTTAAATGACACATTAAACAAGATGGACTTAATTGATATTTATAGGACATTCTATCCAAAAACATCAGAATACACTTTCTTCTCAAGTGCTCATGGAACATTCTCCAGGATAGACCATATCTTGGGTCACAAATCAAGCCTTGGTAAATTTAAGAAAATTGAAATCATATCAAGTATCCTCTCTGACAACAATGCTATGAGACTAGATATCAATTACAGAAAAAAATGTAAAAAATACAAACACATGGAGGCTAAACAATACGCTACTAAATAACTAAGAGGGCATTGAAGAAATCAGAGAGGAAATCAGAAAATACCTAGAAACAATTGACAACGCAACACAAAATGACACAATGATGCAAAACTTATGGGATGCAGCAAAAGCAGTTCTAAGAGGGAAGTTTATAGCAATAAAATCCTACCTCAAGAAACAAGAATCATCTCAAATAAACAACCTAACCTTACATCTAAAGCAATTAGAGAAAGAAGAACAAAAAAACGCCAGAGTTAGCAGAAGGAAAGAAATCATAAAGATCAGATAAGAAGTAAATGAAAAAGAAATGAAGGAAACAATAGCAAAGATAAATAAGCCTAAAAGCTGGTTCTTTGAGAAGATAAACAAAATTGATAAACCATTAGCCAGACTCATCAAGAAAAAAAGGGAGAAGATTCAAATCAACAGAACTAGAAATGCAAAAGGGGAAGTAACAACTAACACTGCAGAAATACAAAGGATCATGAGCGATTACTACAAGCAACTATATGCCAATAAAATGGACAACCTGGAAGAAATGGACAAAATCTTAGAAAAGTACAACCTTCCGAGACTGAACCAGGAAGAAACAGAAAATATGAACAGAACAATCACAAGCACTGAAATTGAAACTGTGATTTAAAATCTTCGGACAAACAAAAGCCCAGGACCAGGCGGCTTCACAGGCGAATTTATCAAACATTTAGAGAAGAGCTAACACCTATCCTTCTCAAACTCTTCCAAAATATAGCAGAGGGAGGAACACTTCCAAACTCATTCTACGAGGCCCCCATCACCCTGATACCAAAACCAGACAAAGATGTCACAAAGAAAGAAAACTACAGGCCAACATCACTGATGAACATAGATGAAAAAATCCTCAACAAAATACTAGCAAACAGCATCCAACAACACATTAAAAGGATCCTACACCATGATCAAGTGGGGTTTATTCCGGGAATGCAAGGATTCTTCAATATATGCAAATCAATCAATGGGATAAACCATATTAACAAACTGAAGGAAAAAAACCATGTGATCATCTCAATAGATGCAGAAAAAGCTTTCAACAAAATTCAACACCTATTTATGATAAAAACTCTCCAGAAAGTAGGCATAGAGGGAACCTACCTCAACATAATAAAGGCCATATATGAGAAACCCACAGCCAACATTGTCTCAATGGTGAAAAACTGAAACCTTTTCCTCTAAGATCAAGTACAAGACAAGGTTGTCCACTCTCACCACTATTATTCAACATAGTTTTTGAAGTTTTAGCCACAGCAATCAGAGATGAAAAAGAAATAAAAGGAATCCAAATTGGAAAAGAAGAAGTAAAGCTGTCACTGTTTGCAGATGACATGATACTATACATAGAGAATCCTAAACATGTTACCGGAAAACTACTAGAGCTAATCAATGAATTTGGTAAACTAGCAGGATTCAAAATTAATGCACAGAAATCTCTTGCATTCTTATACACTAATGATGAAAAATCTGAAAGAGAAATTAAGGAAACACTCCCATTTACCACTGCAACAAAAAGAATAAAATACCTAGGAATAAACCTACCTAAGGAGACAAAAGACCTGTATGCAGAAAACTATAAGACACTGATGAAAGAAATTAAAGATGATACCAACAGATGGAGAGATATACTATGTTCTTGGATTGGAAGAATCAACACTGTAAAAATGACAATACTACCCAAAGCAATCTACTGATTTAATCCCTATCAAACTACCAATGGCATTTTTCACAGAACTAGAACAAAAAATTTCACAATTTGTTTGTTTGGAAACACAAGACCCCGAATAGCCAAAGCAATCTTGAGAAAGAAAAACGGAGCTGGAGGAATCAGGCTCCCAGACTTCAGACCATACTACAAAGCTACAGTAATCAAGACAGTATGGTACTGGCACAAAAACAGAAATATAGATCAATGGAAAAGGATAGAAAGCCCAGAGATAAACCCATGCACATATGGTTACCTTATCTTTGATAAAGGAGGCAAGAATATACAATGGAGAAAAGACAGCCTCTTCAATAAGTGGTGCTGGGAAAACTGGACAGCTACATGTAAAAGAATGAAATTAGAGCACTCCCTGACACCATACACAAAAATAAACTCAAAATGGATTAAAGACCTAAATGTAAGGCCAGATACTATAAAACTCTTAGAGGAAAACATAGGCAGAACACTCTATGACATAAATCACAGCAAGATCCTTTTTGATCCACCTCCTAGAGAAATGGAAATAAAAACAAAAATAAACAAATGGGACCTAATGAAGCTTAAAAGTTTTGCACAGCAAAGGAAACCATAAACAAGATGAAAAGATAACCTGCAGAATGGGAGAAAATATTTGCAAACAAAGCAACTGACAAAGGATTAATCTCCAAAGTTTACAAGCAGCTTATGTAGCTCAGTAGCAAAAAAACAAAGAACCCAATCCAAAAATGGGCAGAAGACCTAAATAGACATTTCTCCAAAGAAGATATACAGATTGCCAACAAACACATGAAAGGATGCTCAACATCGCTAATCATTAGAGAAATGCAAATCACAACTACAGTGAGGTATCACCTCACACCGGTCAGCATGGCCATCATCAAAAAATCTACAAACAATAAATGCTGGAGAGGGTGTGGAGAAAAGGGAACCCTCTTGCACTGTTGGTGGGAATGTAAATTGATACAGACACTATGGAGACCAGTATGGAGGTTCCTTAAAAAACCAAAAATAGAACTACCATATGACCCAGCAATCCCACTACTGGGCCTATACCATGAGAAAACCATAATTCAAAAAGAGTCATGTACCACAATGTTCATTGCAGCTCTATTTACAATAGCCAGGACATGGAAGCAACCTAAGTATCCATCGACAGATGAATGGATAAAGAAGATGTGGCACATATATACAATGGAATATTGCTCAGCCATAAAAAGAAACGAAATTGAGTTATTTGTAGTGAGGTGGATGGACCTAGAGACTGTCATACAGAGTGAAGTAAGTCAGTAAGAGAAAAATAAATACTGTAGGCTAACAGATATATATGGAATGTAAAAAAAAAAAAAAAAAAAGGTTCTGAAGAACCTAGGGGCAAGACAGGAATAAAGACGCAGATGTAGAGAATGGACTTGAGGACACAGGGACAGGGAAGGGTAAGCTGGGACGAAGTGAGAGAGTAGCATTGACATATATACACTACCAAATGTAAAACAGATAGCTAGTGGGAAGCAGCCGCATAGCACAGGGAGATCAGCTCAGTGTTTTGTGACCACCTAGAGAGGTGGGATAGGGAGAGTGGGAGGGAGACACAACAGGGAGGAGATATGGTGATATATGTATACGTATAGCTGATTCACTTTGTTATACAGCAGAAACTAACACACCATTGTAAGCAATTATACTCCAATATAGATGTTAAAAATGTTTAAATATATATATAAACATATATATATATATTTTTTAATATTTATTTATTTATTTTATTTATTTGGCTGCGTCAGGTCTTGCTCACACAGGATCTCTGTTGCAGCATGCGGGATCTTTTTGTTGTGGTGCGTGGGCTTCTCCAGTTGCAGCGTGTGGGCTTCTCTCTAGTTGTGGTGCATGGGCTCAGTAGTTGCGGCACGTGGGCTCTCTAGTTGTGGTGCTTGGCCTCAGAGTATACAGGCTCAGCAGTTGTGGCACGCAGGCTTAGTTGCCCCGTGGCATGTGGCATCTTAGTTCCCCGACCAGGTATCAAACCTACGTCCCCTGCATTGGAAGGCAGATTCTCAACCACTGGACCACCGGGGAAGTCCCTGCTTATTTATATTTTGAAATAACTGATTTGGATCTTTTCCTTTTGTGGATGTACATACGAAATTTTACCAGCCAAAATACTACCTCAAAGATAAACAAATCTCAGTTCCTTATAAGGAGAAGCTAAAAAGAAAGTCATCTTGAGAGTGTCTGAAGGTCATTCTGAAGCATATAAACTTTTTAAAGGGCTACCAGATATAGTTATGCTCAAGGTGGTCCAGTATTAATGTCATTAATATTAATCCTCCATAGACAGTAAAAACTAATTGTGATTTTAAAAGGAGCTCCAACTCAGTTGTACTAAAAAATCTTTATGCTGGTTCAATGTCAGCTTTGTGATCACTTTTGAGCCTTGAAATGGAAAAGTCTAAAGAAATGTGCTGCTCCAATTGGAGCTTATTACCAAGTCCCCAGAGCTGCTGATATTTCTATCATTCAAGCAGTTTTCAGTGTTATAATAATAATTACAACCTTTGGGTCCCACACAGTGTATTTCCAAGGAGTGCAGTAAAGGCGAACCAGTATTTATCTCTAGGATATCACTGATTCTCTGTTACTAGCTCCTTTGTTTCTGAAGTCCCCAGCAAACTTTTGTTTCATTCTGACAGTGTGTGAATAACAAAGGCTGTTCCAAAATTATAAGTAATGATTTGAAATTAAGTTGCTTCTCACTGGAGCAAGTCTATCTAGTATCTTCCACGGCAGGCTATGCTCTAGAGAGGAGAAATGAGAGAGAACCTCCTGAAGGGTAAAAGGATGTGCTCCTCTGAAAGGGGAACTGAATGACACAGTGACTGTCCAGGCTACACATATTAAATCTGGTTACGTATATGCGTATGCCACCTGGTTTTCACTTACAATAAAAAAAAACAAGACATATAGAGTATATTGCTTGCTTAGACACTGACTAAATTAACAAAAACCAAAACTTACTATACCCCCCAACCAAAGAAGGAATATTTGTATACACATGAGGGGTTTACTTTCGATATGAGGAAAGAATTACATCATGTGATCATACATAGAATACATGACCTTTAAGCCCATGAAATTATTTTTATCATTATAGCAGCAGCATGACTCATAAAGTTACATGTGTCTCTTTTTGCTTCTTTTTTTATTGTTTAGGTCTCAGCTTAAATATTACCTCTTCAGTGAGGCCTGCTTAGACCATCAAGTCTAAAGTCACTTGGTTTTAATTTTCTGCCAAGTACTTATTATATCTGATTTTTTAAACTTATCACTTTACCTCTATACTTTTGGTCTCCCCCACTTTAAAATGAAAGCGCTATTTCGTGAATGCAGGAACCTTGTCTGTCTACTGCTACAGCCTCAAAACCTAAAATTAAGCTCGACATGCCATAAATATTTACTGACTAGAAGAATTAATTAATGGATATGCATGGCTGAGTTGCTTTGCTGTGCACCTGAACCTATCACAACATTGTTAATAGGCTATACTCCAATTTAAAATAAAAAGTTAATAAAAACAAACAATAAATAAAAGTAATCAGTTAACCTTAAAAAACAAAAGAATGAATTAATGAATGAGCATTGAAAAATTAGCAAACTTCCCATTTTATTATGTAAACCTAACACAATCCTCACACCAAAACCAGAATTAGCACATACAGAAAGAATACTGGCCAGAACAAATTTATTAATGAAAAGAAGTGTGAAAATTCTAAATAAATCACTAGAATAACAAATAAAACTGCAAATTAATAGAATTTAATACCACCATGACCAAGTAGGGTTTCTCTCAAGGTTTTTGTACTTTTTTTACTTTAAAAAAATATTATCAAAGTAAACAAAGATGTGATTTAATTCTTCATAATAGGATAGAAGCATAGAAAATTAAAAGTGAATGTCTTTTATAAATTCTTACTCCCAAATCTCATCCCACTTTCTATATTTGCTCCATTACCCCTACCCCTCGACTTCCCAACTTCAGCCAGATACACTGATATTGCCAAGGTTAATAACATTTTATCCCTTTCATTTCTCATAAATAATACTTCTATGCTCTGTGGCAAAAGATTGGTTCAACACGAAGTCAGAGTGCTAGACAGTGGTCAGATCATTCAGGGCATAAATAACTTTTAGTCTAAATTTTAATATAGATCTGAAAGTTCTAGTCAATGTTGCAAGATGAAAAATAGATATAAAAGGTATAACTCTGAAAAAGGATCAGAGAAATTTAAAATTATTTGTTAAAACTAAATGCGAAGGTACAAATCACATACTTAGTAGTTCAATCACATTTATTTTATCTAAATCTTCTAACCTTATTTATTTTCTGTCTACTTAATGTTACCAACTGGTAGTGTTGCGTGAAAATTCCTGATACACTTTTTGTTTCTTTCCATTTCATTTTGTATTTCTTTTTTTTTTTTTTTTAAATTCTTTATTTTATTTCTTTATTTTTGGCTGTGTTGGGTCTTCGTTTCTGTGTGAGGGCTTTCTCCAGTTGCGGCAAGTGGGGGCCACTCTTCCTCTCGGTGCGCGGGCCTCTCACTATCGCGGCCTCTCTTGTTGCGGAGCACAGGCTCCAGACGCGCAGGCTCAGTAGTTGTGGCTCACGGGCCTAGCTGCTCCGCGGCATGTGGGATCTTCCCAGACCAGGGCTCGAACCCGTGTCCCCTGCATTGGCAGGCAGATTCTCAACCACTGCGCCACCAGGGAAGCCCCTCATTTTGTATTTCTAATAGTTTTTATTTATGCATTTTGTACAGTTACATAGAACATGAAGTTCTAATGATCCCATTTGAATACAAAAATATGTCTTGCATTTATTATTTAACAATGGAGATATTTTTGTCTCATTTACTTCAATTTTTAATCTACTACATAGTGTTCTAGTATATGAGTGACTCATACTTTATTTTAACCAGTCACCCATCAATCAAGGGCATATATCAGACCTTTGCCCTTGCTGTTCTGTTTGCCTGAAATGTTCTACTCTCAGTTATCTGCATGATTGACTCACTTCCTTCAGATTTCTGGTCAAATGCCATTTTATTAAAGATGCATTTTCTGGCTGCTGCCCACTAAGATAGTGTGCATGTGCACACATATGTGAGCACACACATACACACACACTGTTACCCTTTAGTTCCTTTTTCAAACATACATATACACACAGTAGAAACACTTTTATCCAATGAAGTCAAGATTATCAGTGGTGGTTTAATCAAAAAAGTAATAAAATAGGAAATAATAAAAAATTATGTATTTTTGAACATATTTTAACAATTTAATTCTAACTTAAAATCTTTTCTCTGGGTGTGAGTTTATTTATTAGCATTTCATGTTGCTTTTCTTGAATAAACTACATACAAAGTGCATTTTCCATGCTTTTCATTTAAAGCAAGCCTGTAATTTTTAAAACATTATTTATGTCTCAGTAAATGAAGACTTAAACAATTTTGAAGCAATCTCATCACAAAATCCTTCTTGATATTTCAGTTTTCCCCCAATGATTTTTAGTTGTTTCTCCCACAGCTAATTTGATAGCTTTTTTTTTTTTAAGAAGCCAACTTTATCAAGTCTTTCCAAAGCATTCACATAAGTGATGGCTTCTTTTGCACTCAGTTTTTAATTAGTTTATATAACATTTAATTTAATTACTTAAATATAATAATACCCACAATTGGCATAAAAAGGCTTAAAATAAATACAACTGACTTTTGGTAAGCATGAAACTCACCTGGTAGAAGCCATCATGTGGATGCCATAGGTATTCATTGTGTGTTTTACAAGAAGAGTGAAGGGTGTTGGTTAATCTTATGAGTCAGTTAAGTGGCTATTTGGTTAAGAAAGCATCTATTTTGAGTGGAGGTATGTGTTTATGTGTGTATATGTTAGTATACACAGAGAAACTTTCTGGTTGAAAATTCAAGAAAGTGCTAACAATAGTTGCCTCTGAGGAGGATGAGTGGAGTAAGATTTGGGAGAGGGAATGACATCTCATTGTACTGTTTGAATTTTTTGCCACATGCATATATTACTTTTCTCATTAAAAATACTTTTAGAAATTATCTGTGTTTATCACATTTCGGACTACTGTTTTTGCTTGTTAGGCATTCCTTCTACCTCTTCTGGCGAGAGATCCTGAATCTCTTGCCTCTGGCCCAGGTGAGGCAAATCAGAGTACCATCCCCTATGGACAGTGATTGGTAGAGGGAAGAGCACAAGACCAAGGCCAATAAGGACTAGGCTAATCAGGTTCTTCCTTGTGTTTTTTTCTTAATTGAAGCATCTTTCTGGTGAAGAAGCTGTATGAAGAGAGTCCTGTTCCCACTTAGGAGGTAGAAAGCCTCAAAAGACCATTACTCCCATTCTAACTACACAAAAAAGCCAGATAATAGACAAAATCTTAATTTTTTTGAGTCCATCACAGAGCTCAAGTCATAAGGCAATCAAGTAAACTGAATTCCAAAGAGTGACAAGCTACTCCAAAGAGAGATGGAACCCACAAACTCTCTCACCTGTGGCAGATCATGGGAGAAAAAAGTTACCAAAATAAAAACAGGTAAGAAGAAACTGGCTAAAATGTTAACAAATTCTTGAGGGCCAAGTGTGATCTAGTGTCATTTTGAAATGACTAGAATCCCCAGACACAAGAAAAGTTTGCACTCACTAGCAAACTCTATTCCTCGGCCTCCACTGAGTACTCACAAGAAAGACTGGGGGCAGGATAGGAAAGTTGTGAGAGGCTCCCCACAGAAGGTACACGCATGAAGAAAGTGATCAGCTGCTACTGGGGGTCAGGCACAAAATCCCACCCAATTTCCCAGACCCTTCTCTCAAAGGAAACAAAAGCGCCTTAAGCCACTGGGCAGGGACAGCAAAATTTCACTCCCAGAGCCAGGCAAAATTCTGTGGCCTGTGGGATAGGAGTAGAAGCAAAACCAGTCTAGCACCAAGTAACAAGTAATATCCGTCTACTATTGGTAGCAGGGGGCAAGAGTGTGGAGAGAGACCCCATCTGTGGCACAAGTATACAGGAATTGCTGAAAGCTGAGAGAGAAGCAAGAAAACAGATAAATTTTCTAGGATGCCAGGCCCTACTATAAGCATAAGGTAATAGCAACCAACTGCTGGAGGAATAACAAGACTGCGAAGCAGTGAAGGTAATGAAACAACAAAACCCAAACAGCTCAATTCGTGACTAGGTTGACTAAACTCTCACAATATTAGTCTGACAAAAGAAGAGGTGTACTCATTTCTGGACATAAATACTATTAACTCAGTCTCTTCTGCCTTGCTATACACATTATCTAGAATTCAATAATTTTAAAAAATTATGAATTATACAAAGATCAAGAAATAAACAACCTATTGCCCAGAGATAAAGCTAATTAACAGAAACAAACAGAGATAACCCAGATGTTGAAACTATCAGATAGGGAGTTTAAAACATCTATGATTAACATGTTAAAGGATCTAGTAAAAAAAAAAAAAAGGTGAACAACATGCATAAACAGATGGTAAAGTTCATTAGGGAGACAGAAACTATAAAAAACAGTCAACTGGATATGCTAAGGAAAAAACATGAAAGGAATGAAGAATTCCTTCAATTGTCTTGGTGGCAGATTGGATATAGCTAAGGAAAGAATCAGTGAATTAGGTCAGTAGAACTGTCCAAACTGAAACATCTTGAGGAAAAAAAATAGAGAAAAGAGCATCCAGAGTTGCGGTATCAAACAGCCTGATAACTGTATAACTGGAGTGACAGAAGAAGAATAGAGAACAAAGTAGAAGAAATACTTGTTGAGCTAATGGCCAAGAATTTTTCAAAATTAATGAAAGACACCAAGACATAGATCCAAGAAGCCCAGAAAAACCACAAGCAGGATTAAAACAAAACAAACAAATCTTCCCAGATACCTCAGAGTCAAACTTCTGAGAATAAGAAGTTAAAGAGGAAATCTTGAAGGCAGTCAGAGGGAAAAAATGACATGCAGAGAGTCAAAGATAAGCATTATAACAATTTTTAACGAAAAAAGAATTACAGCATACTTAGAATTTCGGCCCAGAATTTCATGCCTCATGAAAATATCTTTCAAAAATAAAAAAAGGCAAACTGAAGATTATTTTCAGACAAAAACTGAAACAATTTATTGTCAGAAGTCCTGCACATTAAGGAATGATAAAGAAGTTCTTCAGGCAGAAGTATGATATACCAGATGGAAATTTAGATCTATACAAAGAAATGAAGAGCATCAGACATGAGAAAAATTATGATAAATACATATGAAAGACAATTTTTCTATTTTTAATCACTTTAAAAGAAGCTTTAAGGCCATAAGTCTACAACTTCTGTTCAGCTTCATTAGAGAAGTCTGTAAGAAAAAATTCAATAAAGAGTAAAGAAGCAGAGATGAGAGATGGGAGGGGAACGCATACGAACAGCGTTCAAGTCCTGTTTTGGTGAACCCTAACACAAACGCCATTCCTGTCTTTCCCATGATTTTGTAATCTGCTTGAGCTAGCATGAGTTGGGTTTCTGTCACTCTTAACCAAAGATTGTCCAACTTGCCATCTTCTTTGATTTATACTTGTGCCAAGGTGACTCTGGGTGAGACTGGACCCCAAGATTTTTGAATATTCAGTAAAAACAGCCTGAAAAGGACTAAGTTTTGCATAGACTAAGAGATGACCCAAAAGTTGAAACTGTCAGATGACCAAACTTAACCCAAATTGAGTAGTGATTTCCCAAAAATGACTTTTTTTAGGATTTAGAAAGTTTACTAAAGACATTGTGTGTTTGTGTCTTATTGAGTCCATAGAGCCAGATCACATGTCTATGACTTGGTTTCCCTGCAGGTAATACATATTCCACTGCCAGTTATCTTAGGTAAAAGATGTATTTTTGAGGAAGAAACTAGAAGTCATGGAGAACTTAAGTGGGTCTTGGAATGAAGTAGGAGGGAAAACGACCCTTCTTTCTGAGGCTAGAGAGCCAGTTCGGCTTGAACTCTGGCATGGAGGTACCAGTAGTAGAATTGTGAACTAACCCTCCAACCATGGAGGCAGTACATGAGCAAAGCAAGAAGTTGGCCCTGTCACGAAGAAACCTTAGGATAGAGTTGGGCTTGTGGGATGGTTATAAGTTGTTTTCAATATTGCACTACTCTTCCATGATCCCTGAACCATTAGTCATGTCCCATTAAAAGTTATAGACTGATCTCTGAACTGTGGTGAATTACACAATTTCCAAAGTGTGTTCTACACATTGGAAAAGTGGCCCTTAGCCTGAGGGTCTACTGGTGATAGCAGGTGTGATCTCAAAGAAGGAATTCTGGGGGCTTCCCTGGTGGCGCAGTGGTTGAGAATCTGCCTGCTAATGCAGGGGACACGGGTTTGAGCCCTGGTCTGGGAAGATCCCACGTGCCGCGGAGCAACTGGGCCCGTGAGCCACAACTGCTGAGCCTGCGCGTCTGGAGCCTGTGCCCCGCAACGGGAGGGGCCGCGATAGTGAGAGGCCCGCGCACCGCGATGAAGAGTGGTCCCTGCACCACGACGAAGAGTGGCCCCCGCTTGCCGCAACTAGAGAAAGCCCTCGCACGAAACGAAGACCCAACACAGCTAAAAAAAAAAAAAAAAAAAAAAAAAAAAAAAAAAAAAAATAAATAAATAAATAAATAAATAAATAATGTAGCTATTTAAAAATATTATTAAAAAAAAAAAGAAGGAATTCTGTAGCCAGTGGCTCAGCTATATGAGTTGTAGGTAGCAGAGTCTGCAGCAAGGCAAATTCAGGAGGAGACCACATGGACGATCATGAGGGGCCAGTTCCTGATCACACATGAGGCAACACCCTGGAGAATGCTTAGAAATTGATGAGGAATACATTTCCCTATACTGAGTGCCCTGGAGGCAGAGCTTGAGATAGGAACTTGAAGAAAAGTAATTTATTTGGGAGATGATCCCAGGGAGCAAGAGGGAGGGAGAGGTAGAGTGAGACAGAGCAGGCTTATAGCAGGGTACAACTGATTTTAAACAATATGGGTTTTTTCTCTTTTTTTTGCCCAGATCATTTTCCCTCACTATCCAAGTAGCAGGAAGAGCTTTTTTCTACACACACACACACACACACACACACACACACACACGGGTTGAATTATTTGGATTTTGAGCTCTTGAGTAAACTTTTATAAAATCTAGCAGAGACAATAATCTTGAAAGTCATGGTTTTCAACTTCATGACCCTGATGCTTTAGAGAGAAAGGAATAAAAATCTGACTTTAAAAAAATAAGGGGAAAGCTGGAGGACTCAGAGCATAGAATTCCTAAAAACTTTTTAGTGAATTTGGGATCAATGAGGTTAACATAAGAGCCATTTTTCCACCTAAAGAGATTAAAGTTTGACCGACTAGATGAGAAGGGAGAGGGTGTGACTAAACCCTAGGTACTGCCTAAGTCCTTGTGAGGGTTTCTAAAACAATACCTGCTGGTGGTGGGATAAGAGGAGGCCCAGGAAAAGAAACCTCTGACAGGGTTTAAAAGACTCCAGAATCCAGAAGATGCAAGCCTCATAAAAAAGCCAAGAGTATAATGTGGGGCCTTAGAGAAATGGGAAGATGGGTCTGAGGTCAGCCAGCCTCACCTTAATCCTACTCTCTCCAGTGTAAACTGGGAAAATTAGGTCAGAGGTCCTGAGTACTCAAGGGTGTGGCACATGGAAGTGCTGAGTTTGGGTCAATGTTCCAAAAAGGGCTCGGAGTTACCGTAAGAGGATGTAGGATGTATAGATGGCCTCATCCAAGGTCAAGTCCCCTTCCCAGGGCAACCCTTATCCAATGCTGATCAATTTGCAGATATAAAGACCCAGCCATCTCACTCCAACTTAGGACAATTCTGATGGGTCATCCCAATTTCAGATGGGAACATACTGGCAGCTGAGGCTTCCATTGAGACTACTTCACAGTTCAACTTCTTTTTCTGTTCAACCTTGCTTCCTTCCTTTCCCCTTCCTAGATGTGGCACCAAGAGGACTCCCTAATAAACCTCCTGCATGCTGATCTCCATCTGAGTCAGCTTCCTGGGAAGCCAAACTGCAATAGTCTTCCAGCCTGCTTTGGGTGTGAAAGACTTTGTAAATCAGGTTAAGAGTTTCAACATTACTCTGAGGAAAAGGAAGAGTCATTGAAGAGTTTTAAGAAGGGCTGATGTGGGCTTCCCTGGTGGCGCGGTGGTTGAGAGTCTGCCTGCCAACGCAGGGGACACGGGTTCGGGCCCTGGTCCGGGAGGATCCCACGTGCCGCGGAGCGGCTGGGCCCGTGAGCCACAATTGCTGAGCCTGCGCGTCTGGAGCCTGTGCTCCGCAACAAGAGAGGCTGCGATAGTGAGAGGCCCGCACACCGCGATGAAGAGTGGCCCCTGCTTGCCACAACTAGAGAGGGCCCTAGCACAGGAACGAAGACCCAGCACAGCCATAAATAAATTAATTAATTAATTAAAAAAAAAAAAAAAAAGAAGGGCTGATGTGATCAGCTGTGGGTATCAAGTCCCCTAGAGAGTGGACCAAAGAGGGCTTGATTGAAGGCAGAAACACAATATATGTGACTACCGAATCACACAGACAAAAGGTGATAACGCCATGAAGTTGGAGATGAGACAATAGAGATGGAGGTAAGCTAACAAATTCTAGAAATATTTAGGAGGTTCAATCAAAAGGACTAATTGATTATACGTGGGAGTGAAGGAGTGGGAAGAGTCAGAAATGATGTCCAGGTTTCTGGATTGAGCAACTAGTGATGCTATCACTGACCCCAATTCAAGACACAGCTCTTAAAAAAGAGGATGACACTTCCTACTTCCTATTGCATCTGAGCAGCCCTGTAATTTGGTAAGCAACCCAATAATCTCTTAGGTCCTGTATATTGCAACTTTCTCCCACTCACTCCTGATAGACTGTATAGCCAGGCATCCCACTTCCAATGCCTAACCACCACTAAGGAAAGATGGAGTATTGGGACCAAATATTTCTGCTGCCAAAACATGTATATAAATATTTATGCCTAGAAGAGAACATAAATTTAACACATGAAAACATTGAGGAGAAGTAATACAGAATAGAGGTTAAAAGTATGCATTTGGAATTTAGACTGAGTTCAAACCGTGGATTTACCAGTTATGACATATCAATTTGGGTAAGTTATTAACTTCTCTGTGCCTCTACTTCCTTTATCTACAAAATATGGATAGTGACGGTACCTACCCTAAAGGATTGTTGCAAACATCAAATAAGTTAGTACAAGTAAGATGTTTACGACCATGCCTGGCATACAGTAATCATTTAATAAATGCTATCAATTATCATTCCACTAGAATGCAAATTCTGTGAAGATAGGAATTTGTCCTTTTTCTTTTCCTGATGAATCCTCAATATTTGGAATAGGGTCTGGTGACTAATAAATAGAGTCATATATTTGTCGGGTGAATGAAATCCCTGAGAAGAGAGTACTAGTTGCCTATCTCAACATGAACTCTTCCCTCCCTCCTTAGTAACAGAATCCAGATTTTTGTGTGGGCATATTACCACCTGGAATTATGTCTGCAACTTCTCTTGCAGCTACTTTTGGTCAATGGAATGTAAACTGAAATGTTTTGTGGAACATGAAGGCCACATAAAGAAAACTATCCCATCTGGAAGTGGCCCTTTACTGTCCTCATGCCCTTTTTCCTTCTGATCTACAAATAGGACAAGATGCCATCCTGAATCATAAGGTACCTTGAGGATGGAAGCCATGTGCTAAGATGTTGGACAGAAAAATAGTAGCTTGAAGCTCTTATGTTATCAGAGAGCTGCCGAGTCAACCCAGGAATGCCTACCTCCAAGACATCTTTTATATGAGAAATACATTTTTGTATTTTTGAGCCATCATTGTTTTTAGGGCTTTTGGGTAAATGCTGTCAAACTAATCCTAACTAATACATTTGTCAAATTGATGATTTTAAACTACAGTAATAAGGCCAATTATTCAATCTCTGAGTCCTGTTCAACAATCTTTAACAGCAGCATAGTATGAGAAAGATGGAAGATCAGAGATGGAATGGATAAGAATAAAGACACCTCTTATAGGGCTTAAGGGTTACTTTTTTTAATACCATGCATTACAGGGAGAAGAGGATTACTTCACACAATCAGCAAAGGCTGCAGAATAGGGTTTTGAAAACCAATTTACAGAAGGTACAGTAGTATTTAGTTAAATGGTCTGAATAGACCATTTTACACTTTAGGACTTTTTCTATGAATTTAATAGGAGACATACTTTGTCCATAATAAGAGGAAAGGGAAACCCATATATATATTATATACCCAAAATGAGTTAACTTCTTCCACATACAGGGATTTATTTAAACATCACATCTGGGAGAGTGTGTACTATTTACTACACTTTCAAATAAAGAAACTGAGGCTATATTTGTTTAATTGGCTTGCCCTCAGTCACAATACAAATGAATAGTAGACATGGGATTTGAACCTGTGTCTGTTTGGCCCCAGAGCCCTTGTCCCTCCCCTCAATCCTCATTCCACACAATCAACTACATAAACTCACTCTCAAAGGCGCAAGATCTGTGTTCCTCATCACATGTCTAAGGAGTGTAGGCATATTTATTTCCTTTGGCATAACCTGCCTTTACTGTTTCATTTTCCGGCTTTTTTTAAAAAATAAGTTTATTTATTTATTTTTGCCTGCGTTGGGTCTTCTTTGCTGCATGCGGGGTTTCTCTAGTTGCAGTGAGCAGGGGCTACTCTTCGTTTTGGTGCGTGGGCTTCTCATTGCAGTGGCTTCTCTTGTTGCGGAGCACGGGCTCTGGCACGGGGGCTTCAGTAGTTGTGGCACGTGGGCCCAGTAGTTGTGGCTCACGGGCTCTAGAGTGCAGGCTCAGTAGTTGTGGCGCACGGGCTTAGTTGCTCCACGGCATGTGGGATCTTCCTGGACCAGGGCTCGAACCTGTGTCCCCTGCATTGGCAGGTGGATTCTTAACCACTGCGCCACCAAGGAAGACCCTAATTCAAATTATTATTGGGAACTAAATTACCAGGATACTTCGGGGTTAATATATTGATTTCTAAATTCTCATTCCTTAGCTTCTGCTTTTGACAAGTGATACTAAGTATTACTTGTAATACTTAACACTGTAAGTACTAAATAATTAATTATTTGATTCATAGAATTAGATAATCTTAAATCTCATCTTATTGAATGTCTCAACTGGTAGGAGAGGATGAGGATTTTTCAAAATACACATGCCTCCAGCACAGGAAACCATAAACAAGTCGAAAAGACAACCTTCAGAATGGGAGAAAATATCTGTGAATGAAGCAACTGACAAAGGATTAATCTCCAAAATATAAAAGCAGCTCATGCAGCTCAATATCAAAAAAACAAACAACCCAATCCAAAAATGGGCAGAAGATCTAAATAGACATTTCTCCAAAGAAGATATACAGATTGCCAACAAACACATGAAAGGATGCTCAACATCACTAATCATTAGAGAAATACAAATCAAAACTACAATGAGGTATCACCTCACACCAGTCAGAATGGACATCATCAAAAAATCTACAAACAGTGAATGCTGGAGAGGGTGTGGAGAAAAGGGAACCCTCTTGCACTGTTGGTGGGAATGTAAATTGATACAGACACTATGGAGAACAGTACGGAGGTTCCTTAAAAAACTAAAAATAGAACTACCATATGACCCAGCAATCCCACTACTGGGCATATACCCTGAGAAAACCATAATTCAAAAAGAGTCATGTGCCACAATGTTCATTGCAGCACTATTTACAATAGCCAGGACATGGAAGCAACCTAAGTGTCCATCGAAAGATGAATGGATAAAGAAGATGTGGCACATATATACAATGGAATATTACTCAGCCATAAAAAGAAACAAAATTGAGTTATTTGTAGTGAGGTGGATGGACCTAGAGTCTGTCATACAGAGTGAAGTAAGTCAGAAAGAGAAAAAACAAATACTGTATGCTAACACATATATATGGAATCTAAAAAAGAAAAAATGGTTCTGAAGAACCTACGGGCAGAATAGGAATAAAGATGCAGATGTAGAGAATGGATTTGATGACATGGGGAGGGGGAAGGGTAAGCTGGGACAAAGTGAGAGAGTGGCATGGACACATATACACTACCAAATGTAAAATAGATAGCTAGTGGGAAGCAGCCGCATAGCACAGGGAGATCAGCTCCATGCTTTGTGACCACCTAGAGGGTTGGGATAGGGAGGTTGGGAGGGAGATGCAAGAGGGAGGGGATATGGGGATATATGTATACATATAGCTGATTCACTTTGTTATATAGCAGCAACTAGCACACCATTGTAAAGCAATTATACTCCAATAAAGATGTTAAAGATAAAATACACATGCCTCCACAGATTCAGTTCCTGGAATTCACAACTAAGGCAGAACATTAGAATAATCTGAGGAGCATTACAAAAATACTGGTGCGTGGAGACCCAACTCTAATTTGGGCCAGAGTGAGTCTTTTTGAGGCTTGCCTACCATAAAACAAAATAGGGCTGTAGCCAGAAAGTTCTGGGAAAGGAAAATGATTTATTGAAAGAAACTAGTATAGAAAAACCAGTAGGCAATTATCTTCATGCTTCTTGAGTGTTAGGAAACCACAGGGTCTGTCATGGTTCATATTAAACTATCATTTTCAATAGGACACCTCCTTTAATGAGGAAAGAAGATTATCAGGAAATAAGATGAGAATAATATATACAAGGTAACACTGCAAACATCTGCTCTTAAACTGGAACATTTATTAGCAAAATAAGAAATTTGACTATCTAGATGAGACCCTGAGGTTGATATAGATTCTAATATCTTGAGCATGACTAAGCCCTTGAAATGTGTCAAGGAATAAATTTAAGTATGGGCCTTAGAGAACTGGGCCCCAAGTATTTTCATTGAGTCTGTTGAAGCAATGGTTGGTGTCACTCTGGTCTATTCTTCCTTCCTCCAATGGCCCTTTTAGTTATAAACGGAATGTACTGGCAAGATTCTCCCCACTCCTCCACTGGGCCCACAAGGACCCTCCAAAGAGGATTTAACCCTGCT
Organism: Eschrichtius robustus; assembly: GCF_028021215.1. Lineage (NCBI taxonomy): Eukaryota > Metazoa > Chordata > Mammalia > Artiodactyla > Eschrichtiidae > Eschrichtius > Eschrichtius robustus. Next base: position 22,004,371 of record NC_090833.1, read on the forward strand.
CAACAAATCTAATCTTAACCTGGATCTCAGATGTGGTCTCCCTGACCCTTGAGAGCTAGATTAAACTGACTCAACTCTCCTAATTCCATGACCAGCAAGGGTTCAGAGCCCTTTGTAAGGTTTTTGCATAGTCTAGGAGCTTACATCTTATAGTCTCTTCTCCATCCTGGGCTTCTGCCTCCTTTGTTCCATTTTCTACTCTGAGCAGGTCAATCTATTCACGAATATGAGTCCTTCCACTGGTTTGCATACAAACCCCCACTCATACCTGTAGATTTTATTTAAGAGTTGGGGTTATGGGGGAGAGATTACATCACATAGCACACATTAAACAACTTTTAGAAGCCAATTTAGGTATTCTTGTTTTAAAAAGTCTTTTTCGTGGCCCTCCCCATTTCCTGATTCAGGGGACTCCTCCTCTCCTGGCCATTCTGCCCACGCAGAACCCAGTCTCATATCTTCCCCCACATTCCCTCTTTTTCCTCTCCCATTACAATCAACTGTTCTCTCATGTCCTACTGCCACTGCATCTTCTCCAGATAAACAAATTCCTCTCTTTGACTGAGGTAGCAAGGCTGGTCCTGTCAGCCTGGTCTTCAACTGACACACATGCTTTTTGGGTCCCATCTTCTACTCGAAGCAGTTTTGAGGCATTTTTCCCTCCTTAAGTTTCCTCTCTTAGAAATTTGGGTGCCAGTTGTTAGTTGAATATTTTCCCCACCTTATTACAAACTTTCCCCAGGGTTAGAGGTGGGCCTGGAACAAACAGGATAGACTTGCTTTCCTCATCCACGCCAGCTCAGCTACTAGACTGCTTCTTCCCCTCTGTGCTTGCTCTACTGTGAACTATGGAGAAGAGGGAGGAAAGGGAAGGAATAGATGTGGTAGGGCTGTTAAGAAAGGCACTCAGGGGAAGTCAGTGCTTGTGACTTGAGAAAGAAAAAATTGAAACTACAAAAAAGAATCAGGAAGTACGGTGCTACTCCTGCTGCATGCGACCCCCTTTCTTTCCCTCTCACTTCTTTCTCAAGCAGGATTTGTGGTCCTGAAATCTGGAATCTGGTGCCCTTGGGTTCGGGTGGGTTCTAGTCTGATCCTTACTTTCATTAAAATGTTGATATTTTGTTCATCATGACTTTTTTCATATTAATTTTTTAAATAACAACTTTATTAAAACATAATTCACATACCATAAAATTCATCCTTTTAAAGTGTACAATTCAGTGGTTTTTCAGTATATTTACATTTGTGTAACCATCATCACTATCTAATTTTAGAACACGTTCACCACCCAAAGCATTCATTTTAATTTTTAAAATACTACTTCAAATATTATTTATCTTGATTACTGAGTTTTTTGACCCCTCCTTAAATTCTGCCCAAGGTGACCAAGGAAAGTACTTCATTCATCTGACCCTAGTCTTGGCCCTGCTAGGCTCCACTGATAGATGAAATCTGGGGTGTCTCTCATCTTTAGTGACTCTACTGGACAAAGGTACTCGGCAGCGTAGCAGGCAAAGGTAAAAGCATCTGTTGAGGAAGGAAATGGGAGTCATGTTCACTGACTGCTTGCTCTGGGCCATGCGTTTAGTATATGCATACTATTTAATTTTTATAACTATGCACAGTAGTCATTACTGTACTATTTTACAGATGGGGAAGCTGAGACTCAGAGAGTTTGAGAAACTTGCCCAGGGTCACACAGTTAAAGATGGAGCCAAGATTTTCAGAGAGATCTATTTGATTCTAGATTATGAGTTCTTTCCCGTTGTTCTTCTTTTTGATCAGTAAGCAGAATAAACATGAGATCAAAGAAGGCAGAAAGGAAATAACAGAAAAATTTAAGGGGTTCAGAAAATTATTTTCTGTAAGGTCTGTTTTGGGAAAGCAAAAAGGGTGGGATAGTTCCTATTTCTTCTAAGAAATAGGTTTCCTAAGCACACAGCTTCATATTTGGGAAGACCAGTGTTTGTCTTCTTAGGACAAAGGTTGATGCAGAAAAATGCTTTCTACACCACCTGATATTTTTAGTCCATTATCCATTATGAATGTGTATTTCACAAGTCTTATAAAGGTCATGATTGTTCATCTTCCAGTTTTCATTGAAACTCATGTAGCATGCTTATTATTTCCCCAAGTCCCACATTATGTTGTAGTAGATCTTCATCTTTTTCTAATTAATTTCATAAAGAATGCTTATTTAGTTCAGATGCTATGTATGGTTGTACAGATGGAGCTAAATAAACATAGACCCACCTACAAAAGGTTAAAGTCTTAAATGGGTGGTTCAGAGAACCTCAAGCTGGCAAAAAATACGATCATAATGCCGTTTCACATTGAGCAGGATTCTAACCCTTTCTGGGTCTTAGATTCCTCTTCTCTAAAATAAGAGAGGACTGGACCAGAGAAGTATTTCTCAATTAGAAGAAAAAACAGTAACATCCAAGTTATCTAAGGAGCACTGAACCACTCTCTCATCCCCACTCTCAATCAAGGTCTAAGATTCTGTTAGTTATCACCCCCTCCCTCATTATCCTAAATGAGAACCACTAGCTAGCATATCTCTGATCTAAACATTCTTCGTGTCTACAAATTTCCAGGACAGAGGTGAATAAAATATTAATACTGTATATAAACAAAGAGGCTGGTATGAAGCCTCAGAGATGTGGCTCAGACTCAGGGATGCTAAGAGGGTGAACACACAAAACCTCAGTGTGGGGAACTTCCTTGGTGGTCCAGTGGTTAAGAATCCACCTTCCAATGCAGGGGATGAGGGTCTGATCCCTGGTCAGGGAACTAAGATCCCACATGCCATCGGGTAATGAAGCCCACGTGCCGCAACTACTGAGCCCACAAGCCACAACTAGAGAGAAGCCCGTGCGCTGCAAATAAGAGCCTGCACACCGCAATGAAAGATCCCGCGTGCTGCAACTAAGACCCGATGCAACCAACCAAATAAATAAATAAATAAATAAATAAATAAATAAATAAATAAATAAATATTAAAAGAAAAACCCTCAAGGTGAACATTCTTGGGTATACCCTTTTCACCTGAGTTCCAAGAGAGCACGTTGAAGGCCATGCCCAGGGCATAACTGAGGAAGCACTGTGTTGGAATCTCACTGCCCACTTGTGTCTTAGGCATGACTAACCCAAAGGGTGGGGACTGAAGGTCTTCTTTTAGTCACATTCAACCTGCTCTGAGCCAGCACTCAGTGTATCTTCCTGGTACCTGGAGACAATGGAAACGGGATAAGCAGGTCAGACAGAAAAACTGCATAACGGTGACTTGGCGTTCCTTCTTGTAGGGTCTTACTGTTACATAGGACCTACAGCACACACCTACTAACCATACATACACACGTGTCATAAACATGTGTACACTGTTCTATATGCCAACACACTAGAGCTCCATCCAGTACATATACTCTGTCCTGATACACACACACACACACACCTTTCTCTTACACTTGTCCAAACATAAACATATAACCTGTCCATACACAAATAACTTAAAAAAACATATCCTACGCATAAATAAGCATAAATGTCCCAAAGGTAGCTTCCTCTTTCTCTCTCTCCCTCTCTCTCTCTCTACCCCCCCGCCACACACACACACACACACACACACACACACACACACACACACTACATCCAATCCCACACCTCTAAATATCCTGTCATGTACATCCACATACTTTGTCCCTACCACTTTACCCCACACCATACACTTGGCTACCACCAACCATTTTCCCGTACACACACAAACATGCTCACAATCAGTCCATTCACACTGATTTTTTCCTCTTTTATGTTACACAATTAGGGGCCCACACCATACTCACCTCCACCCTCATATAGACCTTAACCACATATACATCTACAACCTTTGTTCTACCATCCTATCCACATCACATACTTGGCTTCCACCAATCATCCTTATTTTTGCGTGCACACACACACACACACACACAGCCTCTACTCAGCCTTCACATCTGACACACATGTCCCGAGGCACCCCATACTCCCTATCCTGGCCCCAGGGACATCACATAGCTTGCCCCCGCTCTCCTTTAACTCTTTCTCTCCCTCCTCCTGACCTCCTGCCCACCAGCACCAGAGGCACTGCTCAGATATGCATAGTAACTCTACCCCAAATATCCTGTCCTTTCCCTCACACATTACAACATTAAAAGAATTGGGAGATATATAAGGATTCCAGGGTTATTGGGGGGAATGGTTATGCTTACTACACCTACAGATACTTTTTTCTTTCATGTTGAGGGACTAGCTTGGGATTCCATTAGTGACTGTAATTTTGGGTAACGCATAACATTTCCCCCATGGACATGTAGTCAGTTACCACACATTTTCAATTATTACACTGTGATCTTTTTGAAAAAGGCCAAGGAAAGCCTGGCCACATACAGACACAGAAACACATAAATCAAAGATAAACTGAAAAATTAAGGGCTTTTTACTTTCCATTGACAGAAACTACTTCCTTATCTTTATGCCCTACAAGATCTGAAACCAAAAGTAGTTGGCACATCATCAATATGTGTATGCAACCGTTATACCTGCTAGGTCTCAGAAGAGGATTCAGTAACATAGGCAACTTTCAAGCTTGAAAAAAAAAGTGTGTGTGGAGAGAGTGCATTAGCATTCTTGAATCTTAGGGTTAGAAGTAGTCTAATAATTAATTCTCACTGCAGTCCAGAAATTCTGTCTGTGGCAGCAGCTCCTTACCAGGTGAGAATTCGGCTTCCTCCTGAACCGTTGAGCAGCTCTTGACTTCTCAACGCTACCACTTTGACCTCTGATAGTAGGGAATTTTGGGCCGTGTTGAAGTAAAAACGATTTTCCTAAATGTTAATGCTGTTGGCCATAGTCCTCCCCTCTGGAATAAAATAGAACGCTCTGTTCCATCTAATCTAGCAAACAGTCTGTAGGGAATTTATTCTTTAACTCATTCAACAAATATTTATTGAACTCCACTGGGTGCCATGCACTATAGTAGCATGGAGAACTATGCTGGGGAAATAATGGTGAGAAAATGAGTCACAATCTCTGTTGCAAAATCTAATAAGCATGACTTCCCTGGGAGTACTTGGCAATGAAATTGTGAAAGAGAACCTGAATAAATGTAAAGAATTAGTAATGTGACTTGGGAAAGATAGGCGATTGTTCAATTAACCTCAGGATCCGCTAGTCATTCCTGCTCTCTTGATGAAACGGGAACTAGAGAGAGGAGGTAGAAATCGCAGGAGCCAGAATCTGACATTAGACAAATCCAGGAGACAGTTTTGGTTCCAGAAAATAAAACTGAAGAGATGCCAATGGACTCCAAGGAGGTTAGATGGTAGGCATATCTTGAATGTCTGGGGCAGCCCAGGATCTATGCGTGCCCATGATGCTAGGCTTCCAAGATAAAATACAGGACATTCAAACAAATTTGAATTTCAGCTAGATAACAAATAAAGTTTTTAGCATAAGTATCTGTCATGCAATACTTGGAACGTATACTAAAAAACGATCCATTGTTTATCTAAAATTCTAATATAACTGGACATCTTGTATTTTTATTTGCCAAATCTGGCAACCTTACATGATGCCACTGATAGGTGAGGAAGACAAGGTTCTCCAGTTTGTGTAACTGGCCTTTTCAAAGGGCTAGTAAACAGAAAGTAAATGGAGCCAAACTGAAGAAGCCAGGAACCCCAGAGATTTCCAATGGGTAGAAAGAGACAGAAGGAGGAGGTCAGAAACAAGGGATTGGCAAGTGATAACAAAGCTACAGCCAATGACCTAGGGCTCATTTCTTGTTGCCAAGCCAAAATCTACCTCAGGTCATGTGCATATCTTAATTTAACATTTGGGGCAGCTAAAAATGAGGCGGAAAGGAGCCAGAAGCTATAGCCTCTCTTAACTGTGATAATAGCATTTTTTGGCTGAGTTCCAGTTCACTTTAGGATTAATCCGTAATCTGAAAGTTTATTCTTTTCTAGCTATCGGTGTAGCTGACATTGTTTGTTTGCTAGATCATTTTGATAGCAAAACTTCCTTTTAGAAAACTCCAACTGGTCTAAGAAGAAAAGAATGTTTTCTATACCCAACACTGGCCACATAATTTGTGAGGCTCAGTGAAAAATAAAAATGCAGGTGCCCTTGTTCAAAATTGTTGTGAATTTCAAGTGGGAGACATTAAACCAAGCATGGGGTCCTTCTAAGTGTAGATCATACATCCACGAAGCCAACACTTTCCATACCTTAATCATGATAGAGAAAATCTGTACACTTATAGCTAGGGACAGTTATGGAAGAAGTCTGGACTCATTTTAGAACTCACAGGGATAAAATAAACTGGGCAGAGGCAGAGTACACAGGTAGGACAGACTGACCTTGGAATGGGTGAACTCATCTAGCAGGTCTCCTCCTCCTTGTTTCCTTCCAAGTTTGTTTTTTTTTTTTAACACTATCATCTGACATGATTTATTTATAGACCCTCTTAGTTTTATTACCTCTCACTGTCCTTCCCTCTTCATCTACCTCTGTTCTGCCTCCCCATAGAAAATGATGTTTCACATACGGCCAAACAACACACAGTAGAGTAAGACAATTCCTCCCTTTGATCTGGACCCTACTTTCAATCACAGTCTAATAATATGTTAGCCTTTTCAACAGCTGCTTCATGCTTTGGACTTATATTAAGCTAAGATTCAATTAAAACCTTTTAACCTAGTCCACATGACCCAATCTAAGTCAGGACCTGAGTTTCTGAAAATTCCCTTTAAATTTAACAGGTCAGACTTTATATCTGCCTGATTTAAATTTCAGTTTGTTGGTTTCATACAGCATTTCAGCCAACTGAGATCACTTTGGAAATTGATTCTGTCATCTAGGGTCTTAGCTGCCCTTCCTGGCTTTGATCCACCTGTAGATTTGGTAATTCTGCTATCCATGTCTTCATACACATCTCTGTTTAAAATGCCAGATAGGGCAGGGCCAAAGACAGACAGGACCCTCCACAAGAGGCTTGTTCCGGAGTGACACAGACACAATAATACCATTCCTCTGGGTATGGTTCTGTCAAGCATGGGAGGAAGTATGTGAGGAATCGTAAGAGGAGCTTATTTGACATTCCTTGAGAAGTGAGCAGTCTGAAGAGTTATTTGAAATATTTTCTACGGGAAAGTGTTAGAAACCCAAGTATCACGAGCAGAAAAATTTAGATGCTCAAAGAGATAGCTGTAGGCATAAGACAAATTAAGAAGGGAAAAAAATAGGGAGACAAAAGAAAAAGAGATTGGGCAAAAAGGAAGGATGAGGATCAAAAGGAAGGATGCAGAGAGATCAAGAGGGAAAGATGGAGAGAGACCTCAGTGATATCAGTTTTAAAAGTCATGTGACCTTGTTTTAAGATTTATCACTTCCTGCCTCTGAATGCAAAATGAGGCTAATAGCCAGTCCTTAAATAACCTCACCTCTCTGGTGAGTATAATAATTGGACTTATGGGCCACATCAGATAAAAATCAGGATTTCCTGCAGCTAATCCAAACTGACGTGGAACTATTTGAGGTTTGGATTCTACTTGATACAAGTGGTCATATTCCTCTCTTATGAAAAATGGAATTAACATCCTTCTGATTTGAATGAAATACTGCCAGGAAAATCAGCTGAGAATAATTGAGAAATTGTTCCCTTGACTACTCCTATTAATAACCATTGCCCTCAGTGAAAGTTAAAGAGACGAAAAATTTCCTTTGACTTTCCTCTCCTGTATTTGGTAGTAAGGCACCTCTGATTAAATGATATAGAATCATATTTTATTCTTGTCAGTTTTTTAAGGATTCTGGCAAGACGAGGATTAAAATTGAGCTAATTTTATTTTTACTGCAACGCCATCATCAGAATAGGTGAGCAGGACTCCCCTTTATCCACATTCACACATGCTCAGCCATGCCACCCATTTCCAACTTCATGTGCTCTCACTCTTCCATGGTGTGGCCATGATGTCCTTCTGTTTGGAATGCCTTTTCTCCTTTACCTGCTTGGCTAATTGCTTCTCATCTTTTAAAGGATGAGTTCAAGCCTCACCTCCCTAGAAATATTTCCTAATCACTCAGTTGAGTTAAGGAATACAGATGTCCTACCTGGGCTCCTGGATGTAGTAACAAAGTCTCTCTTTCCTCTACTAGACAGAGTATTAAGGCAGGAACTGATTATTGTTCATCACTAAATCTTCAATAATTAATATAGGACGTGGAACATTGTGGGTGCTCAGTAAATGTTTATATAAAAGGAGGAGAGGGAAGAAGAGAAGAGAGGAAGAAGAAAGGGAAGGAGATAGGAATAGATTATAAAATCTCATCCTATGGAATGGCTTTTATAGTATAGTAACTGAAAAGAGTATGTGACCTTTAAAAGACTCTTCTAGTCTTAGCATTCTAGCCTGTCTTTTCATTGACAGGTTTTCATCTATCTGAATTCTGTGCGATGACCTATGATTCAAAGAGAAGACAGATGACCATTTGGCAGAGCTGCCCTGAAGATATTCAAGTACGCTGATGAACGTCATCCTGTGAGTTCAAGGAAATCTTCAAGTTTCTGATGAATGTTCAAGTGCACTTTGTGATGATATTGATAACCAGTGTGTTATAATGAAAAAAGAATATGTTGATTAGTTTCAAGCAATAGAAGATAAATTTTAAATATGTAATGAAGTAGTTGAGGCTGACAGAACAATTATCCATCAGAGAAATAAAGCACAACTTTATCTGAGTGAATCTGGAATATGATAAACTTCTGAGAAGTAGTTTCAACCAGAGGCCAAAGACATGCTACCCAAGAGCTCGCTCCTCAGCATTTCTCAGCCTCTGCTTCTTTCTACCCTTAATGTAGCACATACTATGTTAGCAGATGTACTCCAAAGGGGAGGGTGACACATCTGCACATGAGTGCATATTAGTGCATTTTGACTCCCAGAGAAATAGTAAAGTTATTTTTTATCAAGAGTTTTGGGAGCCTTTCTTCTAATAAATATGGCTGCACATTGTCCCTAAGAGATTCCTTAATTATAGAAAAATATAAAATTCCCAACAAGGACCCAGAGTCATACTGTCATTTCCTGCTCTGTCATAAGACTAGGTAATTTTTTTCTGGATTCCACTTCTGGAGATTGAGATGAAATTCAGAATTGTAACATGTGTGTTTTCAATACCACTGAAATATCTTTAAAATCAATGCATTAATATGCCAAAAACTTAAAGGCCCTTTGGAGGAGAAAACACTATGAAAAGAAATACTCAGGGACCACCCCCTCCGTCCAAGTTCATGCATAGTTACATGCCTTTGATATATCAGAGTAAGGAAGAAATTTGAATGTCTCGGACTGACCTCTCTCCTAAAGATACTACATGTTTGCATCTCCAAACTTCCTACTTTACATTTATACTGGAATAGCCCATCAAACTGTGAATTTAAAAAACTAAAATCTCAATTCCTAATTCCTGTTCCTAAAAATATTTCCCCTTTTCTGACTTACTTCTATAAATGGTGTCCCTGAAGAAATGCTCAAAGAGGATGTTTCCCAGGTGAAGCAAAGGCCTAGTGAACAAGGACCTACCTGGTCTAGAAGCTTCTGAGATGCAAGTAGAGAGGGAGACAATAATGATACTGAGAGTTAACTGATAGAGTAAGGCCCATGAGGAGGTGGAGAGGGATAAAATTCACAGCACAGGTAGCTTCGGCTTTAGATTAGCTTTCGATCAGAGGATTAGCTTTAGACCAGGGGAAGGAGGAAAGGATGTGAACAGATGAAGGTAATTTTGCATACTGGAGATGAGGAACAGAGCCTTAAGTAATTACTCTTTAATACTTTTTATTTTCTCTGTAAGGTATCAAATGAGGCCATCTTGTAAGAGTGAAGAAATAGGGTGGGACACAGAAGCAATAGAGAGTTTGAAAAGAATAGAGAAGTCTGAAATAACTGCTATGGGGAAATAGAAAAGAGAGCTGACCAGTGATGTGTCAGAGAAGGCCCAGCTGTTTTTCCAGGTAGGTTAGGTAAAAGGTTAAGGGGACAAAAGAACAGACACTTCTGTCAACACAGTGATTGATCTGAAAGGCTAAGAATTTAGGTTGGATAAGAAAGAGACAAATAGACTGGAAGAAAATGGAAGAATCAAGTACTGGGAGGTCTTGTTAGGATCAAAGAGGTCTAGAAGGTGCAAGGCATGAGAGAAATGGAAGACTGAAGCCATAGAGTAAGATACTAGAGTTTAAGATTCTGGAGGTAGAGTAGTTTGGGGCAATTGACGAGATCCAAGATTTGTTTGTGAATGGGGATGACTAAAGTTACATGGAGGTAATGGAGTTGAGAAGGTCAAGAAGCTGTTGGATAGGTCATCCATATGGACATTGTGGTCACCCATGGTGATTGTGGGACTGGAGGTGGATCAGGGGTCAGAGGTAAATGTGGGGAAGGGACACAAGAAAGATGGTAGTTTGAGTCACAGAAGGGAGCTGTGATATAGGGAGCCTGAAATTCAACAGAGGAAAATTATTTACTTGAGGTTATAAGAGTAATGGACTGTAAATGACATTGGGATGTAAGAATGCTGCTCTTTCTTCTGGGTCTTGTGGTAGATGGGAGTATGGAAAGGGCAGGAGGGGAAATAGTGTCCTTAGGGGAGAACCTATGTCATTTACAATAGGAGAAAAATGTCAAAGATGTAGAGGACTTTAGTTATTACGGTCCAGGGGTGGGGAAAGTGGGAAGCTGATCTTGGAAGTGGGAGTAGAGTAAGAAAGACCACATCCTCCAGGGAACTTTTCCCCTCATTCCCCTTATCCCTCATTCTCTGCACTTCTAAAAATGAATGTCTTCAAGTACAGAAACTGAATGGCATTCCTCAGCATTCAGATTGTCTGAGTCATTGTAGAATGCTGCCTTCCAAGTATCCTCCTAGATTCTGATGAGGTTACATACTGCCCTGAGTTCAGACTTCGTGAATATCCCAGCTTTCCTCAGCTGGCCCAGCAAGTTGAGAATGATCAAGGGTAGGTAGTCAGTGCATGCTCGGACTGAAAGAAGCCTTAGCAATCGCAACACGTCCTGATTCCTGCTTTTTTTTTTTTTTTTTTTATGGCAGGGTAAATGCCAGAGGAACACTTACCAGCAGATTCTCTGCTGTATCCTTTCTAAGGACTCATGCCTTCAGCACCAAAAGCAAGCATACTCTTAGGATTTAGGCATGAGCTCATAGCCAGGGGTAGCTCTTTTGCCTTTTCTTCTGCAAAATCCTCTCCATCAGGTACTCCAAGTCCAGGTGAAGCCATTTGGTCACTGACACAAGTTACATATACTGTTCACAGCAGCAGACTGAAGTAAAGGCCATGGGCTAGAAATTCCAGAAGATGGTTGGGCCATGACCATCAAACTAACAATGCCAAGATGGCTGGTGATCAGGAATTCACAGACATTCTGACATTAGTGGGCTTAGATGTCCCACCTGGCAGAGAGGGGAACTTGAGCTCTCTTATATGATCAGGCAGGAGATCTATAGGCAGAAAACTGCCTTTCACGTTGAATATCTTCTATCTGCTTTTATGGTCTTTCCTCCCAGTTACAATGGTCTGTCTCAAGATAAGGTTTCTTATCTTGAGGACCTGAGGCTGGATATATCTCCGAACCAGATGGTGCAAGTTCTAGGTACTGGCTCCTCTCCACCTACCCTGTTCTACTGAAGTTAACTGGGCCATTCTCAGCTTTGTTCTAGGATATGACAACTTATCATGTGGAGAAAAGATCATTATTAATAATAATAGACATTTATAAGAACTTATTATGTACCAGACACTTTATGTATATAAAGAGACTCATTTAATCACCTCAATAACCTAATCAGGTTGGCCTTATTGGCCCCATTTTTTAGATAAGGAAACAGAATTTAACTATACCCAAGATCACAAAGCTAGTAAGTAAGCAGTAGACTCATTCTTCAAAATCAAACAGTCTGAATATGGAGGCCTTGCTCTTAACCAGTACGTTATACCAACTTGCTTATTTTATAGAGAAAACATACAGATGACCAACAGACTCCTGAAAAGATGCTCAACATCCCTAATTATTAGAGAAATGCAAACCAAAACCACAATGAGACATCATCTCACACCTGTCAGAATGGCCATCATCAAAAATACCACAAATAACAAATGTTGGAGAGGGTGTGGAGGAAAGAGAACCCTTGTACACTGTTGGTGGGAATGTAAATTGGTGCAGCCACTGTGGAAAACAGTATGGAGGTTCCTCAAACAACTAAAAAAGAACTGTCATATGATCCAACAATTCCACCCCTGGGTATACATCCGAAGAAAATAAAAACGCTAATTCGAAAAGATACATGCACCCCATTGTTCATAGCAACATTATTTACAATAGCCAAGATATGGAAGCAAACTAAGTGTCCATCAACAGATGAATGGATAAAGAAGATGTGGAATACATACATATATATATAAAATGGATACTGCTCAGCCATAAAAAGAATGAAATGTTGCCATTTGTATCAACATGGACAAACTTGGAGGGGATTATGCTTAGTGAAATAAGTTAGACAGAGAAAGACTAATACTGAATGTTATCGCTTATATGTGGAATCTAAAAAATAAACTAGTGAGTATAACAAAAAAGAAACAGACACACATATAGAAAACAAACTAGTGGTTACTGGTGGGGAGAGGGAAGTGGGGAGCGGCAAGACAGGGGTAGGGGATTAAGAGGTACAAAATACTATGTATAAAATAAAGGATAGGACTTCCCTGGTGGCCAAATGGTTAAGACTCCACTCTTCCAATGCAGGGGGCACGGGTTCAATCCCTGGTCGGGGAACTAAGATCCCACATGCTATGCGGCGTGGCCAAAAAAAAGGGTATATTGTACAGCACAGAGAGTATAGCCAATGCCAATGTTTTATAATAACTATAAATGGAGTACAATCTTTTAAAAATTGTGAATCACTATGTTGTGCACCTGAAATTTATATAATATTGTAAATCAACTATACCTCAAAAAAAGAGAGGTAGGGACAGTGTGTGGTTGCTGTAGATTGTACATTTCACTAAACGAGAACTCTCCACAGATGGAATGGGCGCCTAAGTGAGGGGGTAAAATTCCTCAAGCAGTGGCTCGGTATCAGGGACGCCACAATGGGGCTTCAAATCATGGATGGATGGTAGGAGACAGTCAGTTTAACAGAGAGCGCTGAGGTTGAAACTTAGGTGAACCTTCCAATGCCATTTGAGTGGACCGATTGGATGCTAAGCTCTTCCACACACACACATGTAGGATTATCACATCCAACAAAACTGGGGACACCCATCACTTCAGAGTGAACAATATGTTCTTTCATTCTAATGAGACATCTCTTCCGATGAAACGCATACTGAAAAAATCGCAGGGGTGAGATTTCAAGCCACAAATAACCAGGTGCATACCTGTTTCATGCCTGAACTTGTGTCATTAGCCAGTCAACCCAGGATGCAAAACTGTTAATTGTCTTTACTGACAAGTGCACCCTGGTGGGGGTGGGGAGGATAGAGGGGAAGGAGAGGAAAGGAAGTGATCATGTATCAGCCAGGTCCAGTGCTACCTCCTTTTTAGACAAAATTTCATTGAATCCTCACAGAAACTCCATTACATAAACATTATCATCTCCACTTTACAGATTAGGAAACTGGGAATCAGTCACATAACTAATAAGGGGTGGAACCAGGACTTCAAAGCTGCTGGGTTTTTACTGTAGCTTTCTGCATACTCATGTAAAGGTGGGAGGGATGGCAACTTCCACAAGGGCTCAATGAACAAAAGGAGAAGCTGAAGCTGAAGTCAGTATAAGTAATGTTTGGTATGCCGAGAGCTATTATATCCTTGATTCACTTGGCTTGAACTGAATACGGAGAGAAGCCAGGGCTCTGTGCCTTTCAACCATATCTTCCCTCTTGTCCTAGATGCAGGCTCCACAGGGCTTGTTGCCAGCTCACCTTTCTGCTTCCAACCTCTGGAAGCCAAACTGGGTATAACCGCAGCCTGACAGAACTAAATAAAGACCCAATCCTCTTATTGTACAGACCAGGAGACTGAAGCCCAGAGAGAGGTAAGGACTTATTCAAGAGCAGGCAAGAGTTAGCATCGAAGCCACGACTGGAACCTGGACCTTTTTTCCGGACAGGTTTTTTAGGTAACAACAAGGCTGGCCCTGGAAAATTAGCGATTCTATGCCACATCTCCTTAAATCCTGTGTTCAAGTCTAATTGTATCTTTCTGGGGATTTAACCATATGAAAATGTCAGTGAGGATGAAGAGGATACATTGTATTTACGTTCAGGAGACATATTTATTTGGGAGATAAACATCAATAGGACTATTGTGAAGAGTGACTGGGTAGAAACCAAGGGATCCATTATGAAGTCCAAACCCCAAGTAAGAAATGTATCAGGACCTTCAGAAAAACCCTGGCCCTCGGTTGTTTCAAAGAAGGGGACCTGGTGTGGATGGATAGTGATATTCACTCTTGTACCTTGCTCTGAAAAGCCTGTGCTTTTCCACATAGTCTGTGTTCCCACTCTGGTTTATAACTCCCTGACCTTCCCATCAGAGGATTACAATCAGAGAACGTGGATCTGCTTCTTTGGGGAGAATGAGAAAAATGTGCCCATTCTCTGGGTCCCTAGCCTCATGTCTCAGTGAGCAGAACATGGGCTAGATTTCTGCCCTGACTTACCTCTTCCAGGCACTCCTCTACATAGCCCAAGTTTCACAATCATACTGGGCAGTGGCTCTTTCTGTCCCTCCTCCAAAGAGCCCATCCGTGTACTTACAATTGCCCACAGAACCTTACCAACCAAGTGTGGGTGTAGGACAGGGTGTTACTCAGGCAGATGCAACTCTGATGGGAATTACTCAGTTTTAACTGAACTTTGTTCTACTTATTGCTGAGTTAGAGTCTGACAAAAACCCACTTCAGCTCCTGATGTTGGGATTTTTTAGACTTTCCTAAATTGGAAGTTGGCATATGATTCTTAGCACCTTCTTACTGAAGTAGTATCTGGCACACATAGCTCAAATGATGTCTGGTGAGTGAAGGAAAGAAAATGGGAAGAAGGAAAAGAGGGAGGGAGGGAAGAGCAGGGATGGAGAATCCTCTGTGACAAAGATCATGTCTATGTGATGAAGAATATAGAATTCCCGGATCAGCCTTGGGCCATGCTGTATCCAGATGGCTGATGCATGATTAATTGGGTTGAATGGTATGTCTAGGTGACAACGACCTGCATATGTCTCTCCCCCTACCCCCAGTCTGCAGGTCTGCAATTGCCAGACAAAGCTTGAGTGGATGTGTTCAGCACCTGAGAGATAGGAGCACATCACTTAATAATACGTTTTCTGTGCATGATACTTTGCTTGACTAGTGAGCACTTATGGCTTCCTGAAAGGTGGGTTCCTCCCAAACACCGTGGGTTGCTCTCAACCACAGCATCAACTACTGAATGGAGAGAATTTCTAGAGTCAGGGTTACCAGAGCTGATGATGAGATACCTGGAAAACCCCTTTTGGGGGCAGAATGATATGCTGAGAGAGTACAGAGGAGAGACTCTTTATAGCAGGTAGAAGCCATGCCAAGGGGCTCAGCCCTGAGGGAAATGGGCAGTGGCATTGTTGACATGCCATTCTGGGGAAATCAGGGTGTTCACTCTTCACAAAGAAAGCTCCAGTGCTTTGCCTTATGGGATGATGAAATGAGTTCTTGCTCATCTCATTATTGGCACTATGACAAACATTATTTGCAATAATAACACCATCAGCAGGTAGTTATTGGGTGCCTACTCCATAAAACTGTCAGCAGGATCTCTGGGCTTAGCTTCTGAAAGCCTTGCTCTTCTTAAAAACCCTTATGCAGAGAGCCTTAAGATTAGTAATATTGTCAATTTAAGATTTAGAGATTAAAGCAAGTGGGTTTCCATAGACTCTTTGAACAAAAAAGAAAATCCATGTCGCAGGTTTGAAAGATACCAAAGTATAGATGGAGAAAAGTAAGTCTCCCTTCTACCTCTGTCATCTAGCCTCCCTATTCTCCTCAAAGTATTTACTCTTTATGGGAAATTTTATCGGATGACAAGAGAAGGGTTCTAGCTGGACAATAAAAACCTTGTCAAAATCTCTGCAATGCCACTCACGTGTGTTTTGGCCAGGAAAAAGTCCTAATGATTATTGACTGCTGTCCCTTGCTAGGGAAGCAGAAATTCAGAATGCCACTTAAGACAGGAAGGACCCCAATACTGTTGACCTCAATGTTAGTTGACATGAGTATCTGTTGTTGTTACTGACAATGGTAGAACCAAAATCCCAAGTGTTGAAGCTAAGAAAAAAAATCTCAGAAATCCCATGGAGATATGGTTCCTCTCAAGCCACACATCCAGTGGCTCTAGTTTATACTCCCAATAATTTATTCAGGCTGCATAGATTCTTCCTGACGGGAAAATGTAAAGTGGCCCAGGTCCAAAGAGTAAGAAGAGTTCTTTTGTAGTACAGCTCCTGTATTTAAATTTCATTTTAATTTTTACTTTTATTCAAGTAATTTATGGATATGGTAACATATCAAATAGCTCTGCTTATGATGAAAAACAATAGTCTCCCACACTACCCCACTCTATCCCTGCTTCTGTTCTCAGAAGGCAGTCTCTTCTAAGAGTTTAGAACTTTTATTGGTTACCTCCATCAGGTTATATATACATTCTTAAACCTCTACTTCTTGATTTATCAATTTTAAGTATTTGGCTCACTATTCCCTTGAATAATTTTATACTATTATTTTTGGTTCTTTTATTGAGTATACGCTTTATGGATTATATGTTGAATTTTAAATAATATGCTTAAACTTCCATTTCTTATTCCATCAACTTTTGACAGGGTCTCTTGACTCCCTACTTATGTGAGAATGTTAATTCCCGTACACTTTTTCCCCTCCCTTGTGCCACCACTGTCAGCAGATTTTTATTTTTACTTCATTAAGGTGTTAATGTATGCATTCTGCCTGCAACAACAACCAAGAATTCCTTGGTTTTTCCAAGATGAATCTAAAAGCTGTAAACCAATCAACAACACTTACATTAGTATGACAATGTAAATATTGTCCAATGCTGGGCCAGGTAGCATGTTAGGATTACATTTTCTCCTCTGGTGTCGGGATCCCTCAGCGGTATAAGACAAATTGTTCCTAACATCAAGGCCAAACCAAGGCATCTATTTTCCTATACTATCAACCAACTAAAATTATGCTACATTTTAGTTTGTTTCTTATTTCCCTTAAATCATATTTGTCTTATATTAATATTGCTATCCCAGCTTCTACAGGGTTAGTAGTTAAATGACCTATTTCCATTCACCTATTTTAATCCTTTTTGGGTAGTTTTGTTTTAGATGTGTCTCCCAGACACACAGAGTTAGATTTTTTTTTTTAATTTTTATTTTATTTGTTTATTTTTGGCTGTGTTGGGTCTTCGTTGCTGCACAAGGGCTTTCTCTAGTTGTGGCGAGCGGGGGATACTCTTCGTTGCAGTGCACGGGCTTCTCATTGCGGTGGCTTCTCTTGCTGAGGAGCACACGGGCTCTAGGCACAAGGGCTTCAGTAGTTGTGGCACGTGGGCTCAGTAGCTGTGGTTCACAGGCTCTAGAGCACAGGCTCAGTAGTTGTGGGGCACAGACTTAGTTGCTCCGCAGCATGTGGGATCTTCCCAGACCAGGGCTCCAACCCGTGTCCCCTGCATTGGCAGGCGGATTCTTAACCACTGCGCCACCAGGGAAGTCTGAGTTAGATTTTTTAATACCCAATTTTTGTCTTTATTTAGGTGGGTTTAATTCATTTCTGTGTTTTGTGACTGATGATGTATTTTAACTTAATTTTACCATCTTAATTTGTGTTTTCTGTTTACTATCATTTTTCTTGTTTTTTTTTTCTTTTTCTCTATTTTCACGCCTTCATACAATTTCTGTTTTTCACGTCTTTGTTTCCCCTCTATTAATTAATTAAATATGATTATAGACAATATTTCCATTCTTAAATTTAAAAATTATTTACATAATGAATTATAAATTTTTCTTCTAAAGTTCATTTTTTTTCACATCTTTCTTGGGAGTATAAATTCTTTACAATGTTGTGTTAGTTTCAGCTGTACAACAAACTGAATCAGCTATAAGTATACATATATCCCCATATCCTCTCCCTCTTCATCCTCCCACCCACCCTCCCTATCCCACCCCTCTAGGTCGTCACAAAGCACCGAGCTGATCTCCCTGTGCTATGCGGCTGCTTCCCACTAGCTATCGATTTTACATTTGGTAGTGTATATATGTCCATGCCACTGTCTTCGTCCCAGCTTCCCCTTCCCCTTCCCCGTGTCCTCAAGTCCATTCTCTACATCTGTGTCTTTATTCCTGCCCTGCCACTAGATTCATCACTACCGCTTTTTAAAATTCCATATGTATGTGTTAGCATATGGTATTTGTTTTTCTTTCTGACTTACTTCACTCTGTATGACAGTCTCTAGGTCCATCCACCTCACTACAAATAACTCCATTTCGTTCCTTTTTATGGCTGAGTAATATTCCATTGTATATATATATGTGCCATGTCTTCTTTATCCATTCATCTGTTGATGGACATTTAGGTTGCTTTCATGTCCTGGCTATTGTAAATAGTGCTGCAATGAACATTGTAGTACATGACTCTTTTGAATTATGGTTTTCTCAGGGTATATGCCCAGTAGTGGGATTGCTGGGTCATATGGTAGTTCTATTTTTAGTTTTTTAAGGAACCTCCATACTGTTCTCCATAGTGGCTGTATCAGTTTTCTTGTAAAGTTTATAATAATTCAGTGTTTCTATTATACCCCTAATCCAATCACAGATCTTAGGATGCTAGACCCATTGAATACCAGCCCCATCATCTTACCATTATTTAGAGCTATAGTTTTAACTCTATTTAAAAATACACAGAAATTAGGGTTGTGTTTTTTACAGGAAATAAACTTATTGACATATTTTATTCATGGTTTTTCATATCTCACATCTTCTCTCTGTCCATATTTTTCCTTGCTAAATTACATCTTTAATAGCTCTTAATTTAATGGGGTTCTATGGATGATAAGTTCTTTTGGGTTTGCATAATTGAACATATCTTTTCCCCTCTCAGTAATGAATCATAGTTTGTCTGTATAAAAAATTCTGTACAGATGCATATTTTCAACAACCCCATCATTACTGTTTTCTGATTTCTACTATTGCTGATATTAAATCTGCTCTTCATATGTTACTACTCTGTAGATAATAATCCATTTCTTTCCTGGAAGATGTTAAGATTATGTCTTCAGGGACCTTCAAGATGGTGGAGGAGTAAGACGTGGAGATCACCTTCCCACAAATACATCAAAAATACATATATATGTGGAACAACTCCTACAGAACACCTACTGAACACTGGCAGAAGACCTCAGAATTCCCAAAAGGCAGGAAACTCCCCACGTACCTGGGTAGGGCAAAAGAAAAAAGAAAAAACAGAGACAAAAGAATAGAGACGAGAGTTGCACCTCTGGGAGGGAGCTGTGAAGGAGGGAAAGTTTCCACACACTAGGAAGCCCCTTAACTGGCGGAGACAGGGGGTGGTCAGGGGGAAGGAGGGCTCAGCAACAGGGTTGCAGAGGGCAAAGTGGAGAGATTCCCGCACAGAGGATCGGTGCCGACCAGCACTCACCAGACTGAGAGGCTTGTCTGCTCACCTGCCAGGGCGGGTGGGGGCTGGGAGCTGAGGCTCCGGCTTCGGAGGTCAGATCCCAGGGAGAGGACTAGGGGTGGCTGCATGAACACAGCCTGAAGGGGACTACTGCACCACAGCTAGCCAGGAGGGAGTTTGGGAAAAAGTCTGGAACTGCCAAAGAGGCAAGAGGCCATTGTTTTGGGGTGTGCAAGGAGAGGGGATTCAGAGCACCGCCAAAACGAGCTCCAGAGATGGGCATGAGCCGCAGCTATCAGCGCGGACACCAGAGACAGGCATGAAACGCTAAGGCTGCTACTGCAGCCACCAAGAAGCCTGTGTGCAAGCACAGGTCACTATCGACACCTCCCCTCCCGAGAGCCTGTGCAGCCCGCCACTGCCAGGGTCCCGTGATCCAGGGACAACTTCCCCGGGAGAACACATGGCATGCCTCAGGCTGTTGCAACGTCATGCCTCTGCCGCCGCAGGCTCGCCCTGCATTCTGTACCCCTCCCTCCCCCCAGCCTGAGTGAGTCAGAGCCCCCTAATCAGCTGCTAATTTAAGCCCGTCCTGTCTGGGCAGGGAACACATGCCCTCAGGTGACCTACATGCGGAGGCGGGGCCAAATCCAAAGCTGAACCCCAGGAGCTGTGCGAACAAGAAGAGAAAGGGAAATCTCTCCCAGTAGCCTCAGGAGCAGCAGATTAAATCTCCACAATCAACTTGATGTACCCTGCATCTGTGGAATACCTGAATAGACAACGAATCATCCCAAAATTGAGGTGGTGGACATTGGGAGCAACTGTAGATTTGGCGTTTACTTTCTGCAGCTGGTTTGTTTCTGGTTTTATGTTTATCTTAGTTTAGTATTTAGAGCTTATTATCATTGGTAGATTTGTTTATTGCTTTGGTTGCTCTCTTCCTTTTTTTATATATATATTTTTTTTCCTTTTTCTCTTTTTGTGAGTGTGTATGTATATGCTTCTTTGTGTGATTTTGTCTGTATAGCTTTGCTTTTACCATTTGTCCTAGGGTTCTGTCTGTCCATTTTTTGTTTGTTTTTTTTTGTATAGTGTTTAGTGCTTGTTATCATTGGTGCATTTGTTTTTTGGTTTGCTTGCTCCCTTCTTTCTTTTTCATTGTTTTTTTTTTACTTTTAATAATATTTTTTTATTTTTTATCTTAAAAACATTATTTATTTATTTTTTTTCCTTTCTTTCTTTCTCTTTTTTCCTCCCTTTTCTTCGGAGCGGCGTGGCTGACAGGGTCTTGGTACTCCGGCCAGGTGTCAGGCCTGAGCCTCTGAGGTGGGAGAGCCGAGTTCAGGACATTGGTCCACCAGAGACCTCCCAGCCCACATAATATCAAACAGTGAAAGCTCTCGCAGAGATCTCCATCTCAACACTAAGACCCAGCTCCACTCAATGACCAGCAAGCTACAGTGCTGGACACCCCAAGCCAAACAACTAGCAAGGCAGGAACACAACCCCACCCATTAGCAGAGAGGATGCCTAAAATCAAAATAAGTTCACAGACACCCCAAAACACACCACTGGACACGGTCCTGCCCACCAGAAAGACAAGATCCAGCCTCATCCACCAGAACACAGGCACCAGTCCCCTGCACCAGGAAGCCTACACAACCCACTGAACCAACCTTACCCACTGGGCGCAGAGACCAAAAACAATGGGAACTACAAACATGCAGCCTGTGAAAAGGAGACCCCAAACACAGTAAATTAAGCAAATTAAGAAGACAGAGAAACACACAGCAGATGAAGGAGCAAAGTAAAAACCCACCAGACCAAAAAAATGAAGGGGAAATAGGCAGTCTACCTGAAAAAGAATTCAGAGTAATGATAGTAAAGATGATCCAAAATCTTGGAAATAGAATGGAGAAAATACAAGAAACTTTTAACAAGGACCTAGGAGAACTAAAGAGCAAACAAACAAGGATGAACAACACAATAAATGAAATTAAAAATTCTCTAGAAGGAATCAATAGCAGAATAACTGAGGCAGAAGAATGGATAAGTGACCTGGAAGATAAAATAGTGGAAGTAACTATGCAGAGCAGAATAAAGAAAAAAGAATGAAAAGAATTGAGGACACTCTCAGAGACCTCTGGGACAACATTAAACACATCAACATGCGAATTATAGGGGTCCCAGAAGAAGAAGAGAAAAAGAAAGGGACTGAGAAAATATTTGAAGAGATTATAGTTGAAAACTTTCCTAATATGAGAAAGGAAATAGTCATTCAAGTTCAGGAAGCAGAGAGAGTCCCATACAGGATAAATCCAAGGAGAAACATGCCAAGACACATATTAATCAAACTGTCAAAAATTAAATACAAAGAAAAAATATTAAAAGCAGCAAGGGAAAAGCAACAAATAACACACAAGGGAATCCCCATAAAGTTAACAGATGATCTTTCAGCAGAAACTCTGCAAGCCAGAAGGGAGTGGCAGGACATATTTAAAGTGATGAAAGAGAAAAACCAACAACCAAGATTACTCTACCCAGCAAGGATGTCATTCAGATTCGATGGAGAAATTAAAACCTTTACAGACAAGCAAAAGCTAAGAGAATTCAGCACCACCAAACTAGCTTTACAGAAAATGCTAAAGGAACTTCTCTAGGCAGGAAACACAAGAAAAGGAAAAGACCTACAATAACAAACCCAAAACAATTAAGAAAATGGTAATAGGAACATATATATTAATAATTACTTTAAATGTAAATGGATTAAATGCTCCAACCAAAAGACATAGACTGGCTGAATGGATACAAAAATAAGACCCGTATACATGCTGTGTACAAGAGACCCACTTCAGACCCAGGGACACATACAGACTGAAAGTGAGGGGATGGAAAAAGATATTCCACGCAAATGGAAATCAAACGAAAGCTGGAGTAGCAATTCTCATATCAGACAAAATAGACTTTAAAATAAAGACTGTTAAAAGAGACAAAGAAGGACACTACATAATGATCAAGGGATCAATCCAAGAAGAAGATACAACAATTGTAAATATTTATGCACCCAATATAGGAGCACCTCAATACATAAGGCAAATGCTAACAGCCATAAAAGTGGAAATCGACAGTAACACAATAATAGAAGGGGACTTTAACACCCCCCTTTCACCGATGGACAGATCATCCAAAATGAAAATAAATAAGGAAACACAAGCTTTAAATGATACATTAAACAAGATGGACTTAGTTGATATCTATAGGACATTCCATCCAAAAACATCAGAATACACTTTCTTCTCAAGTGCTCATGGAATATTCTCCAGGATAGACCATATCTTGGGTCACAAATCAAGCCTTGGTAAATTTAAGAGAATTGAAATCGTATGAAGTATCTTTTCCAACCACAACGCTATGAGATTAGATATCAATTACAGGAAAAAAGTCTGTAAAAAATACAAACACATGGAGGCTAAACAATACACTACTGAATAACCAAGAGATTACTGAAGAAATCAAAGAGGAAATCAAAATATACCTGGAAACAAATGACAATGAAAACACAACGACACAAAACCTATGGGATGCAACAAAAGCAGTTCTAAGAGGGAAGTTTATAGCAATACAATCCTACCTCAAGAAACAAGAAACATCTCAAATAAACAACCTAACCTTACACCTAAAGCAATTAGAGAAAGAAGAACAAAAATCACCCCCAAATTTAGCAGAAGGAAAGAAATCATAAAGATCAGATCAGAAATAAATGAAAAAGAAATGAAGGAAATGATAGCAAAGATCAATAAAACTAAAAGCTGGTTCTTTGAGAAAATAAACAAAATTGGTAAACCATTAGCCAGACTCATCTAGAAAAAAAGGGAGAAGACTCAAATCAATAGAATTAGAAACGAAAAAGGAGAAGTAACAACTGATACTGCAGAAATACAAAGGATCATGAGAGATTACTACAAGCAACTATATGCCAATAAAATGGACAACTGGAAGAAATGGACAAATTCTTAGAAAAGCACAACCTTCCAAGACTGAACCAGGAAGATATAGAAAATATGAACAGACCAATCTCAAGCACTGAAATTGAAACTGTGATTAAAAATCTTCCAACAAACAAAAGCCCAGGACCAGATGGCTTCACAGGCAAATTCTATCAAACATTTAGAGAAGAGCTAACACCTACCCTTCTCAAAGTCTTTCAAAATATAGCAGAGGGAGGAACACTCCCAAACTCATTCTACGAGGCCACCATCACCCTGATACCAAAACCAGACAAAGATGTCACAAAGAAAGAAAACTACAGGCCAACATCACTGATGAACATAGATGAAAAAATCCTCAACAAAATACTAGCAAACAGCATCCAACAGCACATTAAAAGGATCCTACACCATGATCAAGTGGGGTTTATCCCAGGAATGGAAGGATTCTTCAATATATGCGAATCAATCAATGGGATAAACCATATTAACAAATTGAAGGAAAAAAACCATGTGATCATCTCAATAGATGCAGAAAAAGCTTTCGACAAAATTCAACACCGATTTATGATAAAAACTCTCCAGAAAGTAGGCATGGGGGAACCTACTTCAACATAATAAAGGCCATATATGACAAACCCACAGCCAACATCGTTCTCAATGGTGAAAATCTGAAATCATTTCCAATATGATCAGGGACAAGACAAGGTTGCCACTCTCACCACTATTATTCAACATAGTTTTGGACGTTTTAGCCACAGCAATCAGAGATGAAAAAGAAATAAAAGGAATCCATATTGGAAAAGAAGAAGTAAAACTGTCACTGTTTGCCGATGACATGATACTATACATAGAGAACCCCAGAGATGCTACCAGAAAACTACTAGAGCTAATCAATGAATTTGGTAAAATTTCAGGATACAAAATTAATGCACAGAAACCTCTTACATTCCTATACACTAATGATGAAAAATCTGAAGGAGAAATTAAGGAAACACTCCCATTTACCATTGCAACAAAAAGAATAAAATACCTAGGAATAAACCTACCTAAGGAGACAAAAGACCTGTGTGCAGAAAACTATAAGACACTGATGAAAGAAATTAAAGATGATACAAACAGATAGAGAGATATACTATGTTCTTGGATTGGAAGAATCAACATTGTGAAAATGACTATATTACCCAAGGCAATCTACAGATTCAATGCAATCCCTACCAAACTACCAATGGCATTTTTCACAGAACTAGAACAAAAAATTTCACAATTTATATGGAAACACAAAAGACCCCGAATAGCCAAAGCAATCTTGAGAAAGAAAAATGGAGCTGGAGGAATCAGGCTACCTGACTTCAGGCTATACTACAAAGCTACAGTAATCAAGACACTATGGTACTGACAAAAAAATAGAAACATAGATCAATGGAACAGGATAGAAAGCCCAGAGATAAACCCATGCACATATGGTCACCTTATCTTTGATAAAGGAGCCAAGAATATACAATGGAGAAAAGATAGCTTCTTCAATAAGGGGTGCTGGGAAAATTGGTACATGTAAAAGAATGAAATTAGAACACTCCCTAACACCATACACAAAAATAAACTCAAAATGGATTAAAGACCTAAATGTGAGGCAAGACACTATAAAACTCTTAGAGGAAAACATAGGCAGAACACTCTATGACATAAATCACAGCAAGATCCTTTTTGACACACCTCCTAGAGGAATGGAAATAAAACCAAAAATAAACAAATGGGACCAAATGAAGCTTAAAAGCTTTTGCACAGCAAAGGAAACCAGAAACAAGACGAAAAGACAACCCTCAGAATGGGAGAAAATATTTGCAAATGAAGCAACTGACAAAGGATTAATCTCCAAAATATACAAGCAGCTCATGCAGCTCAATAGCAAAAAAACAAACAACCCAATCCAAAAATGGGCAGAAGACCTAAATAGACATTTCTCCAAAGAAGATATACAGATTGCCAACAAACACATGAAAGGATGCTCAACATCACTAATCATTAGGGAAATGCAAATCAAAACTACAAGGAGGTATCACCTCACACCGGTCAGCATGGCCATCATCAAAAAATCTACAAACAATAAATGCTGGAGAAGGTGTGGAGAAAAGGGAACCCTCTTGCACTGTTGGTGGGAATGTAAATTGATACAGCCACTATGGAGAACAGTATGGAGGTTCCTTAGAAAACTAAAAATAGAAGTACCATATGACCCAGCAATCCCACTACTGGGCCTATACTGTGAGAAAACCATAATTCAGAAAGAGTCATGTGCCACAATGTTCATTGCAGCACTATTTACAATAGCCAGGACATGGAAGCAACCTAAGTGTCCATCGACCGATGAATGGATAAAGAAGACATGGCACATATATATACAATGGAATATTACTCAGCCATAAAAAGAAACAAAATTGAGTTATTTGTAGCAAGGTGGATGGACCTAGAGTCTGTCATACGAGTGAAGTAAGTCAGAAGGAGAAAAATAAATACCATATGCTAACACACATATATGGAATCTAAAAAAAAAAAAAAAAAGGTTCTGATGAACCTAGGGGCAGGACCCGAATAAAGACGCAGACGTAGAGAATAGTCTTGACGACATGGGGAGGGGGAAGGGTAAGCTGGGATGAAGTGAGAGAGTGGCATGGACATATATACACTACCAAATGTGAAATAGATACCTAGTGGGAAGCAGCTGCATAGCACAGGGAGATCAGCTTGGTGCTTTGTGTCCACCTAGAGGGGTGGGATAGGGAGGGTGGGAGGGAGATGCAAGAGGGAGGGGATATGGGGATATATGTACACGTATAGCTGATTCATTTTGTTATACAGCAGCAACTAACACAACATTGTAAAGCAATTATACTCCAATAAAGATGTTAAAAAAAAAAGATTGTGTCTTCATCCTTGATGTTCTCCAGTTTTATTATAATATAGTTTGGTAATTTTATTTATCCTCCTTGGTACTGAAAATACAAATTTAATCTGAGTGAGGGCATAGATTTTATTTTGTTCACTGTTGTATTCCTATGCCTAGCACAAAACAGGCAACCGACAAATATTTCTTAAATAAATCAATGTCTTTCTTCATTTTTTAGAAATTAGCCATTCCTGCTTCAAATATTTCTTCTCTAACCTACTTCCATTCCCCTTCTGGAACTTTTATTAGGCAATTGTTGGAGCCTCAAAATCTATCCTCCATGTCTTTTAATGCCCTTTCAATTTTAATCTATCTCTGCCTGGCATACCAAGTTCCCCAGTAATGTCTGCATTCTTAAGTTTTCAATTGTTTCCAGTTTTGAGAGTATACTTGACTACAACACTTTTTTATTCCAATGATTAAACTTCACTGAGGTATACTTTATATACTATAAAATTCACCCATTTTAAGTGTACAATTTGAAGATTTTTGGTAAATTTATAGAGTTGTAGATCCCTCCCCACAGTCCAGTTTTAGAACATTTCCATCACTCCAAAAAAATCCCTTTTACTCATTTGTAGTCAATCCTTATTTCCACTCTCAGTCCTCGGCCATCACTAATCTACTTTGTGCCTCTATAGATTTGCCTTTTCTTTTTCTTTCCTTCTTTTTTTTTCTTTTTGACATTTCACATAAATGGAATCATACAATCTATGGTGTTTTGCATCTGGCTTTCATCTAACATAATGCTTTTGAGGCTCATCCTTGTTGTTATATATATCACTTCATACCTTTTTCAAATGATTATATTTTTTATTTCCAAGATTTTGAACTGGTTCTTTCAATTATCCAATGTTCTAGTTTCATTTCTACCTATTTTATTTACAATCCTATGACCTTTAAAGGGAAATTATGTCCTAATTTATATTTTTTAACATCCTCAACATACTTATGGTTAAGGTCTTATCAGACCATTCTATAAAGTATTTATCTGTATTGAATTCCTGCTCTAATTGTAGATTTTATTGGCTTATCTTGTTAGCAATAAATTTGTGTCTTGAGATTTTGCTTCATTTTAAGTGCAAATTTGTTTTTTATCTTATGGCTTTCTCTCTCTCTCAAGCTTTCTCACCTTTGTTTGTCTATCAGTTTTTTAATTACCTTCACTCAGGCCTCTGTATCCCTAATTCAGAACCTGGTCTCATAATAGTGAATCAGAGGTGATATTAAGGATAGGGCAGATTTTGTCACATACCATTGGATGTTTTGGCTTACCTCCTGGTTGCAAGGCTATGATCTTGACCTTGGCCTCCTTTGGCCTGCAGTTCACTAGAAGTTATGGTCTCAGGCAGCAGTTAGCAGTAGTTCATTTTCATTCTCTTTTCATAGTGTTGAAGGTGCCCCACGACCACTCGGGACTTTGAGTTATGTGTCTGGTTCCACTCTCCTGTCTCATTTGAGCGCTTTAAATCCTTTTCACTTTATAAAAGCCAACTCCCTGCTGCCCCAGCTTCAGTTCTTTTCACTGTTTTGAGTTTCTAATCCTTTGGGGATTTTGAATATATTTATCTGGTATTTGAGCCTAGTTATACCTTTTGCTTTTCTTTCTCCATATTTTATTTTTATTATTGCTGTGGATGGAGCAAGTGAGCTTTCATGGCATAAATCCACCGCACCACCTTGAAAGTCTATGTGCTTCATATCTGGGTCATGACTCTCTTCTGTATTTCTTAATTCTTCTCCTGGAATTTCTAGTGGCTTTTCTTTCTTCTTTATTTATTTGTATTTACATTTTCTTCAAATTTTCCAAGTTGTAAAAAATACTTCCTTTAATATTGGGTTCCCTTTATTTCTGTAAGCTTTCCTCCAAGAGCCCTTAATCTTCCAGCTTCAATCTGGAACAGTTGCTCCATAGACTTGTGAATTAGCTTCATCCTGGAACTTCCTTCCACTGCTTTTTTGAGTTAGAGTGTTATACTCTTTTCTGGATCTCATATCTCATCTTTGTGGTCTGTTCTCTAATTTTGCTGGAGTACACCCTCAAGTAAGTTCTAAAAACAGGTACTTGGAAGGTGAATTTTTATTTTTGTGTGTGTCTAAAAAGATCTGTTTTCCTCCCTTATCCTTGGTTAATAGTTTGCTTAGTGTTGGATTATACTTTGAAAACAATCTTCTCTCAGAACTTGAAAATTCTGGAAAGACTTTATGTGGAGGGACATGTTCTGGAAGATGTCCCAGTGATATTCAGGATCAGAAATAAGTGAGCAATTCCTTAGGCTTCTGGAGGTTTGTCTTTATGTCTGCTTCAGGTGTGTGTGTGTACATTAGAAGGGGACAGGTCAGGCTGACAAATGTCTCTGTGGGGAGAGTTCAGGGTTTTGAATAGTCTGGAGAGGTTGGCTATGTTCATTTTAGGACAGAGACAAAACACCTGGAGATGGGTATCTCTGGATTTAACTGGCTTTTCTTGGTTAGAACAGTTCCCCTTTGAATTCTTCATTTTCTGGGGCCAGCTCTGGATGGCTGGGAGAAAGATTTGGGCCGGGGGCGGGGGGCGCATAATCAAGCTCAGGTGCAGAGTATCTGTGTGCTTCCTGTACCAGATGGTGCCCAATCATCACTGGGGCTGGACTGCTGAGATATCACAAGGCAGGGGGAATGAGCAACGTGGAAGTGTTTGTATTTTTATTTCCCTTGTTTGTGAGATAAGGCATTATCTACTTGCCTGTCCAGTGCCTACAGGACAGAAACAAAACCTGGCCCACCTTGTACGAGATAAGGTAAGTTTCTAGGGCCTCAGTTGTTCTAAGCTCACTCCCTGAGGTTTCGTCTTCATGCCTCTGAGGTAGCCTTTAAAGCCAATAACTCTAACTCCCACATGGGGTAGTTGTGGAGTCATAGTTATCTGGCTCCTCTATGAATATGCTAATCCTATAACAGAGGGATGGAAGTAAAGCTTCTGACAATATGGGGGTGGGAAAGGCTTGGGATGATGGGAGTTTTTCATGGCTTGAAGATGTAGCAATGCATCACACAGTATGTTCTTTTTTATGAGGTGGTTTGGATAAAATTGGGAGATGAATTGCCCATAAGACTACTAAAGCCAAAGATATGCTAAATACTTCCCATAATTTTGAGAAAATCCCATTTCAAAACCATTGTTAACTTATTAGGCATCACGTGGAAGTCTTGTTTGGTTATGTGGACCAGTAATCAACCTATGAGTCCTTAAACACAGATCAACGGTTAAGCCAGTTCTTACTATATTGCATCCAGGAATATCCACGTCCGTGATTTCTGTGAAGCTAGATTTTTGGCGTAGATCAGGAGGATGTCCCAATAACAGTAAGTAAGTGATGTGGTGTCATAATTAGCACTTGAGCTGTGAAGTCATGTTTCCAGGGTCTTCCTGGCTCTGGTGTTTACCAGCTGTGTGACCTGGAGCAAGTTACCTGCCTTCAGTTTCTTTTTCTGCAAAATGTGATTAATAGTAGTACTTATCTCATGGATTTGCTGTGAGGCCTAAACTAGACATCCTATAAAGTACTCAGCACAGTGCCGGCATAGAATAAGTATGTAATAGATCAGCCGTTATTAATAGCTATTAGTTCAGGAGCTCCTTCTGGATCCTTACCATTTGCCACTGGAAGATGATGGTGGGAGGGTTATCCAATAGTCCAAATAGTATAAAGTAGTATAAAGATGCTCCCAAAAGCCAAGGTATAACATGGGACCTGGAGAGTTGTGTTTGTTCATTGCTTTAATTGTAGGTGCCCCAAAGACCCAGCTTCATGAACACCCATGTTCTGGGGTTGGTCCAAAGGTTGGCCATCAGTGAAACTGTGTAGCTGTCTCAGATGGTGAGCCCAAAGAAGCTGCAGTAATCCTGAGCCAAGCAGAACTCACAGAAGAGCTCCAGGATTGCCATTGATTTGAGGAGTGCCCAGGTTTGGAAAAGGCATATAGCAATGTAATGGGAGTATTTTTCACAGTCATATACATTCATGTGTGCAGAGTGGAAATGATTTCCTTATAACTCAACTTACTTTAGCTCTGGAGTCTTTATTTCACTGATGATTGAAAACCTAACCCTGTAATCCAATGTAATCTCAATGTTTCTTGGATAAAGGTCAAGTTAATATTTTCTCCCTTCACCTCCTTCTGTCCCTTCTTAGCAGTAATCTAAGTTCTGAAAGTTCTAAACGATCCAAGTCCTGGGTGGTCCATCATCCTGACTTTGAAGGTTCACGGTCATTGCAAACCACCTAGGTGGTTTCTGCTGAGAACAATCCCTGTTTCCCTTGTATTGGTTGCCTTTTCCTACTATAACCATGCTGAAATGTCTGTGTCCTGGTGACTGGTGGCTCACCAGTCACCAGGACATTGCAAGTCACTCTAAATCCATCTTATCCTGACCTCTCCAGGCCTACTGGCCTCACTTTCGTTTTTGTCTTCCTACTGCAGGTATGAGAACATTTTCACCTTGATTTTTTTAAATTGTGGTAAAATATACATGACATAAAAATTTCCATTTCCACCATTTTTACGTGTACAATTCAGTGGCATCATTGTTCATATTCACATTGCTGTGCAACTATCACCACTATCCACTGCCATGACTTTTTCATCATCCCAAACTGAAACCCAGTACCTATTAAATAATAACTCTCCATTCTCCCCTCCCCCAAGCCCCTGATAACCACTATTCTACTTTCTGTCTATTCTAGGCAACTCATATAAATGGAATCATACAGTGTTTGTCTTTTTGCATCTGGCTTATTTCACTTAGCATAATGTTTTAGAGAATGGCTAATAACTCACTGGCCTTCAGACAATGTTCTCCTAGCACTAATTTGTGTCATCTGAAGGCTCACAGGGTATCCAACACAGGAGGAACATTATGTGCCAGCACCCTGCTGGTGCTTGTGCACCCCTGATCTCACCTGTTTCCACAACAACCCTAAGAGTATTTTACACTTGAAGAAACTTAATATTAGAGTTTAAGAACCTTCCTCCTATGACCACATAGCTATAAAGTTACAGAACCAGGACTCAGACTCAGACCTCTATGACACCAAGCCCAGGATTTTCCTGAGATGATATATGAAAAGTATTCAGAACAGTCTCTGATTCACAGCAAGTTCCATTTAATATTGGCAACTCTTTAAGTCATTATGAGACATTCCAGTGTTTCTCAAAAGAGCACTCCCTCTTTCTTCTGAAAATGATTCCCATATGCCAATCATGGGGAAATGGCTGAAGATGACCTTCTTCCCAGATCTCATTCATACCAGGAACTTGAGAACAGATACTGCCCAATTTATAAGTAAGGACATCCTATTTCCCACTTTAAAAGCCAGTTTTTATAAGTCGTTTGAGATTATATCTTCCTCCTATATTTTGCCCTCCCTCTGACCTTTCCGTCAGATGTGAAGTTGCTGACATTTTCTTGAAGTTCCCAGGGGACACTGGGCCAGCTGTCATAGGTTTACCTCTTTCTTTAACCTTATGAAGACATGATCACATCTTGTGACTTGCATGGTGTGTGCCTCTAAAGCATTTAGCACAGATACAGAAATTTATGAATAAGGCAGACTTGTTCGCTCTTTGCTTGGGGGAGATACAAAAAGCCATGTGAGTGGCACATAGGAAAGACTCGAGTGCTTTCACCACAAAAAAGACACGATAATTATGGGACATGATAGATGTGTTAGCTACTGCCCCGGTGATAATCACATTGCATTATATAAGTGTATCAAATCAACATGCTGTATACCTTAAACATACAAAATGTTAGATGTCAGTTGTACCTCAATTTAGAGAAGAATCAAGAGGATTTTGCTGATCTATAAGCGACTCTGTATAAAACTTCAATTTCTAATTAACATTCTAACACTGCTGATTTTTTACACACCAGAAAGGGGGCATAGAGTTCCTCCTCTAAAGGAAAATATGAAATACGGACTTATCTTTTACATAAATGGTGTACCTCTCCAGGAGCCATACTGATAGCCACTCTGGAGTTCCCCCAAAATTACACCTGTTTTGCTGCTAAGTGTAGCTAGCCATTGAAGTTAAAGTATTTGTGAAACTAGTTTTATTTTTATGTTGAATTCAGCTCATATTCTAATGGATAAGAATGAAAAAAAGTAGCTGGGGTTATAGGAGGAGCCATTAGTAAACTCTAAGGAAATGAGGATGGAAAATGAGAAAGCAGGTGCAGGGAGAGAAACTCTCCAGAACTCCCTTTTCCTCCACTTGTAAAATCCTGAGTATGTTTACACAAAATGTAGTTTATAATTAGGGTGACAATACTCCCTGTTTTGCCTGGGATAGCCTCCATTTGTTCTTGCTGCCCTGGCATGATTATTAGTTTTCTTCTTTAATTCTTAGAAGTATCAGGTTTAGAGAATAAATTATATGGTCACTTTATTTATAATCTAATCTCCAAAGTTCTGGTTTCATGCTTATATAGTATTTTTCAACTATCAAGGATTAGATTTCAGCAAGTCAAAATTTTTATTTATGTTTAACCTTCCTTACACACAAGTGAGTATAGAAATGTTGGCACCATTCAAAGAAGGTCTGACAAACATTCCAGAATTAGCTGAATTAACAGAAGTTAAATAGCTTTAGCAGAACTTTTGAGATCATGTACTGTCTTTTAATACAAAATGGTTTGTTTTCTTAGATTGTCATATGAAATCCAAAGTCAGATTCTGTACCGGGTTATTTAGAACTTTTTTTTTTTGGTCATGCCTTCTGCCTTCACACCTGATTGGTTGAGGTAGGATGGTATAAGAGTGAGGAATAGTCCTACTCTGTAAAATAGATACGCCTGCTGGGATAGAGCAGTATTGGATCGAAGCCCAGCCAGACACCATAGCTCAGAAACAAAAAAAAGTAAGTAGTAGTAGACAGGCCACTTCAACATCCTTATTGGACCAGACCTACCTGCCTGGCATCAGCTCGTTATTGTTAGGTAGTCCTCACAAGACAGTTAGTTAAATCTTTCAGCATTCACACTTTAACCTACGGTACTTTTACCAAACAGCCAGATCAAATTACTTGTGACTAAGAGGAACCTCTGCACATATCAAAACTCATGGGGTGATTATATCATGATACTTCTTAAATTCCCTCAATTCTGAATTTAGTGGAAGTCTCTATAATCATTGGAAATCAGAAACAGGCCACCTGAAGCTTGAAGAAGCAAGTTTTTCTTAGTTTTCTAACCAGAATTTTTGACTATTTACTTAGAAATTTCTCAAAGGATGAATGTGCCCTTAAGATTCTACATCCAATTCTGATGTGTGGGTTTTTTTCCCCATACCAAGCAATTTTCTGACACCAAGATGGGTGTTCTACAATTCAATTAAATTCTGAAACTATATACCCAGAAAGAGCATCAGATCTCACAGGTTAAGGGCTCAGTCCTACAAGACTGCCTCCCACTACCACCACTACAGATGCCAATCGCAAGTCCAGGTTGTCACCAGTGCTTCTGACCACCTAGCTGTTGTAGATCAGAGGGCGTCCAAGAACCTTCTCCTGGGGTTTGATCAAATTGCTTGATGGACTCAGAATTCACAGAAACATTTTACTTACTGGATTACCAGTTTATTATAACGGGATATAACTTAGGAACAGCCAGATGGAAGAGATGCATAGGTCAGGATACAGGGAAAGGGATGCTCTCTCAGAGCATGCTGCTCTTCCAGAATCTCCACATGTTCACCAATGCAGAAGCTCTCCAAACTCTATCCTTTTGGGGTTTTATGGAGGCCTCATTACATAGGTATGGTTGATTAAATCATTAGCCATTGGTGATTGGACTCAATCTCCAGTCCCTCTTCTCTCCCAGGAGGTGGCAGGGGTTGGGGGGGTGGGAGGAGGTGGAGAGGATGGATGGAACTTAAAGTTTCAACCTTCAGATCCCATGGTTGGCTCCACTGTTGTGTTTTCTAAAAGTCACCCCATTAACATAACAAAAGATAACCTTTATCTGTCTCATCACAGGAAATCCCAAGGGCTTTAGGAGCTCTGTGCCTGGAAACAAGACAAAGACTAAATATATATTTCTTTTAATAAATCACAATATCACAGCCACATTCCTTTTGGAATATTTCCCAGGTATATATTTCCTTTGGGAAGACTTATACTCTCCCCAGCTTCCTCTCATCTCAGGCATCATTATATGTATTGGCAATCCAATTACCTTTTTCATAGCATTTTTCAATACTCTCCCTAGACTCTTAGACAATTGTACCCTAGTACCACAGACAGTTTCTCTGAGTCTGTATTTGTCAATATTCTCCCTTCGCTGCTTACATTAGAAACAACCCATCATTTGTGTTACATAAATACAGAAAAGAAGAAATGACATGACTACGGGGTAGGGAGGAGTCAAAAGAAGGAAAATGAGGAATAGAAGTAAAAAGAAAAAAAATTTAAGAAAAAGAGGAATAAGAGAAAAAAACATAGGGGGGAAAAGAAGCAAGAAGAGAAGATGGGCAATAAAAGCCTCAATAAAATGTAAGGGTTTAAGAAAGTTGCTCTTGGGACTTCCCTGGTGGTGCAGTGGTTAAGAATCCACCTGCCAATGCAGGGGACATGGGTTTGAGCCCTGCTCTGGGAAGATCCCACATGCTGCAGAACAACTAAGCCCATGTGCCACAACTACTGAGCCTGTGCTCTAGAGCCCGTGAGTCACAACTACTGAAGCCCGCGCACCTAGAGCCTGTGCTCCACAACAAGAGAAGCCACTGCAATGAGAAGCAGCCTGTGCACTGCAACAAAGAGTAGCCCCCGCTCGCTGCAACTGGAGAAAGACTGCAAGCAGCAAAAAAGACCCAATGCAGCCAAAAATAAATAAGTAAATAAATTTATAAAAAAAAAAGTTGCTCTCAAAATCTAAAGTCAAAGCAATCTTAAGGAAGAACAAAGCTGGAGCCATCACACTTCCTGACTTCAAACTATCTCCCAAAGGAAGAGGGGTCCAAGCCCCACATCAAGCTCCCCAGGCTGAGGGTCCTGCACCTAGAAGGCAAGCCCCCAGAATATTTGGCTTTGCAGGCCAGTGGGGCTTACTTTTGGGAGAGCCAGAAGGCTGTGGGAAATAGTCTCCACTCTTAAAGGACACACACAAAATCTCACAAGCTCTGGGATCCAGGACAGAGCAGTAATTTGAAAGGAGCCTGGGTCAGACCCACATGCTGATCTTGGAGAGCCTCCTGGAGAGGCAGGAAGCAACTAGAGCTCACCCTGGGGATGCAGACTCTGGCAATAGCCATTTTGGGGAGCTTGGTCTACCACAAAGACACTGGTGCTGGCAAGCACCATTTTGGAATCCTCCTTCTAGCTTATTAGTGCTGAGAACTGGCTCAGCCCACCAGCCTGTCAGTACCAGTACTGGGACACCTCAGTCCAAGCAACTAGCCTGGCAGTGACACAGCCCCACCCACCAGGCTGGCTGCCTTAAGACTTCCTGAACCCATAGCCTCCCCAGGACCCAGCCCTGTCCACCAAAGGACCCAGGACACAGCTCCATACACCAGTGCACAGGCACTAGCCTCAGGGTCCACAGGGCCCTGCAGCCAGAGACCCTAAACCTGGCTCCACCCACCAGAGTGACAGCACTATCCCCAGGACCAGCCTCATCCACCAGTTGGTGAGCACCAGCTCTGGGATCCCCTTGACCCTGGCCCCAACCACCAGTGGGCCGAAACCAAGACCCAGGACCACCGCAGCCTGACATCCTGTCATGTCAGGATCCAGTCCACCCACCATCAGGCTGGCACAACCTGGGGACCCCCTGGGCCCTGGACTTGCCCACCAGCAGTCCAACACCAGCTCTGGGACACCTTGGGTCCTTCAGCCAACTGCCCAAGGATGCAGCCCCACCCACCAGTGGGATGACACAAGCTTTGGGACACCCCAGACACCACAGCCAGCTATGTTAGGAACAGGCCAGCCCTGCCTACTGGTGGGCTGACACCAGGCCTGGGACCCCCCGAGGACCCTACAGCCAAAGACCCCGGGGCCAAGGTCTGCCCAACAGTAGGCCAGCTGTAGCTATGGGACCCCCTATGTCCTGGTCCCACCCACCAGCAGCCAGCACCAGTTCTAGGACACCCAAAAGAGAATCACACAAAGACACATTGTAAGTAAAATGGCAAAAATGAAAGATGAAGCGAGAATATTAAAAAGCAGCAAGGGAAAAGCAACAAATTACATACAAGGGAACTCCCATAAGGCTATCAGCTGACTTTTCAGCAGAAACCCTGCAGGCCAGAAGAGGTTGGTCTGATATATTTAAAGTGATGAAAAGGAAAAACCTACAACCAAGAATATTCTTGTCAAGGCTATCATTCAGATTTGAAGGAGAAATCAAAAGTTTTACAGAAAAGCAAAAGCTCAAAGAGTTCAGCACCACCAAACCAACTTTATAAGAAATGCTAGGACTTCCCTGGTGGCGCAGTGGTTAAGAATCCGCCTGCCAATGCAGGGGACATGGGTTCGAGCCCTGGTCTGGGAAGATCCCACATGCCGTGGAGCAACTAAGCCCATGCGCCACAACTACTGAGCCTACATTCTAGAGCCTGTGAGCCACAACTATTGAGCCCGTGTGCCACAACTACTGAAGCCCTCGTGCCTAGAGCCCGTGATCCACAACAAGAGGAGCCACTGCAATGAGAAGCCCACACACTGCAACGAAGACCCAACACAGCCAGAAATAAATAAATAAATCTATTAAAAAAAGAAATGTTAAAGGGACTTCTCTGAGTGGAAAAGAAAAGGCAACAATTAGAAACATGAAAATTACAAAAGGAAAAAATATCATTGGCAAATGCAAATATACAGCAAGGGTAGTAATTCAACCACATATAAGGCTAGTAAGAAGGTTAAAAGACAAAAGTAGTAAAATCATCTATATCCAAAATAACTAGTTAAGGGACACACAAAACAGAAAGATGTAAATTATGATGTCAAAAACAGTAAATGTCTGGGAGGAGGGGGGAGTAAAAACGAAGGGTTGTTAAAATGTGTTTGAACTTAAGAGATCAACAACTTAAAATAATCACATACACATATAGATAGATAGACAGATAGATAGCTATATATAAATCTCATGGTAACCACAAACCAGAAATCTATAATAGATACACACATACAAAAGAGAAAGGAATCCAAACTTAACACTATAACAGTCATCAAATCACAAGGAAAAAAAGCAAAAGAAGAAGAAAGGAACAAAAGAGAACTACAAAAACAAACCCCAAACAATTAAGAAAATGGCAATAAGTATACACCTACCAATAAGTACTTTAAATGTAAATGGACTAAATGCTCTAATCAAAAGACATAGAATGGCTGAATGGATACAAAAACAAGGCCCATATATATGCTGCCTACAAGAGACTCACTTCAGATATAAAGAAACACACAGACTGAAAGTGAGGGATGAACAAAGGTATTCCATGCAAATGGAAATCAAAAGAAAGCCAACATAGCAATACTTATATCAGAAAAAATACTTTAAAATAAAGACTGGACAAGGGATGATCAAGGGATCAATCCAAGAAGATACAACAATGATAAATATATATATATGTACCCAACATAGGGGTACTTAAGTACATAAAGCAAATATTAACAGACATAAAGGGAAAAATAAACAGTTATACAATAATAGTAGGGGACTTTAACAGCCCACTTATGTCAATGGACAGATCATCCAGATAGAAAATCAATAAGGAAACATGGCCTTAAGCAGAACATTAGATCAGATGAACTTAACAGATATATAGAGAGCATTCTACCCAAAAGCAGCAGAATACACATTCTTTCAAGTGCACATGAAACATTCTCCAGGATAAATCCCACGCTAGGCCACAAAATAAGCCTCGGTAAATTCAAGAAACCTGAAATCATAATAAGCATCTTTTCTGACCACAACGCTATGAGACTAGAAATCACTTACAAGGAAAATAACTGTAAAAAACACAAATACGTAGAAGCTAAATCCAATGGGCCACTGAAGAAATCAAGGAAGACATCAAAAAAAATACCTAGAGATAAATGAAAATGAGAACACAATGATCCAAAATCTATGGGATGCAGCAAAGCAAAGCAGTTTTAAGAGGGAAGTTTATAGGTATACAAGCCTACCTCAGGAGAAAAGAAAAATCTCAAATAAATATCTTAAAGTTACACCTAAAGGAACTAGAACAAAGAAACACAAACAAAACCCAAAATGAGTATTTATAATAAAGATTATAAAAGAAATAAGATAGAGACTAAAAAAACAATAGAAAAGATCAATCAAATTAAGAACTGCATCTTTGAAAAGACAAAAAAAATTGATAAAGCTTTAGCCAGACTCATCAAGAAAACAAGAGAGAGGGCCCAAATCAATAAAATCAGAAATGACAAAGGAGAAGTTACAACCAACACCACTGCAATACAAAGGATCATAAGCGATTACTATGAACAATTATATGCCAATAAAATGGACAACCTAGAACAAATGGAGAAATTCCTTGTAATGTACAATCTCCCAGGATTTAGCCAGGAAGAAATGGAAAATGTGAACAGACCAATCACCTGTAATGAA
The DNA here is from genome assembly GCF_028021215.1 of Eschrichtius robustus. Taxonomy (NCBI): domain Eukaryota; kingdom Metazoa; phylum Chordata; class Mammalia; order Artiodactyla; family Eschrichtiidae; genus Eschrichtius; species Eschrichtius robustus. The sequence continues at coordinate 22,043,711 of NC_090833.1, forward strand.
ATTGAATCAGTAATCAAAAAACTCCCAACAAACAAAAGTCCAGGACCAGATAGGTTCACAGGTGAATTCTACCAAACATTCAGAGAAGAGTTAACACCTAGCTTTCTAAAACTATTCCAAAAAATTTCAAAGGAAGACTTCCAAACTCATTCTATGAGGCCAGCATCACCTGATACTAAAACCAGAAAAAGATATCACACACAAGAAAAGAAAATTACAGGTCAATATCACTGATGAGTATAGATGCAAAATATTAGCAAACTGAATTCAACAATGCATTAAAAGGATCATACACCATTATCAAGTGAGATTTATCTCATGAATGCAAGGAAGGTTCAATATCCACACACCAATCTGTGTGATACACCACATTAACAAATTGAAGAATAAAAATCATATGATCACCTCAATAGATGTAGAAAAAGCTTTTGACACAATTCAATATCCATTTATGATAAAAACTCTCAACAGAGTGGGTATAAAGGGAACATACCTCAACATAATAATGTATGTCAAACCCATAGGTAGCATCAACAGTGAAAAGCTGAAAGCAATTCCTCTAATATCAGGAACAAGACAAGGATGCCCACTTTCACCACTTTTATTCAACATAGTATTGGAAGTCCTAGCCATAGCAATCAGATAAGAAAAAGAAATAAAAGGAATCCAAATTGGGAAGGAAGGAAAACTGTCACTGTTTGCAGATGGCATGATACTATATATAGGAAATCTTAAAGACATCATTAAAAGACACCATTAGAGCTCATCAGTGAATTCAGTAAAGTTGCAGGACACAAAATTAATATACAGAATCTGTTGCATTTCTATACACTAACAATGAATTATCGTAGATGACACAAACAGATGGGAAGATATACTGTACTCATGGATATGAAGGATTAATATTGTTAAAATGACCATACTACCCAAGGCAATCTACAGATTCAATGTAATCTGTACCAAAATATCAAAGACATTTTCCACAGAACTAGAACAAATAATTCTAAAATTTAACGGAAACACAAAACACACCAAATAGCCAATAGAATCTTGGGAAAGAAGAACAAAGTTGGAGGTATCATGCCATCTGATTTCAAATTATACTACAAAGCTACGGTAATCAAATCAGTATGGTACTGGCACAAAAACCAACACACAGATCAATGGAACGGAACAGAGAGCCCAGAAATGAGCCCACACTTATACAGGCAATTATTCTATGACAAAGGAAGCAAGAATATACAATGGGGAAAAGACAGCTTCTTTAATAAATAGTGTCAGGAAAGTTGGAAAGCTACACGCAAATGAATCAAACTGGATTTCTCTCTTATACCATGCACAAAAATAAATTCAAAATGGATTAAAGACTCAAATATAATACCTGAGACCATAAAATTTCTAGAAGAAAACATAGGCAGTAAGCTCTTTGACATCGGTTAGTAATTTTTTTAAATATGTCTCTTCAGGCATGGGAAATAAAAGCAAAAGTAAACAAATGGGACTACATCAAACTAAATAGTTTTACATGGCAAAGGAAACCATCAACAAAATGAAAAGTCCACCTACTGACTGGGAGAAGATGTTTGCAAATGATATACCCAGTAAGGCGTTAATATCCAAAATTTACAAAGAATTCATACAACTCAACATCAAAAAACCAAACAACCTGGTATAAAAAATGTGCAGAGAATCTGAATAGACATTTTTCCAAAGAAGACATACAGGTGGCCAACAGGCACATAAAAAGATGCTCAACATCATTAATCATCAAAGAAGTGAAAATTAAAACCACAATGAGATATCACATCACACCTCTCAGAATGGCTATTAACAAAACAGCAAGAAATAATAAATACTGGTGAGGACGTTGAGAAAAGGGAACCCTCATACACTGCTGGTTGGAATATAAATTGGTGCATACTTTATGGAAAACAGTACAGAAATTCCTCAAAAAATTAAAAATAAAACTACCATATGATCCATCAACTCCACGCCTTGGTATTTATCCGAAGAAAATGAAAACACTATAATTCGAAAAGATATATCACCCATATTTCATTGCAGCATTATTTACAATAGCCAAGATATGGAAGCAACATAAGTGTGTATATATACACATATATATGTATATATGTGTGTGTGTGTATATATATATATATACACACACACACATACATATACATATGAAATTATTCAGCCATAAAAATGAATGAAATCTTGCCATTTGCAACAACATGGATGGACTTAAAGGGTATTATGCTAAATGAAATGTCAGACAGAAAAAGATAAATACTCTATGATTTCACTTATATGTGGAATCTAAAAAAGAAAACAAATGAACAAAAATAACAAAACAGAAACAGAGTTATAAATACAGAGTACAAACAGGTAATTGCCAAAGGGGCAGGGGTGAGGGAGATTAAGAGGTACCAACTTCTGGCTGCAAAGTAAATGAGTCATGGTTATGGAATGTATAGTGTGGGAAACATAGTCAATAACTATGTAACATTTTTGTATGGTGACATATAGTAAGAAGACTTATTGCATTAATCATGTTGAAATGTATAAAATATCAAATCACTGTATTGTGTAACAGGAACGAACATAGTGTTGTAGGTCAATTATACTTCAAAACAAACAAGCTCATAGAAAAAGAGATCAAATGTGTGGTTACCAGAGGCAGGGGGTAGGTGGAGAGGGAAATGGATGAAGGCAGTCAAAAGATACAACCTTTCGGTTAGAAGACAAATAAATACTAGGGATGTAATGTACAACATGATAAATATTTAACACTGCTATATGTTATATATGAAAATTGTTAAGAGAATAAATCCTAAGAGTGCTCATCACAAGAAAAAATATTTTTTCTATTTCTTTAATTTTATATCTATATGAGATGATGGATGTTCACTACAGTTATTGTGATAATCATTTCTTGATGTATGTAAGTCAACTCATTATGCTGTCCACCTGAAACTTGGAAGGAAGGAAGGAAGGAAGGAAAGAAGGAAAGAAAGAAAGGGAGAGAGAGAGGAAGGAAGGAAGGAAGGTAGGAAGGAAGGAAGGAAGGGAGGGAAGAAAGGAAAATGACAGTAATTCACAGGAAAGCGGAGCCCTCTGGAGGCTGAAATTTCAGTTTAGCGTTTTATTGGGATTGTACTCTACAATCACAATTAATAAAGTAAAAACCAACAGGAAGATAATAGAAAAAAAGATCTCATTTGTAATAACAATGTATAAAACACAATTAAATTTAGTATGTAACATGAAATGCATATAGTATATAAACACATATAACATTAGGTAGTACTTATATGGTACTTACTATGTGCTAGATACTATTTTAAGTACTTTATGTATATTAACCCATTTCATCTTCACAATAAGTCTAGGAGGCACTATTATTATTGTTCCCATATTACAGGAGGGAAAAATGAGGCACACAAAGGTGAATGAATAGGTTACATGATTAGCTAATGGCACAGCTGAGTTTGGAACCCAGGTGGTGTGATTCTTGCATACATGCTCTAAAGCACTATGCTCTACTAAAGGGTTCATGTATATACACACAGCTACGCAAAAATTGTAAAATTATAAAAGTACTGGGAGAAATGAGAGAAGGCTTGAGTAAATGGAAAACCATATCAGGGTTTCTGATTTTGAAGATTCAAAACCAGACGTATTAAATATGTCAATTCTCCAAATTAATCTATAACTTTTATTCCATCTCAATCAGAATCCCAGTTTTTTTTAAAAATGTGGAATCTTAACAAAAACTTTTCATATGCTGATTTTTAAGAGGGTAGCCAGGAATATTTCTTTTAAAGAAGAGTAGTAAATGAGATTGCCAGCCAGAAGTTAAAACTTTAATAATTACAACAATATAAATAAATAAATAAAAACAGCCGAGGAGTAAACCATCAATAGAAAAAATGACAGATCTAGAAAGTTGATATATTTATACATATATGAGAATTTAGCATATGGGAGTATGTAATTTAAAGTCAGAAGGGTAAATCAATAAATAACTCACTAAACTATATAAGAAAAATATTAAATTATAAACCTATGTTATGCCATACACACATACACACAAACACATAAACACACACACACACATAATCCCAGAGATTCTAAACGTAAAGGATGACATGATTAAAACAGAAGAAAACATACTTGAATCTTTGGAATGGAGGTGGCCTTTCTAACCATGACCCTAAAAGCAGAAACAGTAAGAAAGAGAATGATAAATTTGGCTACATAAAAATAAAAAACAAAAATTGAAAAATTACTCTCCCATTTTCTTCCTACTCACTGATTTTAAATAACATAAAGAAACTTGTTTGTTAAAGGTGTGTGGTACTGGTGTTTCTAACTGGATAATACAGACTTCAACCTAATGTTGCCTAAGATATTTTATCAGAATGGGAGCGTTTGTTTTTCCTTCTGCCTAAATGAACAATAAATACCATGTATGGGGATGAGTCACATCCTGAAGTGCTCTTATTCCTGGTGGCCAATAAATCTCTCATGATTCTCAAACTGAAAGGATATGTTCTTAACAGACATTTACTCATTCATTCAGAACATATTCAATAACTACTCAGACCAAGGTAAAGTGCTAGAATATATGGGGGGGAACCAAACTCAGAAGCCATAGGTAGTGTTGTAGAAAGAGCCCTTAATTGGAGACATAACTCTTGGGCTAGAGCTTAGAACAATTTTGCTCTTTGGCAGGTCTCTTGATCTCTCTGAGCCTCAGTTCCCTTATCTTTTGTAAAGTATAATCACACCTTGGAGAATTGCTGTGCAGATTAGAATCAAACAAACAAACAAACATTTATTGAGCTCCTACTCTTTGCCAGGTTCTTAGCATGTATAAAAGAGTTTTTGTAAAATTCTACACAAAAGTATGTTACTATTACATAACAAGTTCCCTGCTCTAAAGGAGGGCAAAAAGCATACATATGATTAATGATAACAAAATCTGAAAGTGAGGAAAGCTCCACCAGGGGGATAAAAGGAAAGAAGGAAGGAAGGAAGGAAGGGGGGAAGGAAGGGGGAAAGGAAGGAAGGAAGCAAGGAGGGAGGGAAGGAAGGAGGGAGGGAGGAAGGAAGGAAGAAGGAAGGAGGAAGGAGGGAGGAAGAAGGAAGAAGGAAGGAAGGAAGGAAGGGAGGCTCAGAGAAGATTACAGAATTCATCTGGGAAGTTTGAGCTGGGCTTGAAAGGTGGGTGGGTATTTGGACCTTTAGAGTTGTATGAGAAGGATAACATAGACAGAGGGTATGATACAAGTGAGAGCAAATAGAAGAAAAGAAAGCAAAGAGAATATGAAGAAAACAACACCACTTTAACAAGAGTGTGGGGTAGATGAAGGTCAGCAGTAACTGGAAAAAGTTTGGAGCCAGATCACAAAGAATCCTGAAGGCCCAACTAAGGAGCTTAGACTTGATTCCTTAGGGAATGAAGAGTTCAGTAAAATGTATGACTTTGGCATAAGACTGCCATGGATTTGAAACCTGGCTCCGCACTTCCTAGCCATATAGTTTTGACGCCACCTAACCTCAGTTTCTCTTTTATATGATTGAGATACTACTAACTTGAGTCAAGTTCCAAGCATAGCACCTTATAAATAGAAGATGCTTGATATGGCATAGTTATTATGTATAAGCATTGGTTGACTACTGAAGGACTCTAATGAAAATAGTGGACATAATCTAAATTCTACAGCACTAAGCAGACTACATTAGAGGCCAGGAGAACAGTAGGAGAAAATTACAGCAGTCTAGGAGTCCTAGGGGATACAGAAAAGTTAAAAAGTAAAACGATCAAAATAAGTTTTAGAGAATATTTTAGGACAGAATATAATTAATCAGACTTTGGACACAGTGAAAATGCAATACAGCAGAGAGAATGACGATGTACACGAGAGGAAACAAGCTATGAACTAAATTCTGGAGAAGGTGAGTGGGGATGAGATAAAGAATCCAAGGTGAGGGACTTCCCTGGTGGCACAGTGGTTAAGAATCCACCTGCCAATGCAGGGGACACGGGTTTGATCCCTGGTCTGGGAAGATCCCACATGCTGCGGAGCAACTAAGCTGGTGCCCCACAACTACTGAGCCTGTGCTCTAGAGCCCGTGAACCACAACTACTGAGCCCGCATGCCACAACTACTGAAGCCCACGCACCTAGAGCCCGTTCGCCGCAACAATAGAAGCCACCACAATGAGAAGCCCGCGCACTGCAATGAAGAGTAGCCCTCACTCACCACAACTAGAGAAAGCCCACGCAGAGCGACGAAGACCCAACGCAGCCAAAAATAAATAAAATTTTAAAAAAGAGAGACTTGATGCTGAACTGTCTCATTCTAATAAAAAAAATCAAAAAATTTTTTAAAAATTAAAAATAAATAATAAATAAATAAGAATCCAAGGGGAACAGTACTCTTTGCCTGATTTCTTATCTGTTTTTATTCTGTGATACAGAATGCATTTTTGTAGGTAGCATAATTTGGGGAATAAGGTAGGGCATAAGTATTGAATGAAAATAGTCTTGAAAAGAAAGAGAAATACTTATCCATAGAAAGAAGAGAGTAAGAAAATGCCAAATGAGGCTACCTAGGCATTTTGAGACAAAAAGAGAAAAGTGAAGGAACATAACTTCTCATTCAAGAAGAATGTGAAGCCATCTGCAAGGAATGAGGTAGGTTTTATATATATGACTAGAAAAGTGTGGAAATAGTTTAGTCTTTAGTTAGTTAATATCAGGATTTCTCAACCTTGGCACTATTGATGTTTTGGGACAGGATAATTCAATCTTTTTTAGGGAAGATGTGGGGTTTTCCTCTCTTTTTTAGAATGTTTAGCAGCATCCTGGACTCTACCTATTAGATGGCAGTGGCAGCCTTTCCCCCAGTTGCGACAACCAAAAATGTCTGCAGACATACTTAAATGCCCCCCTGGGAGACAAAAATACCTCCATTTGAGAACCACTGGTCTAGGTGTTGTTGGAATATGATAAGGGGCCTAAAGATACAGACATTGTCTTGTTTGAAGTTATTTCTCACATCTAGGACATTGTTGGCACATACTGACTCTCTAGATAGATAGATAGATAGATAGATAGATAGATAGGAAGAAAATGAAAGGAAATAATGATTGATAATTGGCATTGAAGGACGAGATGAAGTTGCATAGCGTATATTTGTAGTGGAACCAATGAGACTGATTTTATAGTTAATATTTTCTCCCCAAATTATGGAGATTGCAGGTCCAGAAGAGGTGAGAGAAACCAGAAAGCTAGAAGTCAAAAGAGGAAAGTATTTAAAGGAGAAGGAGGTCAAATAGTGTTAGTTGTTTTTGCTTCCAGCTATTTTTCTTTTTGTTCTTTTTTTTCCTGTAAAAGACAATACAAGTTGTTTAACTTCCTATTAACTTTGTACATACTGAGCACATAGTAGCTGTTAAAAAATTATTTGTTAAATTAATTTATATTCTAAAGTACAAGATTGGGTCTAAATTCAAAATATGAAGTGGTCTGAAAGGGAAGTTGAGGAATAGGATAGAGATAGGTTAAAAAGTAGACCTTAATTACATCCTTTGTTACTAAAAAACAAAACAAAACCTATTTGAAATAAATAATACAAAAATTGAATATTTGTTAGTTCTGGATGGCGGGAATATCTATGAAATATCAAATAAATAGAAAAATAAGGAAAAATAAAATAAAATAGAATAAAATATGAAGTGGTGAGAATTGCTGTTTACAATTCAAATCTTTTGATTTATGGGAAAAGCACTCCCTCAGTTTTTCATATAATTATTTTTCCTGCATTTGGAAATGTAACTATTAATGTAATATCCTCTTCCCAAATTTAGTTTAATGCCCAATCTCCTCCATTTAAAAAATATAAAGCATAAATACAATCAAGGATGCCTCAAACAATATTAAGACTTCTTCTGGAGAGAAAAAGAGAAGTAATCATTTTCCCACCTTTTATAAGTATGATATTGGCTACCTTAGATATTTGTGACATTTGTTATAACTAATTATAGTTTGAATTTTCAAATTTAGACCTTAGGAAGTTATTTATTTTATAAGTTGGTTCATTTTTCATTAGGTACATAGTAGTACTGTTATGGCTTTTGTGGCTCAAACAGCTAGATTTCCCATAGTTGTGGTTAATCTGGTGAAATATCTAAATGAGTTACCTAATCAATTATTCTTCTGTATCTCTACAACTTATTTGTTAAAATAATACAACAGGGGCTTCCCTGGTGGTGCAGTGGTTGAGAATCTGCCTGCTAATGCAGGGGACATGGGTTCGAGCCCTGGTCTGGGAAGATCCCACATGCTGCGGAGCAACTAGACCTGTGAGCCACAACTACTGAGCCTGCGCTCCGCAACAAGAGAGGCCACGATAGTGAGAGGCCCGCACAACGCAACGAAGAGTGGCCCCCGCTTGCCGCAACTGGAGAAAGCCCTAGCACAGAAACGAGGACCCAACATAGCAATCAATCAATCAATCAATCAATCTTTAAAAAAATAATACAACATTTTCTCCTTTTTATACTCCCATAACTCTCAGGACATTAATTTTCTGAGGGAATAACTAGTTACTTATGTGAATGTCTTCTTTTCCCTGCCACAGTGACAGAGTAGAATCATCTGCTCTCCCCAACTAGCATGGTTCCTCCATATAATATACGCTTAAAAATAATTGATGGATAAATCAGTGACTGAACAATTACACCTCACTGGTTGAAGTCAGAAGACTTGTGTTCTAGACCTACCTATGTAATTTTGGGCAAATCGCTTAACCTCACTGGACCATGAAGTGTTATAACTGAGCAGGACCTTATGGGGCCTTCCCAGGACAGACTTCTCCCCCATATCCTCTGCTTTAACTCCTCTCTGAAGTACCTACATAACAGTATCTGATGCATATTTCCTGAGTTGTTTTACAGATGGTAAAACCACCAGCAAATGGAAGAAATTAACTACTTGATGATCATAAGCACGTAGCCCCCAGACCTACTGGCGCCTAAGGATTGATAATGTTGGCCCCTGTCACATGCCCTGTTACCTCACTATCAACCAATCAGAGAATTGTGCACAAGCTTATCACATACCCTGGGATGTCCCTCCCTCACTTTGCCTTTTAAAATGCCTTGCTGAAACCCATTGGGGGAGTTCTGGCTTTTTGGAGCACTAGCTGTCTTGAACTCCTTCCTTGGTGCCCTGCAGTAAATGCTGCACCTTCCTCTACCACAACCTGGTGTCAGTAGATTGGCTTTACTGCATAAGGGTGAGTGGAGCCAAGTTTGGTTCGGTAACAGTATGAAAGGTGTTAGGGTAAATGTTACCCAGGGAAATATTAAAGTGTAGAGTTGGCTTTTTCATTTTTCCTAAGGAAATGGACACTCAAGCATAACTGTTTATTCCAGCCTGTGTTTTCTTTGGTGGGTACAGAGTCAAATATAAGCATGGATAAAGTTTTCATCCTGGCCAGAAACTTCACTTATGTGAATTTTCAATGCGTGTGAAAGATCTGATAAACATGTGAGGTATGAGATGGCTCATAATTAGAAAAATGTTGAGGGGTTGGACATGTGGAACAGAGAAAAGTGATAGTGTTTATAGAGACAAATGTTGCAAAAATAAGCTACAATAACATTTGGCTTCTTTATGTGAAAAAAAAAGTAAACTAGTGAATATGAAATGTTAGGTTTCTCTTCTATACTTGAGAAAATTTCTTTACATGCTGATGCTACCACAGCTCTTTTCTAGCACTATTATCTAGGTTAATTAGATTAAATATGTTGTGCTAAAATGTTTGCTCTCAATCTATTTATGTGAAATAGTCCCTTACTGATCAAAAGATAGTATGTGAGGCTACACCCATAAATTAGCAAACAAGACAATAAGCTACTTATGCAACACATTTGTGCAATATTATTTCATTTCATATATCCAGATTTTCTCCATTAGCAGTTTCAGACTAATCTGCAATTCTGTTTCAAGATGATTATCTGCCATATTCATGTCATGTTCCCTTTGGCTGGTGTGTGTGTGTGTGTGTGTAATATTTCATACACATTAGTGCTCTTGCAAAAACATCAAAAACCTAAAAATACCAAAAAAAATTTTTTTGATAGCTATTATTTCAAAATGACCTAGTGCCAGATTTTAAGTAAATTAAATATTCATTTCAGAGCTTATTCTAGATAAAGCATTGTGCTAGTTACAAAGTATATAATTAAGACACGGTCCATGGTCTACCATCTCAGGAAGACCGCAGTCTAGTGGGGGAAGCAGACACAAACAAAACAATTATAAACCAAAGCATGAACATTTCCCAAAGTGGGATATTGACAAAAACTCTAAGAGTGCTGAAAAGGTAACAACTAATTCTAAAAGTATCAGTGGGAGGAGGAAACATTTGAACTGAACCTTATAGAATAAATTGGGTTTCAACATGTGATCAGAAAACAAAATAAAACAGCAGGAACAAAGACTTGGAAGTGGGAGGATCTGGGAGATGTTCAGAGAATGGCCAGCGGTTCAGGGTTGCAAAGTAAATGGGGTTGAGTGAGTAGTCGTTCCTTGGTAAGGATTTCAGATTTTATCCTGTATGTGAGAGAAAGATGAAAGAATGTGCAGCAGAATGATATTCTCAGTTAGTTGTTTTAGAAATATCATCCTGGCAGCAGTGTATAGAATTGTCTGAAGAGATGAAAAACCACCTCAGACAAGGATTTGTGAGCTTCTTAAAGGTAAAGATTTGTTTTCCTTATTTTTGCATCTTCAGTGCTTCGTATTGTGCCTGGCACAAAGTACGTTCTCAAAAACATTGAACATTATTACTATGGCCTCGACAGCACAGCATGTGAATATAACAATGAAGCTTAACATCATCACGGGAGATTTCCTCAAATGTGTGGAATTAATCTGGATAGAAAGGGAGCTTTCCCCCCTTCCTTTATGGCTCCTCAACTTAGTTTATATTCAAGTGTATCTAAACATTTATTTCCACCTGGATTCAAAATAATAATGGAGCAAATAATGGTGAATTAAAACTTATGGGGAAAAGTAATTGTCCTAAGATTCTCTTTAAATGCATAATTTTAGAAACTATGCAGAAACATTACTGAGAAAAAATACAGATGATTTAGATATGATAAAATTCACTGTAGATATATAAAGAAAACTTTTAGAAATTTCCAAAGATAAGCAAAGAGAAAACATTCGCAAAACATATAGCAGACCAAGAACAAATATTCCTTTTAAAGAGTGTATGGCCTAGCTAAAAGCATGGATTCTGAACCAGACTGTCTGGGTTTGCAATTCTGTCTCATACTTTCTAGCTTAACACTACTTAAATTAGATACTTAAGTTCTCAATGTCCCAGTTTTCTTATCTGTAAACTGGGGTTTGTAATATGGTATCTAGTTTATAAAGAGTGGCAAAGTGTTTATAATAGTGTTTGTCACATAGTAAATGCTCAATAAAAGTTAGCTGTTTTTAAATTATTATTCTTAATGTGGCAGAGACTACTATGTATGTCCCCCAGATCTGTTCTCTCCTTCCTATTTTAGTAATAGAATCTCCAAGTTGTAACTATGCACATGACTGTCCAGAATAAAACCTGAATCTTCTAACCTTTATTACAGAGAGGACTGACCATGTGACTAGGGCCTGGCCAATGAGAGGTAAGCAGAAGTGTCATGTGGAAGCTTACGGGAACCTTCCTTAAAAGACAGCTAGATACTTACCAGATTCTCAAAATTAAATAGAATGAAATTGATCAGGGTCAATGAGAATATAGAGCAACAGGAACTCTCAAACGTTGCTGGTGGGAATGTAAACTGGTATAATCATTCTGGAAAACAATTTGGCATTCTTGAATTAAATGTAAAAATATGCACATTTCTCAATAATCAAGAAATTCATTCCTAAATTTATATTCTAGAGAATGGTATATGTGTTCTAAGATACATGTACAAGGATATTGACAGCAGCATTATTTGTAATTGCCCAAAACTAATAATCCAAAGATCCATCAATAATAGAATGGATAAACAAGTTGAGGTATATTTATATGAAGGGAGTAGTTCAACAATGAAATTGAATTAACATATATACGTACAAGAACATCCACTGAATGGAAAAAGCAAGAACCAAACTAACACAAACAGTAAGATTCAAAAATAGGCAAAACTATATCATTTAGAAATGCATACTTGGGTGAAACTTTAAAGAAAAGCAAGGTAATGATTATCATAAATCAGGATTATAGTAATCTCTAGATCTAGGAGGAGAATTCCTCTAGGGAGAGTTATGATTAGAAAAGGAAACAGAGAGCTCCTGAAATTCTTGTAATGCTCTGTTTCTGAGTAGAGTTTGCATGGATGTTTCTTTAAAATAATTTTTAAACTACACATTGTCTTATGGACTTTTCTACATGAACATTGTATTTCACAATTTAAATTACAGATTATATAAAGGGACATTGTGCTTTTGGTCTCTCTTCTTTTTCATTCCTTCCTCCATCCTGATGCCTGAAACATAGATACTGTCACCTGAGACCATGAAAACAAGGATCACAAACTAGGAATATCAGAGTAATGAGCTGGAAGGTAAGTCCCTGAGGACTTTGTGAGGACAGCTGCCATATCAGTTTTGAACCTTTTACCTCTATGCTTCATTTACATGAAAGAGAAATAAATTTTATATTATTTTGGAATTTTCTGGTTTTTACACAGCCAAACTTGATATTAACTAATATACCTATACTCAAGATCTTCAGAAAGACAACCTACTCAATAGAAAAACTGCGTGATCTCATACACACAGACACACACAATTCCTGGGCAATTAGTTCCTTGAAGAAGAAATCCAAAGGGCTCATAAACTTCTAAAAAGTGCTTCATCTCAGCAGCCATCAGAGAAATGCAAATTAAAACAAGATAGTATTTTTCACGTATTAGATCAGCAAAAATATTAAAAGAGCAATATATTCATTTCTGTTGAGTATTCAGGAAAATGGTTCCTCTCAGGCACTGTTAACATAAAATGCATAAATTTTTGGGAGGTAAATTGGCAATATCTATTAAATCTGAAATGCTCTCACTTACGTGAGTCAGCAGAACAACACAAATATATACCATAGAAATAACAGCAATAATATTCAAGACCATATGTCCAAGAATTCTTACTGCGGTATTATTTTCAAGGTAAAAAACTGGAAACAATCTGTTAAAATCCATCAGCAGTAGAAAGTTTGGATAAATTATGGCACATCCTTACTATGAAATATGTGGCTGTTTAAAAATGAGTTAAATCTGTAGGTCTTGATCTGGAAGGTTGTTCAGGATGTATTGTTTAGTGAGGGAAGTAAGTAACCCATTTTTATATAATTGGCCAAACTATTTTGTGCATGTATACCTGTATAAATTTGTATGAACATGCAGGAAAGTGTGAAAAGATACACCCCAGATTGTTAACATCATCTACCTGGGAGTTGGGGTGGTAACAGAGATTACTTTTTCTGTATCCATCTTCGGATAATTTTACTGGTTATGATGAGTATAACTACTTCGTGTTACTTTTGTAATTTTTGCAAAATTAAAGTAAAATTGGTTTAATAAAAGGTATACATCCAAGAACACAGAATAATTAACATAACTGAATGCCAGATGAACACCTTTACAATTGATTCTTGCTAAACATAAAATCCGTATCACTGTAGCAAACTGCACAAACCTCTACAACGTAGAATGAAGTAGGTAATTTACTGTGGCTTAACCACTGAGTTTCATAATTAGTATTTCGTTAATAATTAACTTGAAAGAAACCCATGTGTTAGTAAACTAAATAAGTCTATGTTACTTCTTGCAATCCTCTGGGAAGGAATCAAAGGCCAAGCTATGTCAGGAAGGCAGGACTTAAGAAATGGAGAGAGGGCTTCCCTGGTGGCGCAGTGGTTAAGAATCTGCCTGCCAATGCAGGGCACACGGGTTCGAGCCCTGGTCTGGGAAGATCCCACATGCCGCGGAGCAATTAAGCCCGTGAGCCACAACTACCGAGCCTGCGCGTCTGGAGCCTGTGCTCCGCAACGGGAGAGGCCACGACAGTGAGAGGCCCGCGCACCGCGATGAAGAGTGGCCCCCGCTCGCCGCAACTAGAGAAAGCCCTCGCACAGAAACGAAGAACCAACACAGCCAAAAATAAATAAATAAATTAATTAATTAATTAAGGAAAAAAAAAAAAAAGAAATGGAGAGAAAGGGACAAGTCTTCTTCCTTCTCGGGTGGATCAAGGGACTCCTAAATGAGTCTGTCGGACTCCTAAATGAGTCTGTCGGTGAAAGGGCGGCTGTGATCAAGCTATACAATTTGCATTTCCCCAGTCTAACTCGTTGTCTTCCTGCCCCTCCTCGAAGGTTCTTCTGCCAAGGCACGACCATCACCTAGCCAGACATGTCTGGAGTCACGTTTGCCTCCTCCCTTTTGCTTTCCTTTGCCCCTGAATCTGGCTGCTAAATCCTCTCATCTGCCCTCTGGCACGCCTCTGCCCTTGCCCTCATCTGGTCCCTCCGCGTTCGGCGCAGCCACACCAAAGAATTCCAGACTCCTGCGGCCGTCGCGACTTTTCACACCGGCTCCTCCGAGCTTCCCGCCACCATCCCCACGGTCACTGTCCATCCTGTGCCGCGAAGGTTTGCTCACCCGTGAGAACCTCGGCGCTGACCACATCACGTGCTCGGGCCGTCTCCTGCCTGGGCGTCCCAGGATGTGGGCCACCGCAGACGGAAGTGCCCTCATCCCGAGGGGCGGGGCAAGAGGGCGGGGTGGGGCGACGCCTGGCCCGGCTGGCCAATGAAAGCACTGAGCTCAAGGTCAGAGGTCAGGTGTCCAGTGGGCGGGAATTTTCTCCTGAGAAGAGCGGGAGGACGCGATTTCACCTCTGGTAAAAACCCTGAGAGGCTGGAGAGAGGAGGGAGGTAAGGTGTTCTTGAGCTGAGGGGAAGAAAAGGTCGGGCTGGGGCTAGAGTATGGCGACTCCGAAATCTCTAGAAAACAGATTTGTGAGGCCCGGCTGATGTGGTTCTGTGGGGACAAGACCCCAGAACCAGCGCCCACCTAACCTAATTGGGCAAGAATAGAGGGTGTGAAAGGAACAGAAAGACCAATAGGATTTCTAGCCACTAATTAGGTTGCATAGATTAAACAACTTGAGAATATCCGTGAACCTTGCCTCCTCTGCGATTTGACAATGGTGAAAGTGTGGTTTTTATGCAAGGAAGTGAGGAAGGGAAGAAATCTCCCGATACCTGAGGCTGGTGGAAGGAGATGGGAAGACTGCAAACCACACTCACCTCTGTGTGATCTTAAGTAATCTTGGGAATAATATTCCATTTTATATTTGTACGCTGTAAATAGATACAATTTTTATTTGTCAATTCTGCCTTAATAAAGCTAGGTGGAAAAAATCTTGGGAAACCTAACTTCTCTAGCATTGTGCATAAGAGCCTGACCTAAGGATTTGTATGCATTTCTATTCTGACCCAACAGAGTCCTGTCAGGAGGTAGCACAGGAGCAATAAAATTTTTAGGAATATGTAAGGAAAACTATTTCAGGAATTGCTGCAATTCAGAAGTTGATTATTTTAAGATACTTTCTCTCTAACCATGATTTTGCTTGTTTTCCCCCTTGTCTTGGATTTTAGAAGTAAGGCCAGTTTCTCTCTCTTCCTGTCCACCTAGCGCTATGAGATGGATTCAAATATCTGTAATGCGATGAAATACAGTTGACAGATGAAAGAAATTTTATGAATGTATATGATGTCCGGTATCTTATTTAAGTACTATACATTTAGCATGAATTTAAATGACTAACTTCAATACAACAGTAATTATTGTTTAAGGTAGTTGATGAGAGTGATGAATCCAAAGCTGATAGAATATTAGGCTTCACAAGAAAGGAAAATTTAAGATAAACGCTGACAATAAACTGAATGGATATACTAGGTAGAGTTGGTTGATTTTTAACTTTTTCTACTATCGGGCACATTCAGATAATTTTTCCTGAAAGTGCAATATCAAGAAGTAGAAATTCTAGAATCAGTATTTGCTTCAAAGATCAGTGATACTCTGTATGGAAAAGGTATGAAAGTACAATGATTGGAAATATTTCCAGAGAAGTAATCACCAGTTAGAAGATGCTTATGTTGGCATTAAGTAAGAGTGAAAGAGGGTACCAACACTATGTGTTCCCCACATTTGTTGATATCACAGAATCTAACAACATTAAAAAATATTCATATAACTTATTGGGTTTGTTTTCATTGGAATGCTTATTATAATATCCAAAATGTCTTCTGATTCATTAGTGAAATAAAATAATTGTGCTCTATATTAAGAAGTTTGCACTTAGATTTTTAACCCAGTAATTGAGTAGTTAAGAATGTTCACTTGACAATAACTGAAAATAGGAATAGATTCATAGCCAATTAACATAAATGAGATCTTCAGTTCTTCTGGAGAGCAATTTTACTATTTGGAAATAGGTAAACCTCAAACAGATTTTAAATGATAATGAAACTAAGGCAACACCATTTGGATTAAAATGTATATTTCATTCACTGAAAGGTTACTGAAAAACTACTACTGTATGAAAACTTCTAGTTTATATCTGAATTCCCAAAAACATTTTAAATGATTGATCAAAATGCTAAGAACTTTCTGATAAACTGGACTGTGTCCTAGAGTAAATATTCTAAGCTGTAATTCCTCTGATTCTCACATAAATGAGAACCATTTTGGACTCATTCAGCATTCAAAATTTATTGAGACAATCTGGGACTAGCAGATGCAAACTATTATATATAGGATGGATAAACAACAAGGTCCTATTGTATAGCACAGGGAGCTATATTCAGTATCCTGTGATAAACCATAATGGAAAAGAAAAAAAAATTTACTTCATTAGGTGAATTTGTTGATTTACTACTAATGACCCAATGACCTAAAAATAATATACCATAGTTGCTTTATTCCAAATGAGGTAGTAGGGAATTCTAACTCAGGCTTTTTATTTTCTAAGAGAGTGGAATTTTCCAAATCTTACTCCACTGCTTCAGCACAGTTTTGCCCTTGGTTATTCGATTTCGAGACCACTTAGGAAATACAGTTATCCTGAGAAAATCACTCTATCAGTCTTGTGAACCCCAGCCTCTTTTGCAACAAAATGATCACATTAAATATATTGCAGTCCACCAACTAGGAGTTGTATGGATAAAATAGTACGAAAAAATATATGAACAATTTTATACCAAT
The DNA here is from genome assembly GCF_028021215.1 of Eschrichtius robustus. Taxonomy (NCBI): domain Eukaryota; kingdom Metazoa; phylum Chordata; class Mammalia; order Artiodactyla; family Eschrichtiidae; genus Eschrichtius; species Eschrichtius robustus. The sequence goes on from NC_090833.1 coordinate 22,061,054, forward strand.
ATATATTATTTTCATATTAGATTTAAATCATAGTAATAAATGTTATTTTCATAGTTAAATTTTTATCATTCAGAGCCTTTTTTAAAATGAATGAACCAATGTTTTGTGATTAAGAGTGGTTTTCTGCTCCTGGCTTTGCTGTTTTACCAACATTTACTTTTAATTTTTATATTTCCAGACGTTGAAATTTGTACTGCTTCCAAAGAAAGAAGACATGTTTCCAGCATTCAAATATTGCGCAATAGACTATTCATATGAGGTAGAGTGTTACTGGATCACTACCTATTTACTAAAAATTATGATATAAAAGTGTTATCTACATTCACTATATGACTATGATCATTTTTCAGTAATCCTTAGTCTAATTACTTTGAAATTCATTTAAAATTACTTTCCACTTTTAATATACCTTAAAAATGCTACTTTGGGAAGGAAATTATTGACAATTTAACATGAATTTGAAGCTGTCAGCAGGAAAAAATATAGAAACTCTTGACAAGTTTGGACTGCTTTTATGAATGATCTTGAGTGATCTTGAGAGGAGTGGGGAAAAAGCAATCCCATTTATCTTTATGATAAAATGACAGTAACAGTATGTATTGGCCACTTACTATGGGCCAGATACTTCGCTCTTTGATGGATTATATCATTTGATCACTTGCTCTTTTGATGGATTATGTCATTTTGATGATCATAACTACTCCATGAGGAAGATACTATTATCTTATCAGGTTTTACAGTTTTACAGGTTAGAAAAATGGTGTCTAGAGCAGTTAAATAGCTTGTACAAAGCTGAAATTCAAACCAGGCACATTGTTAAGAAACTAATTAAGGACTTCCCTGGCGGTCCAGTGGTTAAGACTCTGCGCTCCCAATACAGGGGACATGGGTTCGATCCTGGTGGGGGAACTAAGATATCGCATGTTGTGCAGCAAAAAAAAAAAAAAAAGAAAGAAAAAAGAAACTAATTAGAATAGTTGTCACACAACAGTTCATAGTTCTTATGATCTTAATTAACAAGTTAAATTTTGGGTTTCTTTATAACCTTGACCCCCATCTATCAGGAAAAAAATTGCTCCACTATAACTAAAACTGTGTTATATTTTATAGGAAATAAAAAAGGTATATAGGTATCTTCAGGTTTTCTTATTCCCTCATAACCGAGGAAGGCAAATGTATCATTATAACACATATATGGTAGGGAATCAGAGGTCATTGTTACACAAATATTTATGAATCTATTATCCACTTGCAAAATTAGTCTATACTCAAACATCCTCAAACTTTTATCCTCGCCAATGGTATCTTAGTTTCTTGCTGATATCTTAGTTTCTTGCCATGATACAATACAAATATACTAATCAATGGCAAATCTTGCAAAAGATACTGGGTTTTGTAAAGTTCATGAAAACAGTGTTGAAGAACCACTCAAATAACAGGTAAAGCTATTATCAGATGAAGATTTTACAAAATTAGACCAGATTACAGACAAGAGAAAGAGAATGGTTTGAATATCAAAGGAGTCAGAGATGCCTTGGGAAAATTTGATTAAATCCTCAAATATTTTCTAGAAATATTTATGATCAAAGGTGAAATAATGATTAGTATCATGCATATCATCATATAATACAGTTTTGAGGGAAATTATGACAAAAAATCAGTTATAAATATAAGCTAACTATGAACAAAATTTCATTAAATATAAATTTTAATTTTTATAATTTTATTTCATTTTTTAGACAAAGTTCCAATCAAGCTTTTCTTTCCTTTTTACTATGAATCTTTGGTCCTCATTTTATATAAATTACTTTAACTGAGCTTTTCTTTGTACCATTTATTCTTAGATAATGAAGACCTCTTATTTAATATGTTACTATACCTTCAGCAAACATAAAACTCTTGGGAAGTAATGCAAGAAACTATCATTTGTCCAAATACATAGAATAATGAATTCTGTGGGAAGTTGAGAGTCACTGAGGGATGGCTTCATAGAGGAAATATTGCTTAAGATGAGCCTTGAAAGATGAATAGAATTTTGATAGCTAGAGAAGAGTATCAGGGCATTTTTCAGAGGCACAGTGTAGACCACAGTGTTGATGAGGAAGTGACCACTAAATGTTAATGGGGTAGTAATTGATCTATTTAAAGACTACAGTTAGTATTAAAAAGTAATGGGAAATAAAGCAGGAAACTAAAGGCAGACCCAAGTATAGAGAATTTTGATTTATAAGCTTACTTAACTGATTTAACATCCTTTTAAGGTTTAATTATTAGATTTTTTTAAAAATTAGTAACATATTTGCTGGATGTCACAAGTGAAACTGCAAAGACATAGAAAACAAAAGTTAAGATAGCCATATTATACTGTTAAGTGAAAAACAGCACATTGCTAAATGGTATATAAATGATGTGATTCCATTTTTTTTGTCACACGCGCGCGCACACACACACACACACACACACACATTTTAGCCTAATCTAGAAAAGAAAGTATCTAGGAAAATACACGAAACTATTACTGATATGACTAGGGACCTTGACTTTCTCAGTTATGTGGTTCTGTGTTAGATATTTTATAGTGAGCATGTATTACCTTTAAATAAAAATAATATAAATTTGAAAGAATAGAGAATTTTAATATTCTGAATATTGACAGATAAGTATTTTAAATCCACTATCTATATATTAAAAGATTTTATAATCTTACTTTCTTACATAGAATGTAGTTAGAAAGAAGTTTTGCAGAGCTTTATTGCTTCGAATCCCTTCATGTTTATATCAAGATGAAAATTATCCTGCAAGAGCTATTGATAATAAATTTAGGAGGCCATGGACAAGAGGTATGTTTTATTTTTATTTTTTTAAAATCTATTTTTAAAAGTATTTCAGAGTTTAGCATAATAAATTATTAAGAAAATGCAGTGATTTTCTCATTATATAAAATTGTATTCATATCAGAATTCCAAGAAGTTTACAAATTAATATTTTTATGACAGAATTTAGGTGACAAAGTAAGGAACTGGAAAGCTTATACTAGATATGACTAGAACAAATAAAAGATATGTAGGTGATGAAGTCTTAAAATATTCTAACATTGTAACATTTGTTGTACTATAATAGGATCTTGTTCAACTGTAGGAAGGCTACTTTAAGTTGTAATAATACACTGAATATAAAACTTTTTAAATGTATATATACAAAATACCATCTTTTGCTTTTATCATGTCATAGACTTAAGAAAGACTAGCCTCCCTGGAGGATACAAGTCAGTTAACAACATGTATTTACCCTGTATTCTGTATAGGCACCATTACAGGTGCTAAGAACACAGTTACTAATAAGACATAGAAATAGTCCCTGCCTTCAGTGGGTTTTCAGACAGGTAAGGAGGATGCAACAATAAAACCATTAAATATGTAAACTAATATTTGGTATTGATAAATGTATAGAGAAGACACATAGTGTAATGTTATATGAAATTTCAGGAGTAGGGAATGCTATTTCCTAAGATGGTTAGGGTAGGACTACAATGAAGAGGTGGACATTTGAGTTGAGATCTGAGTAATAAGACAACAGCAGCCATAAAAAGATATAGGGGAGAAGCCTTTCAAGCAAATGCAAAATTCCTGACTCAGGAATAAACTTGATGTGTGTAAGGACCAGAAAATTAGGCCATCATGACTACTTAATGAGAAAAGGGGACATCTGACAAGTAGGCAAGTTCTGAAAGATATGAGGCTTTGAAGCCCATAAGATGGAGTTTGTTTGTTTGTTTATATTATGGCTGATATGGTAAGTCATTGGACAGTTTTAAGAAAAAGTGGCATAACCTGATTTTTGTATTAGAAAAACCATTCTGGTTGTTTGGAGGTTGGAAGGGGTAGGGATTGGGAGGCAAGGGTAGAGGTGAGAAAATCAATCAGGAAGCTACTGGTATGGTTCAGAATCTAGACTACTAGGTGAATCTATACTCTACATAAAAGATGGTACCTTAGACTAGGCTTATAGTAATAAAGATGTGAGAAGTGGTTGAGATTGGGATTATTTTAGAGGTCCAGCCAACAGTGAGAGGGTTAAAAAAAAAAATAGAAGAATAAAGAGTTTCTTCTAGGTTTTTGACCCGAGCAACTGGGTGGATGGCAGTGCTGTTTCCTAAGATGGGGAAAGGCTTGTGGGGAAGCCAATTCGTGGCTGGAGTCAATAGCTCTGCTTTGGCCAGGTTAAAATGCCTATTAGGCATCTAAGTGGAGACATCAAGAGGCAATTGGTTATATTAATATTGAGCACAGCTGGAGTTTCAAATTGGGGTCATTGATATGTAGACTGCACATTCATTTGTAGAATTGTATGAAGTCACTGAGAGCATGAGTATAGATAGAGCAGAGAACCTAGGACAAAGCAGTAGAACACTCCAACCATTCAAAGGCTGATATAGAAGGTGAACCCAGCTAAGAAGACAAGTGAGGTAGAAAAACCAGAAGAGTGTGGTGTTGTAGAAGTCTAAAGAAGAAAGTGTTTCAAGAAGGAAGAAGTGGTCAAAAGCATTGATCCCTGTTAAAGTGTCAAGTAAGATGAGAATAGTGTGTTGACCATTAGCTGAACTAAATGTAGATCATTGATGACCTTGGTAAGAGCGGTGCCACTGGAATATTGTGTATGAAAGCCTGATCAGAGTATGTTGAGAAGAGAATGCGAAGTGGGATGTGAGATGGTAGTTATAAACAACTCTTTTGAAGAATTTTGCTATGACAGTAAATAGAAAAATAGAGGTGCATTAGCTGAAGGGAGAAATAGGGTAAAGAGTTTATTTTTTTAGATGTGTGAATTAAAAAAATATATGTGTGATAAGGAAAGAGACTATAAAATGTTTGTCTGCCAATGGAAATAATCTTGGTAAAAAGAAAGAAAATGATGATGCAGGAAGTAAAAAGGATAACTTAGTAAAAGAGGATAGTATCAAGAGCACAATGGGAGGAGTTGGTATTAGAAGCCAGGATGGTTCTTCCACTATGATAGGATAGGAAGGCAGGGTTTGTAGGTACTTATGCTAGTGAGATGTTAGAATTGGTGATAGAAGATGAGGTCGTTCTTTTCTATTTGTACTAAGTTTTTGTGTGGAGGCAAGGACATAGAGAGTGGGTAGGGGGATGAGTATCAAAAATTTGAGGGGGGGGAGTGTCACATAGTTGTCCTGAAGAATGAGAAAGTCAGTTTCATTAAGAAGGATATTAAGATGAATTACCATTATCATCTGTCAATGTTGGATGCCCATTTAAAAGTTATGGTCAAAATCTCAAGTGAGCTTATTCAGAATGGCTTTTTTTTTTCCAAATAATTTTCAGCTCTTCTAGTGTACATATACAAAGTGAAGAGTAGGGGGTTTCCTAAGTTGGTATAAGGGAAAGAGAGGCAAGGGAATTAAGTCTTTGTAAGGGAGTGATTATGAGACTGGCCGTGGAACCTAAGCTGTATGAGAAAGGAAGTGAGGACATGAGGGAGGATGAATATATTGTAAAAATGGAAGGGTCAGTGGATTGAAGGTCTCAGTCAGGTTGGAAATAAGGTAGAGAGTAGCTTTCATCAAATGCTTCTCTAAAACTATAGAAGGAAAAAAATGAGTTAATTATTTTTCCTATTTCTTTTCCTTTTCTTCTTTTTAAAAATAATAATAACAATAACACCAAAATTTATTAGGCATTTACACCATGTCAGGCACCATTCTAAGCAATTTACATGTCTTATCACATTTAATCTTTACAACAACACTTTGAAAAGGCCATTATTGTTCCTAATTTGTAGATAAGGAAACTGAGATAGAAAGAGGTTAAGAGATTTACCCAAGATCATACAGTTAATAAGTAGCAGTATAAGTATCTAGGCAGGGTGATTCCAGAACCTGTATTCTTAACCACTAAACTTTTATATTTTTCAGTGAGGCACAGACTCAGATGTTCAGTTGTTTGTTCAAGGTAACAAGAATAGTAAGAGCTAACGCTTAGGTAGAATACAGGTCCTTTGCCTCTTCACTCAGTTGCTGCTTCTGACACTAGCATATGACGTGGTCCCTCTACTTAAGGAACCGAGGGTCTAATTTGGGAGACAAGCTATAGATACACATAAAATTTTAAACTATGACTGTATATGATTAAGTACTGAAGTGAGTGCCACTGACAATATTATGGCCCTTCAAGGGGAATGTATCAGAGTGAGCTGGAATGGTAAATAAAGGCTTTATGAGAAGTTACATGAGCTGTTGAACAGGATTATCTAGGATGGTAGTGCTGTATAAGCAAAAGAGAGGCTGTAAAAATGAGGATGCTCTGTTCAGGTGATATTGTTCTGACTGTGGTAGAGAGGGTTTGTTTTTTTTTTTTTTTTTTTTTTAGTGGGGGTTGTAATAATGAGAATGATTATTTAAGTATTTGGAATCTGGTATAACGTTGAAAAAATTACATTTGTGAACAAATAAAGATAACACCATAAGGTAAAAGGTGAATGTTTGGCTTCCTTGTATTAAGTTTAAAAGAAAATTCCAGAAGCTAACGTTTACCATTCTCCTTTCTAGTTTCAGCTGTTTCAGTTACGGGAATGACAGAAATCTCAGCCTTGGATCAACAGAAAGCAAATCTCTTTGTGGAGGAGTTCCTTGAGAAGTATGTGTCCTTAATCCCAAATTTCCCCTTTACATCTAGAAGATGAATAGTAAATTCTCCAGACACCTAAGAGAGAAGATCCTTTCCTTTATATCCTCACAGGTTTTCTTCTTTTATCCAAAAAACAAGCCCTAGTCTGAACCACAAAGGAGGGGTTAATCGAAATGATTTACAGCCTCTTTTTTATCTTTCCCTCATTTATCACATATTAACACTTTTCTATGCATTTGTATTGCAAAAGACAGAAATAAATCCAAGACGCTATTATGCTTTTAACAATAAGTAAACTTTTGGTGGAAAGAGTCTATAAAAAATCCTTTCTATTAAAATCAGTCTTTTTATCCCTGTAGTAGAAATGCAGATTAAGGTTGTTTTCTAACATACTTTGTCAAAACGTTATTTATTATTAGTTCAGTCATTCATCAGATATTTATTGGATACCATTCTGTATGCTGGATACAGGATAAAAAATGAATAAGATACAGTCTCTGCTCTCAAAGAACACAAGAAAATAGGGAATAGAGATTTATAAATAAATAATTACAATAGAATGTGGGAAGTACAATGCCAGAGATAGGAACACAGAGCATAATATGAGGAAGAACATCTAACCCATTCTATGATGTTCAGGTAGACATAAAGTAGAGATTTTAGTGCAAATATAAATAATTTACTCTGCTGCTTCACTTCATGCAAAGAGTGCTGATCAGACCCAGGAAGGATTTAGTTATTGTTCAGATTTCCAGTTTTAGTAATTTAAGTTTTCCTTAGTTACAGAGAAGCCCAATATACTATTTCTGTCATCTAGGAATTTAAAAATCAGGTTAGGAAGATAATATATGAGCAGAAAAAATTAACAATGTTAAGAATTAAATGATAATATAAAATGACCATCAAAAGGTCTTTCACAAGGTATAAGGTCAATGCAAAGTATCTATCACATGACTAAACTGTAGAGCAGGGAGGAAGCAGAAAGCTGTAGTGAAAAGAGCTCTGCACTATGAAATAAAAGATGTAGACTTGATTTGAAAAGTCAAGTACTGACTCCTCAACAAGTCATTTTCTCTCTCTGATCTTCACTTTCTGTTTCAGTATAATGATGATGAGTCAGTGTTTCTCAAACTTTAATGTACATATGAATCACTGAGGATCTTATTAAAAATGGAGATTCTGATTCAGTCAGTCTGTGTCGGGACCTGAGATTCTGCACTTCTAATATGCTCTTAAGTGTGCTGATGCTGCTGGTCCAGGAGCCTACTTTGAGTTACAAGATACATGATGCTCTCTAGAATTTATTTTCACCCTAAGAGTTAGATTGGTAGGGCTGTGCCTTTATAAGCAGGAGAGATCAGCTTCACAAGAAGTAGGAACTGAGCTTGAGCGGGACAAAGAAGGAGAAACTAACTTGAGAGAACGCATTTCAGGCAAAGGAAACAGCCCGTCTGAATAGAGGCAAAAATGTGCAATAATTACTCAACGAAGGCAATGATGAGGCTCAAACAAAAGATTCCTGTATGAGAGAAATGCGAGGCCCTGAAGGAATGGGCACCCCGTCATATCTGACCCTCCATTTTGCAGTACCAAGATCATGTCCGTGGCAAAGAAGGTGGAATCTGTGGCACCACCTAGAATAAAATTTATATTTCTCTGCCTCCCTGTAGCCACGTGACTGAGCTCTTCCCAAAGCATATAAGCAAAAGAGGCTTATGCAATTTCTGAGGGATGTCCTTAAAAGGAAGTGGTGTGTCTTGCTCCTCACTTTTCTCCTTCCTGATGTTATTGATAGAATACAGATGTAACAATTGGTTCCAGCAACCACCTTGGAGTATACAGGATAAGAACTAAATCTAGGAATGGCAGAGTGGAACAAAAGAAGCCTCAGTCCCTGATGAATTGTGAAACTGTCTCACTAGCCATGACCTTCTAGCCTTGAGACTTTTTGTGTGTGTTTTAGCCATCATTAATTTCAAGTTTGTCTCATGAAGTGAAATTTAATTTTTAATAGACTTTACTCTTTAGATCAGTTTTTGGTTCACAGCAAAATTGAGCAGAAGGTTTAGAGATTTCCCATATCAAAATTTAATTTTAAATTTGGGAGTTTTATTACCTAATGGAAATTAAGAGTAAACATTCTGATCATTAGCACTACCTAGATTTCCTAAACCTTGCTTGTCCTCTCTTTCTCACCTCTGTTTCTTCTTCCTGTTTTGTTACTTCTTAATATTGATTCTAAGACCTCAGTTTTTTTACTTTTATTAATTTGTTAGTATACTGTTTTAACATATATAGGCATTTTCTGCCATGTGTCCTGAAAAACCTTATATTCTTCAAAACTGCACAGTAAAAATAACAGGGCATACAGGAAAATTAGCTTCTGTAGTGAAAGCTATGCAACTTGCAACAGAGCACTAATAAAAATAATAACTATTCTAATTTATTTTAAAAAAGACCACCAGCATACTTGAAAAGACATGTTAAATTCCTAACAAATAAATACATATTAGGGTAAATATAGAAATTTGAAAAAAATGAAGATATCTTAATGGACAGGCTAAAGGAGGAGTTGAGGATACTGAATTATGGAGACAAGGGCAAAATGCAAAAAGATCATGGAGAACCATGCAGTAAGCTTCCTAGCTTCCAGGACAGAGCTCATGGCCAACTAGAGCAAGAGGAAGAACATATAACAACATTCTCTATTCCTCTGTGGCTTGCTGCATTCAGATAAATGCAGTTGAATACAGGACATTGCACATATATTTAGTTCATGTACACCTCATAATAACTATGTGAGATGGGTATTACAATCCCAACATTACATGTAAGAAACTAAGACTCAGATTAAGTCAATTGCCCACAGACATGTAGCTAGTCAATAGTTGGAGTGAGGATTCAAACCCTCAAACCGTAGTCTGTATGACTTCACACCCTATACTCTGGTTTGGTTTATATAACATCTTTATTGAGATAAAATTCATATCCATATAACTCCCATTTAAAATGTCCAACTCTGGGACTTCCCTACTGGTCCAATGGTTAATACTTTGCCCTCCAATGCAGGAGGTGCAGGTTCAATCCCTGGTCAGGCAGCTAAGATCCCACATGCCTTGCAGCCAAAAAAACAAAACATAAAAGAGAAGCAATATTGTAACAAATTCAATAAAGACTTTAAAAATGGTCCACATCAAAAAAATCTTTAAAATTTTTTTTAAAAATTTAAAAAATAAAGTGTCCAGCTCAACAGTTTTTAGCATAGTCACAGGGTTGTACAACCATCACTACAATCAACTTTAGAGCATTTTCATCAACACAAAAGAAATTCTGTACCTATTAGCAATCACTCCCTATTCTTTCCCCCTTACCCTGGATGGACTACCACTAGTCTTCTTTCTGCCTCTCCAGATCTGCCTATTCTGTACATTTCTTTTAAATGGAATCTAACTAAAATCATACACCAATCCCAGCAGGGGGGGGCGCTGGTGGTGATTTCCCCACACCATGAAGCAATGCTCTACAACCAGCTGGGTGTCTTACGATTCAACTCAATTCTGCCACTATCAACCTGGAGATAGCATCAGATCCCACAGGTTAAGGGTTTAGTTCTACAAGACTGCCCCCGCACCCCACACTTTAGATGCCGTTTGCAAGGTTATCACCTGTGCTTCTGACTGACCATCTATAGATTGGAGGTTCCAACAACCCCCTCTTTGGGTTCAATCAACTTGCTAGATAGACTCACAGAATTACAGAAACATTTTACTTACTGGATTACCAGTTTACTACAAAAGGGAACAGTCAGATAGAAGAGATACATAGGGCAAGGCATGGGGAAAGGGCATGGAGCTTCCATACTCTCTCCTGTCACCCCACTTTCCCAGCACCTCCATGTGTTCACCAACCTGGAAGCTCTCTTAACCCTGTCCTTTTGGGTCTTTAGGAAGGCTTCATTACATAGGCATGATTGATTACATCATTGGTCATTGGCAGTTGATTCAACCTCCAGCCCCTCTCCCCTCCCTGGAGGTCGGAAGGGTGGAACTGAAAGTTACAATCTTCTACTCACATGATTGTTTCTCATGGCAACCAGTCCCCATCCTTAGGTGCTTTCCAAAAGTCACCTTATTCACATAACCAGAGATAACTTTATCGCTCTCATCACTTAGGAAATTCCAATGGCTTTAGGAGATCTGTGCTAGAAACGGATATGAAGACCAAATATATATCTCATGTTATAAATCACAGTATCACACATACAGTATGTGATCTTTTGTGACTGGCTTCTTTCACTTAGCATAATGTTTTTAAGTTTCATCTATTTGGTAGTATGTATCAACACTATTTTTTTTTTGGCCATGTGGCATGAGGGATCTTAGTTCCCTGACCAGGGATCAAACCCTTGCCCCCTGCAGTGGAAGCATGGAGTCCTAACTACTGGACTGCCAGGGAATTCCCAGCACTTCATTTTTTATAACCAAATAATATTCCATTTTATGGATATACCACATTTTATTTATCCATTCATCAGTTGATGGATATTTTTTCCCCCTTTCTGGCTATTATGAGTAATGCTGCTATAAACATTTGTGGACAAGTTTTTGTGCAGACATATGATTTTATTTCTCTAATGGTGGAATTGCTGGATCATATGGTAACTTTGTGTTTAACTGTTTGAGGAATTGCCAGACTGTTTTCCAAGCAGCTGTATCATTGTACATTCCCACCAGCAGTATATGAAGTTAAAATTTATTTACATCTTGTCAACACTTGTTATCATCTGTCTTTTTGATTATAGACATCCTGGTGGGTGGCTCATTGCATGTCACTGTAGTTTTGATTTGCATTTCCCTGATGGCTAATGATGTTGAGCATCTTTTCATGTAATTATTGGCTTTTAGTATATCTTCCTTGCAGAAATGTCTATTCAAGTCCTTTGCCATTTTTAAATTGTGTCATGTGCCTTTTTATTATTGAGTTTTAAGAGTTCTTCATGTATTCTAGATACAAGTCCCTTATTAGATATGTGATTTGCAAATATTTTCTCCTGTGGATTGTCTTTTCACTTCCTTGGTGGTATCCTTTGAAGCACAAAATTTTTAGATTTTGATGCAGTTTGATTTATCTACTCTTTCTTTTGTTATTTGTGCTTTTGGTGTCATATCTAAGAAGGCTTTACCTAAACCAAAATCACAAGGATTTACTCCTATATTTTCTTCTAAGAGTTTGCCTGTGATTTTTTTTTTTAAAGCCATAAATCAGATCGTGAAATGTCTCAGTTATTGGTGGTTTATCCATTTCATCAATGGTATCCCATTTCACATAGAATAAAATCCAAAGTTCTTACCAAGTCCTGTAAGATCCAACATGATCTGATCCTTGCCCACCTATCTAATCTTACTCAGTTCCAGTCACCCTGACCTTTCTGCTTTTCTTAGACTATGCCAACCTTGCTCCCCTATTTTAAGCCTCTGTATGGCTTACTCCCTACCATTATTCAGGTAGCTGTAGCTCCTCAGAAGGCCATTTACTAACTACACTCTCTAAAATATACCTTTTGTCAACCCTCTGGCTGTTACTTGATGTTCTAATACCTCTTTTTATTTCACTCATAACAGTTTTTCACCACCTGGCATTATGTTATTTACTTATTCATATATTTGTCTGTTGTCCCATTAGCAGGTAAACTTCATGAGGGCAAGAACTTTGCTTTGTTCACCATTCCACTCCCAGTGCCTAAAGAGGTGTTAGCACATTGTAGACACTCAATAAATATTTCATTTAAGTTAAGGAATTAGTGAACTGCAGTGGATTAATTTACTCAAAAAGAATGATATGGAAAGAAAGCAAAGACAATATAGACTGGAAGCCTGGGAAACATCAGCACTACAAGTTAGGCAGAGGGAGTGGCACCAATGAACAAGGAATAGATAATATTGGACAAGGAGGAGATCCAGGAAATACTGGTCTTTACAGTTCACTTATATCTAGGGAAAGAGAATTGATGCGGTTTTCTCAAAACTATAGTACCAAGGATTTTTATAAAGTACTGACTCTGTCAGTAATATTTATTTTTTTAAAAAGCAGTTATCTAAGCACTAAATTTAGAAGTCTATAAAGATCCACATAGGAATCAGTGTTCTTTTGAGTAATATGGACCTGGGTGAGTTGAAATATTTTTTCTTGTACCTTGTATTTTCTTAAAGAGTAAAGCAGAAACTTTAGAGATTTTTCTATATATGATTTGGGTATGACATGTTCATTATTTTTCTCTAATTACATTGGGGAATTATATTGATTTTGGTTCTTTCAGTCTGTACAGAGAATTATTAAGGCTAAAATATTTTAGGATATCATAAAAAATGTATATCAGAATGTGTAGCTAAATTGCCAATAATATATTTATCTGTTGCAAAAATCAGTGGAAAGATCTCTTGTAAGTCCAAATACCCCAATGATATAGACAATGGCAGATATACCTGGATCAATCAGGAAACAGGCGAGGTACAGGCAGGGTCAGGGGAGCCAAAAAAAAAGTTCCCAGGACTAACAACAGCTGGAAGTTGTTACCACCCTAAGCTTGAAGGAGCAGTAACCAAAACAGTAAGAACTGCAACTATGGGAGAGAGGCTGTCTGATAAAAGATGTAACTGTTGGTAGAAGAATGCAGCCACTTCTCCAAACTGTGGCCCAGGAGGGAAAGATTTGGAAAGAATAATATTTCAACCTGTTTGTTTTCCCACCTTTGATCTCCTGCCAATGCTTCCACTGTTTGAACGCAACCAGAAGACAGAGCAAGGGAGCCTAGTTGGTTCACAGAGCTCAGTCTCCTAGGTTGTAGAACAGAATGTAAAAGTTGGATAATGACATGGAAAAACAGACATTCAATATCCAGCACAAGGGCATTTTGGCAATGCATGGCAAAGTCTAAAAATCTATGTATCTTTAACCTCATCATTTCCATTTTTAGGAACTGCGTTTTGAGAAAACAATTAGACAAGTGCACAAAGATATTCCTTGCATTGTTGCTCATAATAGCAAACAATTACAAGTTTAAATTTCCAATACTAGGGAACTGGTTGAATAAATTATTATTTACCAATACAATGGGTTCTTGTTCATCCACTCAAAAATGGAGTGAATTGTACATTGATTGACATATAAATGTGCTCATGCTTCATTGTTTAGCAGAAGAAGAACAGGTTACAGAATACTATGTACTTAAATCCACTTTTATTTTAAAATATTCCAAAATAATTGAGAAAATACAAAATTTTAAAATTCATCTCTTGAATGGTGGAGCTATGGGTAATTTTTCTCTGGATCTGTTGGGATTTGGTAATTTTCTAGAGTGAACATATACTATTTGTTAATAAAGATGTTTTAAAATAGGACATACACAAAATCAGTAATTTTCTAAAGTCACAGGAAAACAGTTACAGGAATGGTGGCTAAGCTTAGCTGTGAATTTGAGGAAATTGTTCCAAGTCCAAACCCAGATTCCCAAACTGAAGTAGAAGAAGCCAGCTTATATACCCATAAGGACTACAATGAAGTCTTTACACTTGTCAACGGCTTAGAAAAATGTCCATTACTTCAAGCACAGAAGCAAGGTAAAACATTTGTTATTTCCATTGTTATAAAACATTTCTTACTAATATACAAATGTTCATTTCGGTGATTTTTTTTTCTTTTATTGGATTTTTAAATTTTTTATTTTGCTAAGGATATTCACCCACAAAATTGTAATTCTAAGTTTTACGTTAGTGAACTATTTTCTTTCATATTAATCCCCTTTTTGTAAATGTAGTTGTTTTTGGAGTTTAAGTGTGCTGAGCTTCAGAATAGCCTCAGAGGTTTGATCATAGGTTGCTCACAACATATTGCTATAATGATATTAGCATCTATGTACAGATCTGATGACACAGCAGTCTGGTGTAACATTAAATTAGTAGATTATTAAGTGATAGTTATATTTTATTTTCCCAAATATGCTAAAGATTTTCAATCTTATCTAATTTATATGAAACCATAATTCAAAGTGGAGATAGAAGAGTTGCAGTATTAGGTCAAGAAATTCACTCCGTTTTTACAAATTTACAGTAAGTAATAATTAAAGATACATTTTATCCAAACTATATTCCAAATCTCTCATCTTACTAGAGGGTGATAAATTTTTCCAACTGTGTAAAAACTTGCTGAGAACTACCTTTCTTGTATGTATAACAACCTATTCCCTTTTTATATTGAAAAACTTATGTCTCCATTATATAATTGCTACTATCATTTAAGATATGCTTTAGCTTGAACATGAAAAATAATTTGGTTCTTTTAGTGCTGTTTTTATGTATATACATAAATGGTGTATAAAATTTTTAGTGTTGGTAAATATGTGTGTGATATAGAGAGAGTTAAATCCCTCTTATAGTTTGAGAAGATAGAGATTGCATTAAAGACTAAACTTGAGAGCATGCTATAATAGGAAGAGCCTGAATTTGGAGTCAGAAGATTTGATCATAGTCTAAATCTACTCTTAAAAAGTGGCACAATTTTGACAGTTATTAAAAAGTTTATGGTTTTCAATTTTCTTCTATAATTTCTTTCTTTTAATTCATTCTTTTAATTTCTTATAAACAATTTTGTGGGGATCAAATTATATATATGTACATGTAAAGATATGATATATAAAAAATAACAGGCTACCCAACCACAACTGTTATTATATTAATGGGGCAAGCTAGAAGCATCTATTGGCAAATTTCATAATATCTGTCATCAGCTAGAACCAGAAGCTTCTTTAACTATTATACACCGAATGAAAATATGCTTGAGTTTCCCAAATACATATGAATTGTCCATATCCTATATCTCCTTAAGGGTCCTGTGTCATTTGACGTCACTTTATAAATTTAAATTTGCAATTCCATTTATTTTCCTTGCAGTTATATTGATTGCTACCAGATTTATAGATACTTTGGTCTCACTGTCTAAATGGAAAGGAATGTATTATACTTTGAGATTCAATTGATACTGTAAATTTGCTCTGTCTTATAAGAAATATAGTTATTACTAAATTATAAGTTAATTCCAAACATATATTTCTTTAAGACATAAAAACAGTGGGTATTTTTTTTTATTGTTTGTTGGTTTGTTGATATGTACTAATTTTTCTATAATATTCACATATTATTTGTCAATAAATGTAACCATTTTTATGAATATCCTTTTAGACATCCCAGGAATATATAAACAAATACAAATTTTTAATTTTTAAAAATTGTACATGTACATAGTTTAGAGAGTCACATAGTTATTCAATGTTTATAGTAAAAAGCAGCAGCCCCCTAGCTTCATCAACCACCCACATGTATTTTAGCTTTATAGAGGTATAACTGACAAATAAAATTGTAATGTATTTAAAGTGTACAATGTAATGATTTGATATACGTATACATTATGAGAGGATTCCCACCATCAAGTTAGTTAACACATCCATCACCTCACATATTTACCTTATTTTTTCTTCTTTTTTTTTTTTTGGTGGGAACACTTAAGTTCTACTCTCTTAGCAAATTTAAACGCTACAGTATTATCACCTATAATCACCATGTTATACATTAGATCCTCAGACCTTATTTACTTATAACTGCAAGTTTGTACCCTTTACCAACCTCTCTCTATTTCCCCCACACCCCAGTTACAGCCCCTGGCAACCACCATTCTACCCTCTGTTTCCATGAGTTTGGCTTTTTTTTCTTTTTTTTTAATTAATTAATTAATTTATTTATTTTTTATTGATTGATTGATTGCTATGTTGGGTCTTCGTTTCTGTGCTAGGGCTTTCTCCAGTTGCGGCAAGCGGGGGCCACTCTTCATCGCGGTGCGCGGGCCTCTCACTATTGCGGCCTCTCTTGTTCCGGAGCACAGGCTCCAGACGCGCAGGCTCAGTAGTTGTGGCTCACGGGCCTAGTTGCTCCGCGGCATGTGGGATCTTCCCAGACCAGGGCTCGAACCCATGTCCCCTGCATTAGCAGGCAGATTCTCAACCACTGCGCCACCAGGGAAGCCCAGCTTTTTATTTTTTAATTAAAAAAAATTTTTAGATTCTGTATATAAGTGATACCATGTGGTAGTTTTGGTTGTTCTCTGACTTATTTCACTTAGCATAATGCCCTCCAGTTTCATTCATGTTGCAAATGGAAGGATTTCCTTTTTCAAGGCTGAACAATATTCCCTGTGTGTCTGTGTGTGTGTGTGTGTGTGTGTGTGTGTGTATCACATTTTCTTTACCCATTTATCTCTCAACAGACACTTAGGTTGTTGGCTATTGTGAATAATGCTGCAGTGAACGTGGGAAGACTCTCTTCGAGATAGTGATTTCATTAGGCATCTGTTTCTCCCTTTACAACATTTATATCTTTTTTGGTCTTACTGTGCTGGCTAGGATCTACAGTACATTGTTCAATAGAAGCAGTAATAGTTGCCATCCTTGTCTTGTTTTGATAGTAAAGGAAATACTTTGTTTCACCATTAAAAATGATGTAAACATTATTTCAATGTTTACATCATTTTCAACGGCGAAACGTTAGAAAAACTTACATACTTTATTGGGTTGAGGAAGCTTCTATTCTGAGTTTGCTAAGAGCTTTTGATCATGAATGAGGACTGAATTTTATCAGTCCTCATTCATTTAAAATTGTATTAATGAATTTTATGTTCTCCTACATCTTAAGTATATAGAATGTCCCTTTACTAAAAACTTATAATCCTATAATCTAAACAAAATTGTTTTACTATTGTGATCATATTATATATGCCTTATAGTATTTTTAAATGTTAACAGTATTTTGGGAACATTTCACCATATATTTAAGTTTTCTTCCAAATCATGGCTTTTAATGACTGCAGCTTTTAATCTTATTCATGTATTATAGATTTCCCAATTAATGTTGTTTTTAATTTAAAGTATGTTCCTAAATGTATTGTGGACCTGAAATAAATAGATTGCCAGATATTTCTCCTGCAAAGATGGGTTTATTTGGGATCAGCAGAGACTTGCAATTCCAGGTCTGCAGCCATGGTGAGCCACATGTAAGTCCTTGCCCAGCAACGGGGGAACTCTTTTATAGAGGGGAAAAGGAAGTTGGGAGGGCTATAGTAAACAAAGAGTCTATGGCTTTTCATTGGCTGAGTCCTTGCCAGGAAAGAAGAGGCGTCTTGCTTCTTCTGTTGGGCTCTGCTATCATAGCAGAGCATGAGATCTTTCCCTGATCATCTCCCAACTCTATTTAATGAGGCTTCTGCTTCTTAATTTTTTGCATTATGTTTCCATTTCCAATTATTTCCTTAGAGTGAATTTCTGGAAATGAAATTATTGATGTAAGCATTTTTTGGCTATATGTCCACTAGCATGGTATGAGAATACCCTATTTATGCCAGCCTTATCATCATTACTCTTGATGTTGTGATACATTTATCCAATGTGATGGGCAAAAAATTATATTTTTGCTTGCATTTTTTAAATTACTGGTGTTTAATGTTCATTTGCATATTTTTATGTTGTGAGATGATTCTCCTTTGTCTCTTTTTCTATTCTTATATTTTATCTTTATGTATCAAAGATATCAATAACCCCAAATATATTTAATTTGAACCTAACCAGTCCTGTCAATGTTTCCTTTATGATTTCTTTCATTGTTTTTAATACTGAGAAAATTCTTCCTTGGATTAAATAAATATTTATTCATATTTTGTTTGAGGTTTTCTTCAAGATTTTAGCATATGTTTAAAAGTAAAAATAAAAAGTTTTTTTCCTAAATGTTTTGGCAGTTGTCCCAATATTGTTTATGGAATACTCTTTCCTTTCCCCACTGATTAGAAATGCCACTTACATCCTATGCCAAATCCTCAATCACATTACTGTTTGTTTCTGGATTTTCTATTATGTTCTATTGATTTACCTATTACTGTGTCAGTATCATACAGTTTTAACTATTTAATACACTAGTGTAACATGTATTAATAGTCTCCTCATTTTTTTCCTACTCTCACGTCTATATTCTTCCAGACTTACTTTGTAATCAGTTTTCCGAGTTCCAAGACAGACCACTTGAGATATTGAAATGTTATTGGTACCTTTTAGAATTTTTACCATAGTTAGTCTTTTTAGCCAGGAAAATGGTTTATCTTGCCTTTTCTTCAAGTTTATTTATTGGTTGATTGATTGATAATGCTCCTCAGTAACATTTTATGGTTTCCTCCATATACTTTCTGCACATTTTTGTTATGTTTATTCCTCAATATTTGCATATCTGTGGCCATCATGAACGAGTTTTTCCATTAATTTTTGACTAGGTTTATATATATATATATATATATTTGAAAACCATTGATTTTATAATTTTTTATCAGACACTTTAGTGAACTCAGTTGTTTTCATTTCGTTATCTTGGGTTTTCTAAGTAGACAAAAGTATCTTCTGCAAAGAATAACCCTATCTTCTTTCCTATCAGTAGACCTCTTTCTTTCTGCTTTTTTTCATAGTTAACTAGCCAAAATTTTGTTTCCTCATGACAATTTAACACTCCTCTACAATAGAGGAAAACAGTCTCCTCATATCTGTGTTGGTACATATACTAGTGGTAATAAGGTAAGAAATCCAGGGTATGCTGGATTTCTTAGAATATAAGGAAGTAACACCCCTGGTAAAACCTTTGATAGTTATAAAGAACATTAGTTGTGGTGTGATGCTGCCCTCAAGTGGCTCCAACAGAAAAAGGTGGTTACAATGTTCATTGCAGCACTATTTACAATAGCCAGGACATGGAAGCAACCTAAGTGTCCATCGACAGATGAATGGATAAAGATGTGGCACATATATACAGTAGAATATTACTCAGCCATAAAGAGAAATTGAGCTATTTGTAGTGAGGTGGATGGACCTAGAGTCTGTCATACAGAGTGAAGTAAGTCAGAAAGAGAAAAACAAATACCATATGCTAACACATACATATGGAATCTAAAAAGAAACAAAATGGTTCTGAAGAACCTAGGAGCAGGACACGAATAAAGACGCAGACGTAGAGAACGGACTTGAGGACACGGGGAGGGGGAAGGGTAAGCTGCGATGAAGTGAGAGACTGGCATGTACATATATACACTACCAAATGTAAAACAGATAGCTAGTGGGAAGCAGTAGCAAAGCACAGGGAGATCAGCTCGGTGCTTTGTTTCTACCTAGAGGGGTGGGAAAGGGAGGGTGGGAGGGAGACACAAGAGGGAGGGGATATGGGGATATATGTATACGTATAGCTAATTCACTTTGTTATACAGCAGAAACTAACACACCATTGTAAAGCAATTATACTCCAATAAAGATGTTAAAAAAAAAAAAAGGTGGTTAGAAAACAAGACCTCATAACTGATATGAGACATCCTCATGGACTCCCAGAAATACCAGGATGAGCCTGTAGGAAGGAAAGACGGCTAGAGGGGCTGAGTTTGAAAGTGGAAGGTGGAGATGGGGATATAAATGAATGCTGTTTGGGTTTTTACTGTTAACATGACTTCATTAGTACTTACAGAATGGATTTCCAAACAAACCATCTTTAAATCGTCTCAGCTAAACCCTGCTTAGACATGGAACTGATTTTGGCTAGCTTTCTGCGGTGTATCATGCATGGGAAGCTCTTGGCCACAGGATTGTCAAGAACTTAACAGGTTCCAATAAACAGATAAACAATCTCTTAGGAGGCTAGTTTACACAACAAGTTCTCTTTTGGTATTTTAAGTTAGCACTAGGCAAAGAGATGGTCCCTGCCTCTCTACTCTACACCACATATTTATTAAGCACATGTATACCAGTGATGTAGCTGGTCATGGGAGACATCACTTCATGCTATCCTTCTCTCGTACCATTCTAAAATTACTTAACTGAAAAGCCACTGCCCAAAGCAAGAGACCATTGCTTCCCCTTCAAGGTGGCTTTCGCTTTGGGGAGCTTGGTTTTCTGAGTAGTTCCTCATCTGAGCTTATATTTTCCTCTTTCTTTTTCCACTCAGAGATTATTGAGGAATGGGAGTAGGTTTTATGTTCCCTTCTGGGCCTAGAAACTGCTAAAGCACTGACACTGTTAGCTAAGATTCTAAAGTGACCCAAACATGATAGGGTCGGGATAGAGAGGAGAAACCTATTCCAACAATTAACTGTTAGCAGTCGTGTTTCCTAATATGTAAGCTGTATCACATTTTTCTAGTAGATACTTCACTACACAGCTTCCATTGTAATTTTATAACAAACATGTTTGAACAACCTTAGCGTGCTAGAATCAGAGTTGGTCTCATTTATAGGCTTTTTAGACCATCTCCATTCCCTACATGTCAGTCTCTGGGGATGAATTGGAGACCTTAAGAGATAAAATCTTACAGAGAAGAAAACACTAGGGTCAGCAAAAGTCAAATGCTTTTATTTCTTTACAATCTTGCTGAGGCTAGCCCTGGCTATTTTGAGGCATAAGACCACAAGATATTTTCCTCCGTTGATTACATTAATTTTGTTGGAAAAAAATATGAGCCTTTACAACTCTTTCAGGACATTTGGTTACTACTCAGTGTACTAAATAATGTTAAATTTTATTGAGTTTCTGCCTATGTACCAGTACTATGCTACATGATTTATTTGCACAGTACAATGAAGAACTAAAGAATTTAAAATGTGTTTGACTATTATGTATAAAATAAGCTACAACAATATATTGTACAACACAGGGAATATAGCCAATATTTTATAATAACTATAAATAGAGTATAACCTTTAAAAATTATGAATCACTATATTGTACACCTGTAACTTATATAATATTGTACATCATCTATACTTTAAATAAATAAATAAATAAATAAATAAATAAATAAATTTAAAAAATGTGTTTGAAAACCCCGACTGTATCAATGGCTGACTACAGTAACTGTCTAGATCCTTTTGTATAACTTTTAGATTTCTTCTTCTTCCTTTATATTTCTTATTTATTTTCAAATTTTTATATTGATGATGAAGAAATAATTTTTGTAAATGATTTGATGGCCTATAGAAGTCAGCTACCAACTTTGCAAACTCTGTTGAGTAGGCTAAAACTGTTTTTGGTAAAGGATCCCCTGTTAGATTTCAAAGGACAGATCTTCACAGAAGCTAATTTTTTCAGGTACTTAATTGCCCAGTGTTGTGAATATTTTTAAGAGAAGAAAATATTCTTTGTATGCTCACAAGTCTAGATGTTATCAATCATAGTATTTTATCATTGTCTACTTCAACTCTAATTTTAATCACTATGTATTTTGATTAACCACATTTGGTATGTACCTTGCTTTTAGTAAACACTAATATAATGTTTTATTTTTTGTTAAGGGAGTGTTTCTCTTTTCAAGGAGATATGAAAGGTTTTGTGGAAGATTTTTACATGGATAAAGAGAACTTTCGTCAGGAGAAGCTAGAAGATACAGTAGGTTTAAATGAAGCTGTAATATTTGCTTTCAGTAATTTTTAAATAAAAGTTAGTAAATCACACTTTTACAAGATGTAGTAATATACATTGGCCATCTACTATTGTCAAGTTAAAAAGACTTGATAACGGATTGAACGTGTATCAGTTAAGGAGTCAAATTTACTTCAGAGACAGCGGTCTAAACCTTGGCTACACATTGGAAGTACTTGATAAATTTTAATAAAATTCTGAAGCCTGGATCCTACTCAGATATATTCTGATTTAATTGGTCTGGTGTGCAGCCCAGGTATAGGGAATTTTTTAATAATTTTAATCAATATACCTGGTATAGGAGATTAAGTGGTCATATATATATTGGTCTTAAGGCGTTTAAAGGTTTTTTTTTTAACTAAAAACTTTAACACACATGGTAAAAATATTAATTCACCTATTAGCCCCTTTTCTCCAGTCCCCCTCTTCCTCCCCTGTTAATTCTGAGAGTTATGCACATACAGTCTCACTTGTTGAAGAATCCAGTTCTGTAGGAATGAAAGAGAAATAAATTCTATGGAATGCAGTAAAGATCCATTCCATTCCATCTGCTCTTTTTACTTCTCTCCATTCACCAGCTCTCATTTGCTGCAGTGATTGTTTTTAATTTAGAATTTTGAAAATTTGTTATTAACATAAAAGAAGATACTTCTGCATCTAGGGATATTGTATGTCACTAATGTAATCAGTGGCCATGAAGGATATTACTCAGAGAGAACATTGCTTGTAATATATTTTTTTGGCTGCTACACTTACTTTTTAAATAAAATGTATGCAGAGCATTAAAATTTTTGAGTGTGGGTTTAGTCTAAAATTTGGTACACCAATTAAGCAAATGTATCTATTATGAACTCAGAAATATTTATTTGGAAAACTTCACTAAAAACTAGTTTTACCTATATGTTATTTCAGCCATCAATTTTGCCTGAGTGTGAATTCTTAATATCTACAAGCCTCAAACAAGAAGTTGATATTCCATCACTCTCAGAACTGAAGGAGTCATTAAACTTAATGCCAGAAATAATAAATTATGTAGATGAAAATGAAAAGCTTTTCAAAAGAGGTGAGAGTTAATATTTAAATCTATTACTTGTTAGAAGTACTTACTAATGTTTGTTATAAAAATCCTTGTTCATTAAACTTTTTTCTGAACCTTCAGATTTTTGAAGTGTCCTGTAAGTTTACACAACGAAATCTCAAAATTATTATTGATAAGACACTTTTCTCATTGTCTCCTCTTTATACACTTGCAAGCTTAAAATGTCTCTGAAATTAATCTAACCATTTCAAGATAATTATAAAAATAGAGCTAAAACACATATGACTGTACTAATTTTTTTGAGTTATTTTCTTATACATAGTGACAAAGCACTAACAACTTCTATGCTGACTTTAGAAGCTCAGAGTAAGGTTATGATTCATGGAATCAGATGACTGGGAGAGTCATAACCTAGAATTTAGATGGTTTCTTCCCAGTTAGACTAGTAAATATTGTTGAAGTCTTTTAATATAATTTAAGCCCAAATATTTAACTGTCCTCTCATACATTCCAGTTGAAATAATCGAAGATAAATAATATTAGGGAGAAGTGAAGGGGGATTTGTGATATCCACTGAGAATAGGGATGCTTGCCATCAACAGAATTGAAGGAATTCTTGCAGACAAGACTAAATCAAGGGGATTACTGATGAGCCTACAAGTCAAGCAAGGTAATGAAAAGCCAACCTAAGTAAATAGATCAAATTTATACCAGAACTTGGAAATCTAGCAGAGCTCAAAACTGCAGGTGGCCCATGGGCTTGTTAGAAGGACACAGATCTATGCATGGTAATGGAAAAGGACAGGTGAATTTACTGAATGACTGTGGTGCTACGCTCCCAGCCTTCACTTGGCCCTGATGGTGTACTAAATGACTCCTCAGAATCATTGCCACTGAGGAATGAACAAGATTACAGAAAAACTAATATCATAGTACTTTTGCTGGTAGTAGACTTTTTCCTTTTTTTTTTTTTTTTTCCAGATCTTACTATCAAGCATGGAATTCACATTGAGGATATAAAATGCAGCTCCACAGAAATTTTGGCCATTCAAAGTCAATGTGAACCAGAGTACAAGGAACCAGGTAGAAATTTTGAATAAATCATGGAGCTTATCAGGGGATACCTATATATGATGTAAAAGTACAATACATTCACATATAAAGTCTACTATGAGACAGTTTTCATGTTTAAAATTTGATTATTGCAAGCCAAGTTGTTCTTTTCTCTTATCTATCCCTTTACATTTGTTACTATCATTAACATCCTTCTAGCATCAAAAGAGGAGAGTTACAAAGATTGAGGAAGAGGAATAGAGGAAATAGCATTAATATTAAAAATAGAAATCTTGTAATTTTATAGCTCAGTTAAAAAGAACTTTATATTTTACCTCAGTATTAGCAATCTTGCTGACCCTTGTTATACTTTTGTAAATTTAACTTTTTAATCCCCAAAGCAATCCCATCATTATTGTTACTATCACTATCCTACCAAATTTGGAATCTCAGAATCATCTCTTGTTCCAGTGTAATGCCAGATTGTATTGCTCCCTAACTACGTTGATGATGCTGTTATTTAGTTACATTTATATCTGATCATATTAATCATCTATTTGGTAGTATACTGCTTTATTTATGAAAGTGACAGAAACACACTGACTACTTATGATAAATGAGGATTAGTTTTTCAAGCCCACCCTATAAAAGATATAACTCTGTGCTAGGCCACCTAGACTCCATACTTTTTAAGGTGAAAAATTACTGTCTATTAATACTATTTGTTTAACATCACCAGTATTTAGTATGGAGATAAAAATAGTACTACCTCTTAAGTACTGACAACATAAGTTGTCAGAATTGAAAACATTATTACACATAAAGTCTTAGAATTTATCTTATATAGTAAACAATAAAGTTTAGTTGCCAACGTATTTTTTAAAAATCACTAGTATCATAGTTGAGACACCATGTGGTATATGTGTAATCCTTTATATGGATGGAAATTTAAAACAGTTATTTTGTATTTCAAATAACCCAAATTTCTTTTGATTGAAAATTTCTGTTGTAACACAATGATCAAACATAATAGTTGCTTACAAAAAGTTATGAATTATACATAATTTTATTCAATGTTTATGTAACATGATTTTTTAAATTTTATATATTCTAGTAGAGTTAGAAATGCCATTAACTCATCTACGCCTAACAAACCAACATTCTTCAGTGAATTCATTATGTGCAGAACTTCAGAAATTTCCATCTTCTCCTGCTTGTAAAATGTAAGTAAAGATTAAATCTAGAACTCAAATTGCAATTCAGAAGAAGCAATCTTTAATTAAATCTCTCCATATAAAGTCAATTTCCCAGATAGCTCTGTGAAAAAAATGTAAGAGATTAAATGGTGTTCATAGTAAGCAACTGAAGGGAATATATGAATATATATGTACATAATTGTTTTTATATGCATAGAATATCTTTAGAAGGGCACACAAAAATCGGGTACTGTTGGTTGAGCCCAGAAGGGAACTGGGTAACCTGGCAATATAGGAGCTAGTAAGTGATCAAGCTAGGCTCTTTTATACTTTTAGTATTTTGAATGTGAATATATTACCATTAAATATAAACAACTTGAAATTTTTAATTTTAATTTTAAAATTTAAACAATCTGCTTAGAACATTGCCAGTGGATGCTTACCAATGACACTGCCTCTGTTGTCACTCATTACCATGAAATACAGTGTAGCGGTATATTGGTTTGTTAGGGCTGCCATAACAAATACCATAGACTGGCTGGCTTAAACAACAGAAATTTATTTCTTCACAGTCTAGACGCTAGAAGTCCAAGATCAAGATATCAGGAGGATTGGATTCTTTCTGAGGCCTTTCTCCTTGGCTTGTAGATAGCTGTCTTCTCCCTTTGTCTTCATGTGGTCTTTCCTCTATGCATGTCTATGTCCTAATCTCCTCTTCTTAAAAGGATACCAGTTATTTGGATTAGAGCCCACCCTAATCATCCCATTTTAACTTAATTACCTCTTTAAAGGCCCTAGCTCCAAATACAGTCATTCTAAGGTACAGAGAGTTAGGGCTTCAACGTATGAATTTTGAGGGGGACAAATTCAGCCCATAATAAGTAGTTAAGAGTCCTGAACTAGAGCCAGATTGCCTGGCTGTATCATTTACTAGCTCTGTGATCTTAATTGCCCTGTGCCTCAGTTTCCTTATCTGTAATATTGGGATAATAATTGTACATACCTCATAGGGTTGTTTTGGGGTCTTCCAAAAGATTTGTCATACCTCTCTGACCAGGAAGAGCCAAGGATAACAGAGCAGTGTGTTCAGTGGTTGAACAATAGATTTGGCTATCAACTTACTTCCCTAGGAGTACCAGAGATCACATCCCCTCTCTAACAGAGGACATCCACTGACCTTCTTTACCTGTGTCAATGTGGTATTGGTGTTGGGGAAACCAGATATGTAGAACCAGATACTGAGCCACAAATATGTTCAGTACAGCCCAGGATGGTCTGTAATCTTCTCAGAGTTTATACTGCAGGGTTGGATCATTGTATTCTAGTTTGAGCCAAAATTGCATAGCTTAATAGCCCAGCATCTTTGTCCTCTGAGTCTGAGATAGCTTTGATTGCTATCTTATACCGTACAGCATACCTGTAATTTAATGTTTTTTATGTTAGATTAGTCTGCCATCCTGGAATAAAGTCACCTCATTCCCCTACTTCTTATGCTAGTTACACAACTAAGAACATAACCAGTACAACCCCCTTCTTCCCCACTGTAATCCTGGAACTTCATATGTCCTAAAATAACACAGTTTAAGGAAAATTACAGGAACGTCTCCAAGTCTCTAATAAATTATTCCCAGAGTGGACACTGTGTGCTGGGTTTTGAGTTCTTAGCTGTGATTGGCTGATCTGCCAGAGGAGAATGCTCTTGGATTACTGGAAGCAACTGGAGCATCTCACCACTAGCTGCTCAGGCTTCTATTAATGGTCTCAGGAAGGCGTCACAGCATAAGGTGGAGGAGCCTGACATTGAGGACCCCAATTATCTTCATCTTCTGGCAAAGAGGTATTTCCTTTGGGGGGTAAATTTGTGCTATACAGAACTCTACCATGAACTAGAACTGCCCATATCAGATATGAACTCTAAAAACATAGCATGGGATGAGTACAGAAACTACCTAAAATTGGTTTAAATATTTTTAATCCCTTTGTTAAGGTGCAAGATGTTTATTTGCAGGACCTACACTTCTTTTTTTGTGTGCTCTTTTACTCTTTTATTTACTCCATATACCCTAATCCATCTGTTAAGGCAGATTGGCAGTTAGAAACAAAAACTAGCTGAAATTAGTATAATCTTGAATTTCAATCTGATACTGAAAGTATTTACTTAAACTGCAGTAAACTCTTTAATCACACAAGTTATATACCTACTTATTGTTATAATTCAAATATCTAATGAGAATTTATGAAACTTGTCTTATCTGTGTATGATGATTTGCCAAAGTTAGAACAAAAAGACTTTTTTTTTGGTGTTTTAAATAGCAATGTTATTTTATTTTATTTTTTAACATCTTTATTGAAGTATAATTGCTTTACAAGGGTGTGTTAGTTTCTGCTTTATAACAAAGTGAATCCGCTATACATATACATACATCCCCACATCTCTTCCCTCTTGCTTCTTCCTCCCTCCCACCCTCCTTATCCCATCCCTCTAAGTGGTCACAAATCACCGAGCTGATCTCCCTGTGCTATGCGGCTGCTTCCCACTAGCTATCGGTTTTACATTTGGTAGTGTATATATGTACATGTGTGGAGAAAAGGGAACCCTCTTGAACTGTTGGTGGGAATATAAATTGATACAGCCACTATGGAGAACAGTATGGAGGTTCCTTAAAAAACTAAAAATAGAACGACCATATGACCCAGCAATCCCACTACTGGGCATATACCCTGAGAAAACCATAATTCAAAAAGAGTCATGTCTATTTACAATAGCCAGGACATGGAAGCAACCTAAGTGTCCATCAACAGATGAATGGATAAAGAAGATGTGGCACATATATACAATGGAATATTACTCAGCCATAAAAAGAAACGAAATTGAGTTATTTGTAGTGAGATGGATGGACCTAGAGTCTGTCATACAGAGTGAAGTAAGTCAGAAAGAGAAAAACAAATACCATATGCTAACACATATATATGGAATCTAAAAAAAAAAAAAAGTCATGAAGAACCTAGGGGCAAGATGGGAATAAAGACACAGACCTACTAGAGAATGGACTTGAGGATAGGGGGAGGGGAAGGGTAAGCTGGGACAAAGTGAGAGAGTGGCATGGACATACATACACTACCAAACGTAAAATAGATAGCTAGTGGGAAGCAACCGCATAGCACAGGGAGATCAGCTCGGTGCTTTGTGACCACCTAGAGGGGTGGGATAGGGAGGGAGGGAGGGAGGGATACGGGGATATATGTATATGTATAACTGATTCACTTTGTTATAAAGCAGAAACTAACACATCATTGTAAAGCAATCATACTCCAATAAAGATATTTAAAAAAAAAAAAAAGAGTCATGTACCACAATGTTCATTGCATCTCTATTTACAATAGCTAGGACATGGAAGCAACCTAAGTGTCCATTGACAGATGAATGGATAAAGAAGATGTGGCATATATATATACAATGGAATATTACTCAGCCGTAAAAAGAAACGAACGAAAAGACTTTTAACGCTCGTTCAAAGCATTACGCTCGTTAAAAGCCTATGCTCGTTCTCTGTCTAGCTGTGACCGGCTGAGGCAGCGCGGCGGCATAGGGACGGTAGCCTTGCCTGGCTACTGCAGCACTAGGGTGTCAGTTGGTCCGGCCCAGGACACTTCAGTTCTGCCCTGCAAGTATATATTTAATAACTGATTGGTGTGTCCCTATAATACAAGAAAATGGAAACTGAACAGCCAGAGGAAACCTTTCCCAACACCGGAACCAATGGCGAATTGGTAAATGCCCTGCTGAAGATATGGAAGCCGAACAAGCTTTTAAAAGATCTAGAAACACTGATGAGATGGTTGAATTACGCATTCTGCTTCAGAGCAAGACTCTTGGGGAAGTGATTGGAAAAGGAGGCAAGAATATTAAGGCTCTCTGTACAGACTACAATGCCAGTGTTTCAGTCCCAGACAGCAGTGGCCCCGAGCGCACATTGAGTATCAGTGCTGATATTGAAACAATTGGAGAAATTCTGAAGAAAATCATCCCTACCTTGGAAGAGGGCCTGCAGTTGCCATCACCCACTGCAACCAGCCAGCTCCCTCTCGAATCTGATGCTGTGGAATGCTTAAATTACCAACACTATAAAGGAAGCGACTTTGACTGCGAATTGAGACTGTTGATCCATCAGAGTCTGGCTGGAGGAATTATTGGGGTCAAAGGTGCTAAAATCAAAGAACTTCGAGAGAACACTCAGACAACAATCAAACTTTTCCAGGAATGTTGTCCTCATTCCACTGACAGAGTCATTCTTATTGGAGGAAAACCTGATAGGGTTGTAGAGTGCATAAAGATCATCCTTGATCTTATATCAGAGTCTCCCATCAAAGGACATGCTCAGCCTTATGATCCCAATTTTTATGATGAAACCTATGATTATGGTGGTTTTACAATGATGTTTGATGACCGCCGTGGACGTCCTGTGGGATTTCCCATGTGGGGAAGAGGTGGTTTTGACAGAATGCCTCCTGGTCGGGGTGGGCGTCCCATGCCTCCATCCAGAAGAGATTATGATGATATGAGCCCTCGTCGAGGACCTCCTCCACCTCCTCCTGGACGAGGGGGCCGGGGTGGTGGCAGAGCTCGGAATCTTCTTCTTCCTCTGCCACCACCACCTAGAGGAGGAGATCTAATGGCCTATGACAGAAGAGGAAAACCTGGAGACCGTTATGATGGCATGGCTGGTTTCAGTGCTGATGAAACCTGGGACTCTGCAATAGATACATGGAGCCCATCAGAGTGGCAGATGGCTTATGAACCACAGGGTGGCTCTGGATATGATTATTCCTATGCAGGGGGTCGTGGTTCATAGGGTGATCTTGGTGGACCTATTATTACTACACACGTAACTATTCCCAAAGATCTGGCTGGATCTATTATTGGCAAAGGTAGTCAGCGGATTAAACAAACCCGTCATGAGTCAGGAGCTTCGATCAAAATTGATGAGCCTTTAGAAGGGTCTGAAGATCAGATCAGTTCCATTACAGGAACATGGGACCAGATACAGAATGCACAGTATTTGCTGCAGAACAGTGTGAAGCAGTATTCTGGAAAGTTTTTCTAAGACTAGTGGAGAACTGAAGGAGTCCTTTGTCTTTTTCTTTTATCTGCTTCTATTTAAAAAGCCAACATTCCTCTGCTTCATAGGTGTTCTGAATTTGAGGTGTAGTGAAATCTTTGCTGTTCACCAGATGTAATGTTTCAGTTCCTTACAAACGGGTGGGGGGTGGAGAAGGGTGTGCAGAAACACTGAAATTTTGAAACAGCAGCAGAGTGAGTGAATTTTAATTTTTGTTCATTGGTGGTGGTTTAAAAAAAAATCCGGGGCTTCCCTGGTGGTGCAGTGGTTGGGAGTCCGCCTGCCAATGCAGGGGACACGGGTTCGAGCCCTGGTCTGGGAAGAGCCCACATGCCGCGGAGCAGCTGGGTCCGTGAGCCACGATTACTGAGCCTGCGCGTCTGGAGCCTGTGCTCTGCAACAAGAGAGGCCGCGATAGTGAGAGGCCCGCGCACCGTGATGAAGAGTGAACCCCGCTTGCCACAACTGGAGAAAGCCCTCGCACAGGAACTAAGACCCAACACAGCCATAAATAAAAATAAATAAATTAATTTTAAAAAAAAAGAAAAATGGAATAATATTTTTTAAAAAAAATCCCCCCATGTAATTATTGTGAACACTTTGCTTTGTGGTCTCTGTAACATTTGGGGGGTGGGACAGGGAGGAAAAGTAGCAATAGTCCATATGTCCATGGCATCTAGTCAGAGCAGTGTGCAGAATGTAATGCTCTTTTGTAAGAAACGTTTTACGATTTTTAAAATAAATTTAGTGAACCTAAAAAATAAATAAATAAATTAGCCGAAGGTTCCAGGGCCATTTGAAACAACTTAAAGGAATTTTCTCATCACTGGCGAAAAGTAAATTGTTTCCATTGGTTCATGACTATAAAAACTTAAAAATCCCTATTTAAGAAATAGATTTACACCTCAACTGTGAAACTAAAAACAAAGAGAAAAAGTGTTTAAAAAAAAACAGAAAGGAAAAATAATATGTAATGTTATTATACTCTTAACTTGCTTTTATGGCCCTAATTACTTTTATTTCAGAACACAACATTTTGGCTGGAGGTAGGCCCAGTTAACAAATATTCTGAGTTCCTGCTACATGTAAAACTCTATGCTAGATTTTATGGTGCTAAAAAGAAAAGTCTGTATGCCGTTGCATCTTTATTTCCGCACTGATTACTGAATCGTGAATATATTTTTATACATGACCAAAGAAGATATCAAATTCAGACATATCTTCAGAAAGCTCCATTAAGAATGAGAATAGGGACTTCTCTGGCGGTCCAGTGGGTAAGACTCCACGCTTCCACTGCAGGGGGCACGGGTTCAATCCCTGGTTGGGGAGCTAAGATAGCTGCATGCTGTGCAGTGCAGCCAAAAAAAAAAAAAAAAAGGAATGAGAATATTTGTCTGTATTATTGTTTTCTGCTGAACATGGCTTGCCTAAATATTTTCTCTTCCTTTCACTTTAAAATAATCGCCTACAATATGAGGTGTCTGGTTGTCAAAGAGACCTTGGTAAGGTTGAAGAATTGTCTAGATTCTCAAATATTGCCACCACATGCCAGATTTTTTGATTATGTGGGTAAATTGGATGGTTTAGACGTAAGACCTAGTTGTCTGCTACTACTCAGAACTGTCAATTTAACTAGCAATACCTACAATTAGCATGCTCATATATGCTCCATATGAACAGAGAAACAAAATACAATCAATTCTCACTTAGGAGGGAGTGGGAGGTTTGGGGCATAGATTAAAGGGTTTGTGAATTAATGGTCTCTTCCCTACCAAGGCTAATAACTTCATACCTACTAATAAGCTGTACTTACTGATTTACACTGCTTGTCATACATACTTCCTTCTCTCCTCAGCACCCAAAACACACAAACAGACACACATCGCTCACTCACACACAAGACTGAAGGACTTGAACTAAACTTTAGGGCCTGTCACTTCCTGAGAAGGTAGAGCAGACAGAACTTTTTCATAGTTCTGATCCTCAGTCAGTAGTAGCTCCAGAAGTTCTGTTTAGAATGGACTTGGTGGGGACAGCAGTTTTATAAAAATTTGTGTTGAAGCTACCATTTTGTACAGTAAGCAAGGTAATTTTATGTAAATCGCATTTTTATTTTGGGTGGCTTATAGTGTTGGTGCTAGCAGGGTTTATGGAAGGAAATGCTAAAACCCTCCCAAGTCAGCCCCCTCTGGCTCCAGGTTCCACTGAAGGAAATGGAAGGAAGTAGAAGTAAGTTATAGGAAAGCAGGAGCAGTTAGGGAGCTGACAAACTGACAAACCTTCCTAGGGTAGGAGGAAGTAAGCACTTGAAATTTGGTCTATGGAACTCTCTACTTCAGTTTACACATTTATAAAATAGAGTTCATTTTTTAAAAATAAACTTATTTATTTTATTTATTTTATTTTTGGCTGCATTGGGTCTTTGTTGCCGCACGTGGGCTTTCTCTAGTTGCGATGAGCGCGGGCTACTCTTCGTTGCGGTGCGCGAGCTTCTCATTGCGGTGGTTCTCTTGTTGCGGAGCACAGCCTCTAGGCGCGCAGGCTTCAGTAGTTGCGGCACGCGGGCTCAGTAGTTGTGGCACATGGGCTTAGTTGCTCCGCGGCATGTGGGATCTTCCCGGACCAGGGCTGGAACCCATGTCTCCTACATTGGCAGGCGGATTCTTAACCACTGTGCCACTAGGGAAGCCCTAAAATGGAGTTCATTTTTGACATGCTTTTGAGTGTAGAAAATACTTAGAAAAATACTTTTCTTGAAATTTTATTATGCAAAAAGATAATATAATTAATAAATTAAACTTTAACTCTTCTTTTTCAGTACTTTGCTTATTGCTGAAGAATCAGCTAACAAATACTGTATGGTGTGGCAATCAGAAAGCTGCAGAAGCTCTTTGAATCCATTTTTGTTTAGAGGTAAAGATTAATTGATTTTGAATGCTAAATAGAAAGTATAGATAAAAGGTACAATCAGTAGAAATGTATTGTCAGTATTATTATTATTATTATTGAAAACACTGTCATTATAAAAAGCACCATTCCAAAATTAGGATTTCAAAATTTATAATTCTAATTTTGGGTTGAGGTTTGTAATGCAGTTAATAATATTAAGTAGTTGTGCTACTTCAGTTCCTCCATACAATATTCTGTGTCCCTACTTAGGCTAAAAAGTAATGAAGCGGAAAGTTCTGTGTCACGGTATTTAAAATGATAGTCATCATAAAAATCTGATAAAATATATCATCTTGTTTAGGCTCATAATAATGAATTGGAATTTCTGATTTAATAAATCTTACGTTAACTCTTCAAAATATTGTCGAGGGCTTCCCTGGTGGCGCAGTGGTTAAGAATCTGCCTGCCAATGCAGGGGACACGGGTTCGAGCCCTGGTCTGGGAAGATCCCACATGCCACGGAGCAACTAAGCCCGTGCACCACAACTACTGAGCCTGCGCTCTACAGCCCGAGAGCCACAACTACTGAGCCCGCGTGCCACAACTACTGAAGCTTGTATGCCTAGAGCCTGTGCTCCGCAAGGAGAAGCCACCGCAATGAGAAGCCTGCACACCGCAACGAAGAGTAGCCCCACTCGCCGCAACTAGAGAAAGACCGTGCTTAGCGATGAAGACCCAACGCAGCAAAAAATAAATAAAATAGAATAAATAAATTTATAAAAAAAAAATATTGTCGAATGTATTAATTTAGTAATTACTAAAATGGTCAAACAAAATAGTAGTTCCATCTCCTACTAAATAGTAGAATAATTTTAACTTCATGATATTTCCGTAAGTTGAAATAAACCTTTATGTGACTTCTTTTGCTATAATATTTTGGACTTTTACAAATATTAGCATCTTGAAGATGAAATACTAGACATAACTTTATTTTACTTTTTTCTAATTTGTAAAAATCTATTTAGTAAGAAATTTCCAGTGTGCTTCTGTTTATTGCGTTTTTTAATCTTTTTTGCCCTGTGGACTGTTTCTCACTATTTGTTCTTTGGTTTGTTGTGGTTTTTTAAGTGCCAAGAACTGAAGAGCCCAACAGTCTATATTCAGTTGCAGATTTTAAAAAGATATTTTCTATTGAAGAAGAAAGCCTTGTGGTTAATCCTGAAAACGCAGAGTGGTGGAAACAAGCAGGACTAAATCTGATAATGACAGAAACTTTGGAACATCTAAGTACATATCTGCATCATAATAATCTATCTTCTGATGATAGTAAACTGGAGACATTTTTGCCTACCAATGTGCTTCAATTAGAATGTAAGTATGTAATAGTAAATATCACTTGTGTAAACATTTTCAGAATGAGATGTTAGATACTGGCTTTCCACTAGGTTATTGGGAAAATAAAACTAAATTCCAACATTCAATATAGCTCTGGCTCCACCAGAATTTAAAACTTTGACCTTCACTAAGCCTCATTTTCTTCCTTGAAAAAATGAGGAAGTTTGACTAGCTAATCATTAAATCTCTTTCTGTCCTAAAATTCTATAGTCTCAGCTTTAAATGTCTAGCCATTTTCAATTAGTGTCTTTGTTTTCTTTTATAAATGATTAATTTCTAGCCCATTTTCTGTTTACATCAGCCTAGATACAAACCAGCACTGTTATTTTTCAACCTGACAGCTGAGCTTTAAGTGTTCAATAATATCTAGTAATCTCTCTTCAACAATAGAAAATCTTCCTTTGTTACCAAAAAGTTTACTCATTAAGGGTTTTTTACTTGTATAATTTAAGAAGTCAAAAATGTCTTTTGAGTTAATTTTTTTTCTTCTTCTAGGAACTTTATGTTCTCCCAAGTTCTTTGAGCATATTTATGATTATTACCTTGAACTCTTTATTGGGTAGATTGCTTATCTTCACTTCACTTAGTTCTTCTTCTGGGGTTTTATCTTGTTCCTTCATTTGGAGCATAGTCCTCTGTCCCCTCATTTTGCCTGATTCACAGTTTTTATTTCTATGTGCGTGGTAGGTTGGGTATGTTTCCCAGTCTTGTAGAAGTGGTCTTTTGTAGGAGATGTCGTATGCGTCCCAGCAGCACACTCCCCACTGGCCACCAGAGCTATATGCACTAGGGGTGCCTCTTATGTGGGCTGTCTACGCACTTCTGTTGAGGCAGACTGACTAATGTGAGTGGTCTGATAGGCGTGGCTGGCCCCTTGTTCAGTTGGTTGCCAAGCCCTGCCCTTGTGTGGAGGCTGCGGGCCACTAGTGGGCGGGGCTGAGTCACAAGGTGGCTGGAGCTCTGGGGGCCCCTGGGGTTACTGTTGGCCCACTTATGGGCAAAGCCAGGTCCCAGGATGGCTGGTTATAGACCTGCGGGTCACAGATCTAGTGTCAGCCTGCTGGTAGGCGGGGTTGGCTTTTGACCTGGCTAGCTGTGGGGCCTGGGGTGTCCTGAAGCTGCTGTCGGCCAGCTGGTGGGTGGGGTCAGACCCTGAGGTGCCTGGCTGAGGGGCCAAGGTGTCCCAGAGCTGACATTAGCCTACTGGGGGGTGGCAGTGGGGCTCAGGGGATGCAGGGCTAGTGCCCACCCACTGGTGGGTGGAGACAGGTGCTGGGGTCTCTGGCTGCAGGGTCCTGGGGTGTCATAGCTGGTATTGGCCTGCTGGTGGGCAGGGCTGAGGCCTAGGAGATTCTGGGGCTGTTTTCCAGCCACTGGTGGGCAGGAATGGGTCCTGAGCCTTCTGGTGGGCAGGACCAGGTCCCAGGGTGGCTAGGGGTTCAGGGGTGCCTGCTGGTGGGTGGGGCTGGTGGGTGGGGCACGCAGCTAGCTGGTTGACCTGAGGCATCCCAGTACTAGTCCACAGGCTGATGGGTGGGGCCAGTCCCAGTGCTAATAAGCTAGAGGGAGGATTCCAAAATGGCAGTTACCATCACCAGAATCTTCATGGCAGAATGAGCTCCCAAAAAATGGCTACTGCCAATTTCTATGTCCCCGGAGTGAGCTCCAATTGCCGCTGGCCTTTTTGGAATCTCTCCAAGATCAGCTGGTGGGTCTGATCCAGGCTCCTTTCAAAGTACTGCTTCTGCCCTGGGTCTCAGGGTGAGTGAGATTTTGTGTGCCTCCTTTGAGAGTGGAGACTGTTTCCTACAGCTCTCCTGCTCTCCCAAAAGTAAGCCCTGTGGTCTTCAAAGTCAAATGTTCTGGGGGCTTGTCCTCCTGGTGCATGACCCCAGCCGTGGAAGCCTATGTGGGGCTCGGACCCCTTACTCTTTGGAGAGAACCTCTGCAATTAACCTCTGTAATTATCCTCCCATTTGTGGGTCACCCACCCGGTGGGGGGGTATGGGTGTCTACTATACTCTGTCTCCACCCCTCCTCTCTGTCTCATTGTGGTTTCTTCTTTATATCTTCTGTTGTAGAAGATCTTTTTCTTCTAGTCTTCAGGTCTTTCTCATCAGTAGTTGCCCTGCAAATAGTTGTACTAATTTTGGTGTGCCCATGGGAGGAGGTGAGCTCAGGGTGTTCCTGCTCCACCATCTTGGCCACTCCCCCTCCTCTTTTGAGTTATTTGGGTTGCTATGTATGCCATTATAGTAAATGGAACCTACTTAGACTCAATTATACCTTTTTGAAATATGTATTGTTTTAAATACGTATTGTTTTAAAATCAGTTTGTGCAATAGTTAATAAATTTAGCTTTTAAAGGAGCTGGGGAAGTTTACTTTTTGTTTATTACAGAGTAAATAAATATATTTAAAAGTGAATTTTAGGGACTTTCCTGGTGGTGCAGTGGTTAAGAATCCCCCTGCCAATGCAGGGGACACAGGTTCGAGCCCTGGTCTGGGAAGATCCCACATGCCACAGAGCATCTAAGCCCATGCACCACAACTACTGAGTCTGCATGCCACAACTACTGAAGCCCACGTGCCTAGAGCCCGTGCTTCACGAGAGAAGCCACCGCAATGAGAAGCTCGCGCACCACAACAAAGAGTAGCCCCCACTCGCCGCAAATAGAGAAAGCCTGGGCACAGCAACAAAGACCCAACACAGCCAAAAATAAATAAATAAATAAATAAATAAATAATTTTTTTTTTTTTAAGTGAATTTTAGACATTATTGTGTAAGTTGGAAGACTGCTCTAAGGAGATAGGAATTGGGGTGAGAATTGTTATCAAGGGATGTTTCAAAGACAGAAGACAGAGGGCTTTGGATGTGGTAGAAAAGAGGGTAGATAAACAGACTAGGTCAAGCAAATGCACACCAGTCTATCCTAAGACCCAGATGGTTACCCATGGTAGAAGAAGAATTTTAAAAGAGATGAGGTCAGATTGTGAGACAAAGAAAAGAGAGAAGATGATTTTATGGGGTCTTCCAATATCCATAATAATGTATTAAATCTATAAAACTATGTATAATCTTTATTACGATATGTAACTATATTGAGGTTACAATGAAACATATAACTCATCCTGTTATCTAGTAGAATTATGAATCCCGAAGTTTCATTCTGAAGTTTAAAAAGCAATAACTTTATCAGGAGCCCATGGCCACGTTGTCAGGATATGGGTGGTTAAAGAGAGTAGTAGAGGAAAATAATCAGAAAAGTGAAATTGTAAACAGTTCCTATTTACCTACTAAACACTCCAGAATATCTCTAGAAAATATCTCAGAGGTTGCCAATTGGTAGCACTCAGATCCTGTTCAGCCCATGTACTGTTGGCCCATATGGTATTTTAATTAGTTACCAGCATTTAAAATTTGGAGGGTTGTACGAAAGTGATCTGTATTTTGAAATTGTCTTTAAAATTCCAAAAATCAGACTCAGATTCTCACATGGCAACAACTGGTTAGGGCTGGTAGTAGCTCACCATTGAGACAGACCATGCACCCTCCAGTTCACCGTAGTTCCCAGCACTCACAAATTGAGGCCAGGTGTTGGTTGGTATTTAGCATTACTCTTGCACTTTTGTCTTATATTTATAATAGTTAAGAGAAAAGTAAAATGTTTCCAATACCAGTATCTGTAATAAAAGCAAAAGCAAAAAAATTTATAGACCACATTTTGGAGGAAAAAACCAAAATCTATCTTCCCAAAGATTATGATTTAAGCACTGGCCCTATACTTCACTCATTTACATTATTTAGCTGGCCTATAAGGCACTTATGTTTTTTTCAAATAAACTTTGAGGTATAATTTACATATAATAAAATGCACTTGTTCTAACTGTACAGTTTAATGAATTTTGACACATGTATTTTTATACCATGAAACTATCACCACCATTAAGATATAAAATATTTCTATCACCAGGAAGTTCCCTTGTGCGCCATTGCATTCTATAGTGATTCTCCTTCTATCCCACCCTTCTCCCCTACCAACCTTCACCCCTGACTTCAAGTAACCACTGGTCTACTTTCTGTCACTATATATTAGTTTCCCTTGTTCTGGAATTTCATTTATGGAATCATACAGTATGAACTCTTTCGTGTCTGACTTCTACTCAGAATAACATTTTTGAGATTCACTCATGATGTTGTGCGTATCTCTAGTTCATTTCTTTTTTATTACTGAGGAATTTTTCATTATATGGCTGTACCAAGATTTGTTTATCAACTCTCCTGGATTTTTTTCTAGTTTTTTACTGTAATGAGTAAAACTGCTATGAATATTCTTGTAGAAGTCTTTTTGTGGACATTTGTTGTCATTTCTCTTCAGTGAATATCTAGGAGTATAACTGTTAGGTTTTATGGTAGGTGTTTGTTTAACTCTTTAAGAAACTACTTTTTTCCGAAGTGGTTGCTCTGTTTTACATTTACACCAGCAATGTGTGAGGGTTTCAGTTACTCTATATCCTTGCCAACTCTTGGCATTGAAAATCTTAAATTTTAGCCCTTCTGATGGGTATGTTGTGGTATCTCATTGTGGTTTTAATTTGTATTTTCCTGATAATTAATGATGATGACCATCTTTTTACAAGCTCATTGGCTCTATTTATACCTTCTTTTAAAAAATATTTAATAGCTTTATGGACATGTAATTCACATACTGTATAATTCACCCATTAAAAGTATATACGTCTCTGTGAATACACTAAAAACCATTGAATTACCATTCAAAGTTAGTATATTCACAGAGAGGTATAATCATCACCACAATCAATTTTAGGAGACTTTAATCCTCCCCCAAAAGGAATCTTGTACCCATTAGCAGTCACTCCCATTCTCTGTCTTTATAGATTTGTCTCTTCTGTATGTGCCATAGAAATGGAATCATACAATATGTGGTCTTTCGTGACTGCTTTCATTTAGCATGTTTTCAAGATTCATCCATATTGCAGCACGTGCATATCTTATATGAAGTATTGATCAAATATTTTGTCAAATTTTTAATTGACTTTCTTTTAAAATATTAAGTTATAAGAGTTCTTTATATATTTTGGATACAGTCTTTTTTAAAGTATATGTATTACAAGTATTTTCTTCTGGTCTGTGGCTTGCTTTGTATGTAAGTTTTTGACCCTTAGAATAACTGTAGGTATGATAGCTCCAAGGTATGACTTGTTGTTAAACTATTGACAATAGTCTGGAATTCTTTCTTTGCTCAGTAACCTTAGCTCCAGTAGTAGGAAAAAGAGGTGCTGAATCTTTATCCTTTAAAAAATTATTTTATTCAGACCAAAAATTGATTTTAAAAGCAGTAAACAAAGTACTCGTAAGGATCAAATTATATTAATAAGAACCCAGAACTAAAGGTTATCTTAATACCCTAGTAGAACATTCATTTAGGCATGAAAGTCATTGGATATTTTCATTTTCTGTTTTCAGCAGGGCTAGAACATAAAAGTTGTTCCTCACCTATTAAACTTATTGAGATATCTACAAATGATCATTTATCACCTTCACAAAAGACTCCACCTCTGGCAAAAGAAGTAACAGACTCGTATTTTTCTGATGAATATGTCGCTGTTGAAAGACCACAAAAAGAAGAAAAACCAAAGAATGACCTAGAACTAGGTTATAGAATAATCCGAACTAAAGAAAATAAGGATTACTTGGAACTTGACAGCACAGTACCATCTACTGAATCATCTTCCTCTTCCAAAATTGAAGAAGCATCTTTTAAACGTGGTAAAAAACAGGAGAATAATTTGGACCTTTTGAATGACTTTATTATGCTGCGAAATAAGTATAAGACTTGCACCTCAAAGACTGAAGTCACAGACAGTGATGGAAAAGATGGTGAGTAATTTAGTAATATTTTGGTGTAGGTATGATAGCTTCAAGGACTAAATGTATAATTTATTATAGAAGGTAAAGAAATAAAGCTCTTCAGATAAAACACATTATTCTTCAAAGTCAAAGAAAATGTCATTGATTCATGACACATTATATATGGAGATACATATGGGATATACAGATGTCGATATGTATTTTCCAAAAAATTTAAAAGTGCATTTGAACTTTAAAGAAAAAACTTTTAAGTTTACTATTTGTAAAAACTCACTTTCTACAACTTGGTCATACAGATTCATAACATTTTTAACTTTTGCTGATCATTCTGCCATTCTTTTTTCTCTTTTAGCTCACAGTTCTACCTCCATATTTTAACTTGTATTTTAATGTGTACTTAAGAACCTTTTGCCTGTTTGATTGCCTATTACTCTTTTTAGCTTTATCAGAGAGTTTCTGTTTGAGTTGTAACTGTTTTACATTCATCGTTTATAAACATATCAAAGTAGTATAATGCGTCATATCATTTCACTTCTGGTAAAAAAAAAATTCTAGAATTCTAGCATTCTAGAATGTGTTTGACACAGATTACCCAAATGAAATAAGTACAAAAATATTTATTTGTGAGAGTTAGAGTATACTTAGGTCTTACTGTCCTATGTATTGATACTGTTAATGTACACAAGGTCTTGCCCCTGAATAAACTGTAAAATAAGACAAGAAGTAAAATATATACCAAAAATTAGTTTCAGAGTCCAATGAGCTTGCTAACTAAACACCAGAATTGGGCAGAGTACCTACCCAGACCCAGACTATGCTGGGCTGGGCCAGGATTCCCCATGGTTGGGGAGTTGCTTGGGAAAAAGTCATGACATAGAAAAGCAGAAAAGAATGCTTGTTCTTTGTGTGCAGCATGATATGACAGCCTTTTATAGATCTATATAAAGTTATATTACTTTGTCAATCAGTGCATTTTCACAATGAAAAATTCAACAAAAATTCAGAAAAGTATTTAAAGATCTCAGAATTTTGTGACCCTTTATGTTTATATATATTTGTCATAAAGTTTCTTTTCATGTAATTGTTTGACCACATTATAACTTACCTTGCTAGGTGACAATTCTATATGTAACAGATCTTTCTAACCAATTTGCACCATAATTCAGAGCATAATTTCTACATGAAAGAATGAGCAAAATATAAAGAATTATCTTATGAATGTGATGCATAAATAGGAATTTTTTAAAGATTTGTTGTTTTCAGGTTTGTGAATGTTTTCAGATTCTATTCATATTTGAGGCCAGAAAACAACAAAAAAAAGGATACCAATCCAAAATTAGCTCTGACATCCTTTTCTGGTTGTCATACTTGTGATGATGTCTTGTAACAAGGTATATTGGCAACAGAAAATGAGAGAAAGCAACAAGAAAGGAGAAAAAGATAAAAAGAATATTTTCTTATTTTAAAAGTTAGCCATTAATTAAACAATTAAAGGAATACTGATGTTAGGTGGGAATGCTCTATACTCCTGATGTTTCCTCTATTAGTATTATGTTCCTGGCCTCTTTGCCCTTTAATGTGTTCTCCCCAGAGGAACTGGAATTAATTATCTGTATTGTAAATTTGAAAAAGAATAAATTGGGCATAAGCTTGCAGGAATGAGCTGCCTCACAAGTAACAGGCATTCTCCTCTGCTTCTCTATGTCATGAATCTTTCCCAAGCAGTTCCCCAACAGTGCAGAATCCTGGCCCAGTCCAGTATAGTCTGGGGCAGGGTAGGTAACTCTAATTCTGTTGTTTAATTAACAAGCTCTTTTGACTCTCAAACTAAGCTCCTTTCTCCAACTTAGTTTTTATTAGTAACAGAGGTAATATTTTGATATATATTTTACTTCTTGTCTTATTTTATGGTTGATACAGGGGTGAGAAAGAATGCTACAACTTATTAGGCCCCCTCAAAAACTCCAATAATTTGTAGTATTTAATCATAGCTATTTAAATTGTTTATAGTTAATAAAAAATATACTTGAAAATAATAAAAAGCTAGTTTAGGATATTTCACTCTGTTTTTTTTTCACTGTGTATTTAAAGCTCATATATTCAAACGTTTCAAGATGGCAATGTTTTTCTAAAATTATCTTGTAATCATATTATTAATGGACAACATTGCAATCTAGTTAATATAACTCTAATCATAAATAAATTACATATATATATATATTTTTTAATCCTCTACA
Organism: Eschrichtius robustus; assembly: GCF_028021215.1. NCBI lineage: Eukaryota > Metazoa > Chordata > Mammalia > Artiodactyla > Eschrichtiidae > Eschrichtius > Eschrichtius robustus. Next base: position 22,104,051 of record NC_090833.1, read on the forward strand.
ATACTTACAAACGAAGGAAGAAAACTACAGTTATTGAACATTGTGTACCAGGCACTAAATCACATATCAGAGATAAACATGATAACGTTGCTGACCTTGAGAAGCTTACAGTGTAATAGAGTGGACCAGACATGCAGATAATTTCCATACAACATTGTCAGTGCCAGGAGACTATGCCGAGTGCTGAGGAAACAAAAAGGAAAGGCACTTTGCTGGCCTGGAAGTAGAGTGGGCAGTTATATAAGGCTCCCTGTAGAAAATGCCTGAGAGCTAAAGGGTAAGTAGTAAGAAATGACCTTACTAAGAAAGGATGGAGACAGGTAGGGTTTGGGGCATAGGAGAGAATTAGTAACAGAGGAAGGGTCTGTGGACAGTCACAGAGAAATGAAGTAGAACAGTATGTGGCTTTTAGGTGTCAGGAATCATCCTCGGTGTTTATAACACCTTATAACAATATTCGAAGTAGGTATATTAATCAATATTTTACATATGAGGAAACTGAGGCTAGTGTCAGAACTGGGATTGAAACACTGATCTGATGCCAAAGTTCCTTCCTTTATTACCATTCAGCTTCCTATCCAGCACAATAAGTCCATTGACCTGAATAGTTGATCAATTTAATACTGATGCATTTCAGAGAATTTTAACAATTATGATCATATTACAAGAGAGCATTTTAATCAACATTAAGTTTCCCTGAACAATGCAAATTAATATTTTTATTAGAACTTCAAGACAAAGAAGAACGTTCTTTAAGTCTTCAAGAAGAAAATCCTATTGTTTGTACTAATAAAACACTAGAGAAAGCAAATCAGGAAAGGAGAGCAGATAATGTCATTGAAATTCAAGCATCAGGTATGCATTATGCTTTTTAAATGCATTCAAATTAAGTAAATTTGAAAGCCCTTTCCTGGGTATCTAGGACACACCTTATTTTCCATGTAATTTTCTTCACTTGTTTCAGATATTTCTTCATTCCAGTCCTACTTTCAGGTTATTTCCAAACCTGGAGTGCCTTATTCACTGCCTCTGCCCCTCCCTCCCCATCGCCCTATTCCAGTCCACTAAGTGTTATTTCTTCCTTCATTTAAACTGCTGCTTCCCTACATGCATCAGAGAACAGCAAACTGCAACTCCTCACTCAGACTTTTCTTCCCAGTCTGGAAAAATGAACTGTTGATGGTTGCTCTCTCTGTTCTCTTACCCACCATCAAGGTGGTGTAAATAAGTTATTATTGATTCCTATACCAATTAAAATTATTTGTTCTGCTGTAAAGAAAAATATTCTTTACATTGACCCCTAAAGAACAGCCTGCTTAAGAACATCATGCTCACTATTAAAATCGATAAGGAAATATGACACTAGTTCTTGAATATCATTTCATTCTTTTGGCTAAATTTCATTTATGACCTTTAGATGACAATGCAGATCTTTAAATATTGATATTCTAGTGAAAACTAAAAACAATTTGTCATTGTTATAAATGTGTTCATCTTAAGGTTGTAAGCTAATAGTGGAGGGAAAAGAAAAAAGTTATGTGATTCTCTTCCTTATAGTTGCCCTGCCAAATTAGTCACTGAATAAATCCTTTCTAATGAACAAGATAGCCATAAAATTATATTAATTCTACAGAGGGTTTTTTTTGTTTTGTTTTTACTAGTTTATTTAGAATAAATATCCTAAAATAAGCCTGTATAGAATCTCATGACTTTTAACTCAGAAAAGAATTTGGATAGAGTTCAGGTTTCCATGAAGTAACATGCATGATTGATTTGTCAAAAAGAACATACCATCCTTATAAAAACACTGCCTTTAATGCTTTTATTTTTGCAGATAGCCAGTGCCAAGCATACTGTCTCCTAGAAGCAGCAGCTTCTCCTATCTTAAAAAAACTTGTATGCCTCTGTACTCTTCCTGCTGCTACCTGGAAATTTGACACTGTCATTTTTGACCAAACAAGGTTCCTCTTAAAAGAACAAGAAAAAGTAATAAGTGATGCTATTCACCAAGGTGAGTACAAATAAAAGTCACATTATTTTAAAGGATATAAATTTATGGATTATTAGAAAATGCAGAAATTAGTCATAGATGGAGGCATAACTGTAATTCAGCATATGGCACCCACAGACCAATGCTGGAATATCAGCTAAGCAAGGATAAAAAGGTAAGAAATACAAGTGTCGCCTGCTTTTCATGTTTGCTTTATGTCACTTTGATTTTATGAAGACCTACATTAATATCTGTTTTCACTAACTGAAAGAAATCAAAGAGGATTTTCGTTTTTATGAAAAAAGGTATTTGCTTCTTTACTCCATTTCAGCTTACAGAAGGTTTCATAGGAACTCTCTATTTTCAGATAGTGGGGGAAACCTGTATCATCTGGCATTGCTTCTCAGTAAAGCTCCTAGTTGACATATATATTACTTGACAGATTCCTATTGCAGAAACCAAATTAACCCTATTATTGTTAGCATCTGAACCACTTAGGTCCCTCCCAAAAAGGTGGGGGGAGGTCAAAAAGTAAATTGATTAAAGTCAATCCTGGACTTTTGCTTCTGGCCAAAATGGAGTAACAGGGATTGAATTTACCCTCCTTCCAGAAATAACAACAACAAACAAACAAAAAGACAAAGACAAAATAGATGAAACCAGTTTTTAAGATCCTAGACATCAGGCAACAAAGCACAATGATTCCTGAGAGATGGGAAACAAGTGAGGTGAGCCCTACCATTGCCCTAGCTTACTGCCTTGAAAGAAATGCCAGGCCATGGCACAGGGAGAGGTACCAGAGGCAGAGCTCAGTGGACAATTTGAGTTGAAGAAGCAGAGCTAAGAGTCCAGGGAGACCAAGGCAGCTAAAGTTCAAAGGATAGAAGGTTAGGGGCTTCCCTGGTGTCACAGTGGTTAAGAATCCACCTACCAATGCAGGGGACATGGGTTTGAGCCCTGGTCTGGGAAGATCCCACATGCCGCGGAGCAACTAAGCCCGTGCGCCACAACTACTGAGCCTGAGCTCTAGAGCCTGCAAGCCACAGCTACTGTGCCCACGAGCCACAACTACTGAGCCCGCATGCTACAACTAATGAAGCCTGTGCACCTAGAGCCCGTGCTCTGCAACAAGGGAAGCCACTGCGATGAGAAGCCTGCACACCGCAGTGAAGAGTAGCCCCGGCTCACCACAACTAGAGAAAGCCCATGCACAGCAACGAAGACCCAACGCAGCCAAAAATAAATAAATTAAAATAAATAAATTTTTTAAAAAAAGGATAGAAGGTTAGAGAGCAGAGAGCTTCACAAGGAGAGTCCTAGAAATTTGCAGAAAGTCTCCCTGAAGTATTCAGCAGAGTACTGATCAAAGAGTATATGTGAGGACAATAGCCAAAACATAGAAACAACCTAAATGCCCACTGACAGATGAATGGATAAAGAAGATGTGGTACAGGGCTTCCCTGGTGGCGCAGTGGTTGAGAGTCTGCCTGCCAATGCAGGGGACACGGGTTCGAGCTCTCATCGGGGAGATCCCACATGCCGCAGAGTAACTAGGCCCGTGAGCCACAACTACTGAGCCTGCGCGTCTGGAGCCTGTGCTCCGCAACAAGAGAGGCCTCGACAGTGAAAGGCCCGCGCACCGCGATGAAGAGTGGCCCCTGCTCGCCACAACTAGAGAAAGTCCTCGCACAGAAACAAAGACCCAACACAGCCAAAAATAAATAAATAAATAAATAAATTTATAAAAAAAAAAGAAGATGTGGTACATATATCCAATCGAATACTACTCAGCCATAAAAAGGAATGAAATAATGCCATTTGCAGCAGCATGGATGTACCTAGAGATTATCATACTAATTAAAGTAAGTCAGACAGAGAAAGACAAACACCATATGATATCACTTATATGTGGAATCTAAAATATAACACAAATGAACTTATCTATGAAACAGAAACAGACTCACAGACATAGAGAACAGACTTGTGGCTGCCAAGGGGGTGGGGTGGGGGAAGGATGGATTAGGAATTTGGGATTAGCAGATGCAAACTATAATATAGAGAATGGATAAACAACAAGGTCCTAATGTATAGCACAGGAAACTATATTCAATATCCTGTGATAAACCATAATGGAAAAGAATATGGAAAAAAGAAAAAAAGAACAGCCATCTCAAAAAAAATAAATGTATATGTGAGGAACTAAACTACCAGAGGTTGGGAAACAAACCATCTGAAAGGATTAGAGGGAATATTACTCTGAATTCACACGGGGCAGGAAATAATGTCTGTTCCCACCAGCCAGACTAGAAAAACTCATAATTCATGGAGTATTGATCATCATACTTAGAGAAGTCTTGTCTCAGTGGTGGGGAATAATTATCCCTAGATTTAGCACTGCTCTGGACCTGCCTAAAAAAATCATAAAAGCAAGACTCAAAGTTATCAAACTATTTCCAAGGAACTTAACTGCATCCCAGAACAAAGCTTAAGACTATTTATATGAATACAAAAATATTTAGCACTAACAAGGTAAAATTCACAATGTTTGACATCTGATCAAAGATTGTCAAGCATAACAAGAGACAGGAAACCACAGCCCATAAGGAGAATAATCAATCAAAACAAACTCAAGAGCTGACAAAGATGTTAGTATTATCAGAGAGGACACTGAAACTTATTATAACTGTATTCCATACATTCAATAAGCTAGAGACATAAAAGAGATGCAAATCATAGTTTTAGAGAATAAACTACAATGCATGAGATGAAAAATACACTGGATGAAGTTAATGGCAGATTAAATATTGCAGGAGAAAAAACTAGCTAACTTGTAAGCATAGCAATAGAAACTACCTAAAATAAAACCCAGGTGGATAAAAGAATAAAAAAGAAGGAAAGAAAAGAGCATAGCGGGCTGTGAAACAACTTCAAATAGCCTTATATACTAGCATTAGAGTTCTCAAAGGAGAGGCAAAAGGGGGTAAACAGATAAAAAAATAATGACTGAAATCTTGCCAAACTCAGTGAAAACTACAAACCCACAGATCCAAGAAACTCAACCCTAAGCACAAGAAGCATAATAAAGCTACACCAAGGCATATTATAATCAAGTTGCTCAAAACCAGTGATAAAGAGAAAATTGTAGGAGCAGCCAGAAGGAAAAAAATATATGCTGCAAAAGAGAAACAATGACAAGGTTGACATCAAATTTCTTGTCAGAAATAGTGCAAGTGAAAAGACAGTGGAATAACATCTTTAAAATACCTGAAAGAAAAAACCACCAGCCTAGTTTTCTGTACTAGGCAAAAATACATTACAAAAACAAAGGGGAAATGAGATGTTTTCAGACATACAAAAGCTGAAAGAATTCATCGGCTGCGGATCTGCACTGTAAGAAATGTTTTCCTAAAGACAGAACAAAATGATACCAAATTTGGTTTCTCTGCTCTCTTCTTTTCCCTTCCTGGTCATGATTGACTTGTTTACACAAGTCCTTCCAGGGAGATACTACCCATAACTGGTTTTTCTGTTGCTCCTTGATTCCCAGTGACCACTGATTATTTGCTTTGATCTTCATTGCTTAAATCAATAGTTTTCATACTTTTTTTTTAACATCTTTATTGGAGTATAATTGCTTTACAATGGTGTGTTAGTTTCTGCTTTATAACAAAGTGAATCAGCTATTCATATACTTTTTAGCAGAACTCTTTGTTCAATAAATATTACATGGCATCCCACTATATAAAACAGAGAGAAGTAGAGCTTCTCTGGTTAAATTAGGCCTGGAATCCGGTCTTCTTGGCCCCACTTTTGCATGCAGTAAAATCCGATCTATCATCTTCAATAAGCTCTGGAACTACATGGAACGTATTAATTAGATAATTGTCTTGTCCCTATAAGTACCTCTTTTGTTTGAGTCATATCTTTGGACAAATATTCCCAGGTGTCTACCTCCATTTCAAGGTATTGCTTTACGTTATGATCCTCCACCTTTATCTAAACCAGTTGGCAAGTTATGAGTTTAATTTTCTTCTTGTTTCATAACTGGGAATCATTGTCCTTCTTCCCACCAAGAGTAGAAATAATTGAACATTCTTTGGAAGCAGCAAAGTATGAACTCTAAGGTTAGCTGTAGGGGTTGGAATGCCAGCTCCATCATTTATTCACAAATTGACCTTGGGCAGTTACCTAACCTCGTTAAGACTGTTTTCTCATCCATAAAATCAAGATCATAGTAAACTTGTCTGATAGGGTTATTGTTATAGATTCAATGAAATAAACAGATTATATACAGCTTGGCACATAGTAAGCACTCAATAATAAATGTTATCTATTATTGTTAAGCATTCTGATATATATTCTAAAATTCTAATGTATATTCTGTCTTTAAATTATGTTTTTGCTTACCTAGGTAAAAATGTTGAAAGAGAAATGGCATTCAAGTATGCTGCCCTCTTACACCTTTTGGTAACAATTAGAGATGTCCTTTTAACATGTAGCTTGGACACAGCATTGGGTTGGTGTGAAAATTGTTTATTTCCCCTTTTCTTCCTATTGAAATATTTTGTCTGAAGTAACGTTTACTTTTCTGAAAAAGATGCGCTTTGTAAGAAATTATGTAGTTTTTTTTCCTTCTGCATTAAACATTATATATATATTGACATAATTATAATGGAATATATATTTTATTCTACTTATATTCATTAAAAGAAATTTTCTGTAACAACAATCATCACCTAGAAAAATAGGTGTAGGATTCTCTATTCTAGGCCTGAATTACAGACTCCTAATGGCCTTAAGGGATTTGACTGTGTAATCATTATTATGCACTGCATTTTTTAAAACATCTTTATTGGAGTATAATTGCTTTACAATGGTGTGTTAGTTTCTGCTTTATAACAAAGTGAATCAGCTATACATATACATATATCCCCATATCTCCTCCCTCTTGCGTCTCCCTCCCACCCTCCCTATCCCACCGTTCTAAGTGGTCACAAAGCACCGAGCTGATCTCCCTGTGCTATGTGGCTGCTTCCCACTAGCTATCTATTTTACGTTTGGTAGTATATATATGTCCATGCCACTCTCTCACTTCGTCCCAGCTTACCCTTCCCCCTTCCCGTGTCCTCAAGTCCATTCTCTACATCTGCGTCTTTATTCCTGTCCTGCCCCTAGGTTCATCAGAACCATTTTTTTTTTTAGATTCCATATATATGTGTTAGCATACAGTATTTGTTTATCTCTTTCTGACTTACTTCACTCTGTATGACAGTCTCTAGGTCCATCTACCTCACTACAAATAACTCAATTTCGTTTCTTTTTATTATGCACTGCTTTTTAATGTAAGATGACACTTTGACATGTACATTTTAGGTCCTCATTGAATATCTGTGGCTTCGAATCTTTGCTAGATGCAATATAGCTATATAGCAAGATCTTCTGCAATTTCTTTTTTAGTTGTGCATGTAAGTTAGGATATGAATTACTTGAGTATTAAAAATCAAACTATTTTGAATGTATTGAAAATTTTAAAGATTTTGGAAATTTTTTCTAAACTATTAAAATCCTTAAAGTATCTGTCTTACTGCATTACTGTTTTAGGCCCCTTATTGCAGGTTGTTTAGACTTGTTTAGTAATGGTATATTTTTAGGATTATGTTTTATAATTTAAAGTTTCTAGAACCCATTATATACAAAGTGAAAATAATTTTTCTCTGATCTATGACCCAGACATTTTCTCTTATCTGTGACTCAGACAAATATTATTTCTCTAATCCAAGGTTTGGATAAGTACTGGGCAGCAGCGAGTTACAACTGTACTCCCTCTACATCACTGGGAGTTGTAATACTTGGCCAAGTATTATATTAGTATTATCTGGCCAGGTATTGTAACTAAGTTACAGCTACCTTTAGAAAGCCCAACATGGTGCTTTTCCTTTCTTCTCCAATTAAAGCATTTGAGTGTTGATGCTGAATGAAGTTGTCTTGTCTCCATTCCCAGACAACTATAGCCCTAGTTTACAGTATCTGTAGCTAGTATAATGGTGTAGTGTCACATGCTTCTGTTTAGTCACCTGTCTTCATTATAATTTTCAGCTGCCATAGAAGATTGTCAGTCCTACCAACAACTAAGCTAACTATAAAAGCATAATAGTAAGGCAGAATATCAGAATCTAGAATATTTGGATTCCCAGGGAGAGTACAGTTGTGACTCACTCGTGCTCAATACTTATCAAAATCTTGAATTAGAGAAATAATATTTATGGAGGATTGCTTAAAGTATATTCACCTTTAAGTATTCTACATTTTACCCTAGGATTAAGTGAGACCATTGAGAACTATATACTTGAACTGAATTGTTTCCGTTCCTCAAAGAAATGCCTTTACTAAATCACACTTTGGCATTATTATTTGGCTACCTTGAGGAACACTTATAAAAGTAAAATCCTTGTTGGAAAACATAACTTCTTAAACCCTGGGTACCAAGCCATAATGAGTAACCTTGCTGCCTTGGACATTTTTAGTAGAAGGCTTTCTCACTCCTCTAAACCTCTCAAAATCAAAGAGCAAGTTAGGTTGTCCTCCTTTCTTTCTTTGTGAATAGTGACAGAGGAAGAAAGGTCCATGTGGGTCTGGCTGCCTACCCTGGACCCAGAATTCTGTATTTTCTCCCAGCTTCCAATTTGCTTCTTCCCCCAAACTAGCAAGGTAATTAGTTTCAAGGTTAAAAGTATAGAGTTTCACTTCTGGGCTTTAACCCAGAAATAAATTCAGTATTGTGTAATGGGTACTGTAGTAGAGATACATAGTAATGGCACAAAGGATGGTGACTGTTAGTCTTTCAAGCTGAATTTTTTTTTAAATAAGTAGGAGTTTGCCAAGTAAATAAAGTATGAAAGGGTATTGTAGGCAGAATTAAGAGCCCAGAAGAATGACTTAGTGGGTGTATGACAAACGGTTCCATGTGGCTAAATTGAAGAGTACAAGGTGGAAAGCAAAGAGAGCTAAGCCTGAAGAAGTAAGAAAGAGCCAAATCATGAAAAGCCTTTTAAGCTACACAAAAGAATTCAGTCACTACTCTGTAAATAATAGGGAACCATTGAAACAGGAAAGCTACTGGATTAGGTTTGTCTTTCAGAAGGTTACATCTAATGGCAGTATGGAGAATCAGTGGGAAGTTTGGAGATTAGTAAGCAGAAAGAACATAAATCAGTCTCTAAATTGCCCATCATTCTAGCTGTATTAAAATAAAATTAGAATTAATATGTACATAGTATAAAAATATGAACATGAACATTAAATTTTTGATTTATTATTGTATTTATTGTCCAGATATTCATTGAATACCTGATCTACATAAGTTACTCTGCCAGGTGCTCTACTTCAGTAATTCACAAAATTCACTGTGCAGTAGAATCACTGGGAGAAGTTTTACACATAGGAATCCCTGGGACTCAATCTAGATTTCTTGAATTCGAACCTTCAAGGATAGGTCTCAGGATTCTGTGTTTAAAATTGCTCTTAGTGAGTCTGAATTTAGGCACTTCTGTTTTAGCAGCTACATAAATTAATTATGCTTAAATATCATGGATTATGAGAGCTTATAGACTAGTGAGGTTGTTAAGTCATATACATAAATAACCAGAAATCAAGTGCAAAGCTGTATCGATAGCATACCAAGAAAATCTCAGTGAAATGCATTACCACAGGACTTGCATGTAAGTGTAGATTCTAGGGTTTAGGAAGAAGGCAATAGCATTTAACAAGCCAGAAGGCAGAAAAGGATGAGAAATATTCAGAGAATATGTAGAGTATATCCAGTTATATTGGTATTATGTAGCTTAAAAATAGACATTTGCTACATATTTCTCAGCGTCACTTAAATTTAAGGTTTTCATTAGTTGCTATCTTTGATCAAAATCAGAAAAGTAGTAAAGGGAAATTTAACTGTCTCTGCTATGACCCTTATTTCCTTTTAGGTTTTTACCATGCAGTTTCTAAAAGAACAAAAAGACATGCTTTTTTTCCCACTTTTGTTTTTAACAGGATATTTGTCAAATGCAAAAGATATCTACAGAAGCATTTTAGGCTCCTATTTGGATGACATTTGGCGACAACTGGAGATTGTACAGTTTATTAGGGAAAAAAAGCCTGAAACCAACTACAAGATACAAGAATTGCAATGTCAGATACTAAATTGGATGCAAAGTGGACAGCAAATTAAGGTAAGTACTGAAATAAAGCAGATAACAGCAATCAGCTTATATAAGAATTGGATGTAAGATAAATTTTTGCATTTAATTTGAAATTATGAAATAGTATAGTATATACTCTTTGGTCCCTTGACAGTTTTCTCCTTAAGTAAGTTAACAGGACAGAATCAGACCCAGAGAAGGGATCATTGGCATCATTATTTTTATGTCTTGAATTTTTTAAATACTTTAATTTTTATTATACATAGTTTTCTGTGGATTAATCCTTTAAATCTCAAAAATTTTGTTTTCTACTTGTAAGTTCATGAACACATACCCAACAATAGAACTGCAATAATTAATTTTTAGATATTGAGCCAGAATCTCATCTTATATAATTCTAAAAAAAAAAAAAAAAAACAAAGCTCTTGTTTATTCCTTGGATTATGTTGGAAATTTTTTGCCCACTCTACCTCAAGCATTGAACAAAATTTGCGTAAGTAAAGATTTAAGAGAAAATACTTAAAAAAAATTTTCAAGCAGAAAAGCATCTCAAAATCTTTACACGAAATCTGGAAACAAATTTGGCCTTTTTCTTCGTTTTCCTCTCTGTCCCTGCTGGGGATATTTTTATCCCCAACTCTATGGTTACTTGGGTAACTTGCCTAAGTCATTAAAACAAATTAAATCAATCAGTAAGAAATTTAAAATTGGGGAGTGATGTCAGCATCATAGCAGGAAGAGATGCTCGCTCGGCTCTCCCCTTCAATCTGCAACCAGGAAAACATCCACAACTCAACAAAAGGGCCTTTGCCCAACACACCAGGACACTGGAGAGTCCCACCCATCTGTACATGTAAAGATAGGTGGAATGGAACCCATAGAAGAGGCGGAACTGGAGGATCAGCATAGGCAGTGCCTGTAATTTTGGCCCCTGGGCTGCAGCAGGTGAACCCCAGTCCAGAAGAACCCAGTAGCAGCGAGGGCGGCATCCCACATGACCGCGGCATCCCACATGACCCCGGCCTCCCACTTGCACTGGTACCCACAGCCACAAATAGCTGAGCAGCCGTGGCACGAGGCCTGTGACCCTGTTCCTCCAGCTCAGAGCCACCCACAGCTCTGGCGCCCCACCCTCCATCAGCAGTGGGTGAGCCCAGAAACCCAGGAGCACCAGAAAAGGAACGGCACACATGACCCCAGTTCCTCCTCCCGGCCTTCCTGCTCCTCCTGCAGTGGCAGAGCCTGTGACTCAAGGATCCCAAATGAGGCCACCATCCTAGTACTCAGGCAGTGACATCAGTAACACCAGAAACAGCAAGGCACCAACAACCCCAGAGGCACAAGCAGTGATAACAAATGCTTTGGGTGACCCCTCTGACGTAGACACGGAGGGTAGAAAGTGCCAATACTCAAACACAACCAGAGGCAGCGCAGGTTAAGAGAAAACAATGTGCTCTAGTGCCACCTACTGGAAAATAAGAGAAAGGCTTCTATTTACAATGGAGAAAAGACAGCCTCTTCAGTAAGTGGTGCTGGGAAAACTGGACAGCTACATGCTAAAGAATGAAACTAGAACATTTCCTAACACCATCCACAAAAATAAATTCAAATTGGATTAAAGACCTAAATGTAAGGCTGGACACTGTAAAACTCTTAGAGGAAAACATAGGCAGAACACTCTTTGACATAAATCACAGCAAGATCTTTTTTGATCCACTTCCTAGACTAATGAAAATAAAAACAAAAATAAACAAATGGGATCTAATTAAACTTAAAAGCTTTTACACAGCAAAGGAAACCATAAACAACACAAAAAGACAACCCTTAAAATGGGAGAAAATATTTGCAAATGAAACAGCCGACAAGAGATTAATCTCCAAAATATACAAATAGCTCATGCAACTCAATATCAAAAAAACAAACAACCCAATCAAAAAATGGTCAGAAGATCTAAATAGACATTTCTCCAAAGAAGACATACAAATGGCCAAAAAGCACATGAAAAGATATTCAACATCACTAATTAGGGACTTCCCTGGTAGTCCAGTGGTAAAGAATCCACCTTACAATGCAGGGGACACAGGTTCAAAGCCTGGTCAGGGAACTAAGATCCCACATGCCGCGGGGCAGCTAAGCCCGCGTGCCACAACTACTGAGCTCACACGACTCAACTAGAGAGCCTACAGGCCCCAAACTACAGACCCCATGCACTCTGGAACCTGTGCGCCACAACTAGAGAAGAGAAAACTGGAGAGAAGCCCATGCGCTGCAACGAAGAGCCTGAAGTACCGCAACTAAGACCCAATGCAGCCAAAAATAAATAAAATAAATAATAAATAAATCTTTTAAAAAATCACTAATTATTAGAGAAATGCAAATCAAAACTACAACGAGGTATCACCTCACACGGGTCAGAATGGCCATGATCAAAAGATCTACAAACAGTAAATGCTGGAGAGGGTGTGGAGAAAAGGGAACCCTCCTACACTGTTGATGGGAATGTAAAGTGGTACAGCCACTATGGAGAACAGCATGGAGGTGCCTTCAAAAACTAAAAGTAGAACTACCATACGACCCAGCAATCCCACTCCTGGGCATATACCCAGAGAAAACCATAATTTGAAAAGATACATGCACCCCAGTGTTCATTGCAACGCTATTTACAGTAGCCAGGACATGGAAGCAACCTAAATGTCCATCAACAGAGGAATGGATAAAGAACATGTGGCACATATATACAATGGAATATTACTCAACCATAAAAAAGAACAAAATAATGCCATCTGCAGCAACATCGATGGACCTAGAGATTATCGTTCTGAGTGAAGTAAGTCATACACAGAAAGACAAATATCATATGATACCACTTATATGTAGAATCTAAAAAAAGAGTATAAATGAACTTAGTTACAAAACAGAAATAGAGTCACAGATGTAGAAAACTAACATGGTTAACAGGGGATAAGGGGGGAGGGATAAATTGGAAGATTGGGATTGACATATACTCACTACTATATATAAAATAGACAACTAATAATAACTTACTGTATAGCACAGGGAACTCTACTCAATATGCTGTAATGGCCTATATGGGAAAAGAATCTAAAAAAAGAATGGATATATGTATACGTATAACTGATTCACTTTGCTGTATAACTGAAACTAATACAACATTGTAAATCAACTATACCTCAATGAAAATTTAAAAAAGAAAGAAAGGAATAGAAAAGATGGTGTGGAATTTGGAGCATGGCCAGGCCAGGAGTGCGATTTCTCTGGAATCCTCTGCCCCAGTCCCAGAGGATGCATTAGGTTTAAGGCAGAAAAATGACTGACAAATTACTAGGTCACTGAGTGTGAAATTTACATTTTTTGCTCCTTGCTTTCACTCATCCAATAATTGTATCAACCTAAACAGTAAAGATATTGCTATTGTCTTCTTTATTGCAGCACCTCTGAAAGGGGAACTGCTGTGTCTCAGTAGATTTTTTTGCTGGATAAATCTTTTCCTTGTGATAAATAAATCTCCTAACAGGGTCTTATGTTTTTTTAAAAAAAGAGAAAGGCTTCTAATTTATAACTTGTTGGTTCATTAAAATCAAGTAGAAAAAATTATTTTTACCTAAAGAAGAAAGGTGTTCACTACTTCAGATGTGTCAGCTGAGGAACAACTTACCCAGCACCATGAAGAACCACAGCAACACTGTATCACAAAAACAAAATGACAATTCAGCAGAAATCAAACTTAAAGTCATGGAATATTGCAATCTAACTGATAGAGAATTCAAAATAGCTGTCATGAAGAAATAACAAGCTACAAGAAAACTCAGAAAGGCAGTTCGATGAGCTCAGGAATAAAATTAATGAACAGAAGGAATACTTTACCAAAGAGACTGAAACTAAAAAAGAACCAAACAAGTTCTGAAGCTGAAGAACTCAATAAATGAAATTGAGAATTCACTAGAAAGCATTGGAAATAGAGAAGACCATATGGAAGAAAGAATTATTGAGCTCAAATTTAGAAATCTAGAGATGGTACAGGTAGAAGAGGAAAAAGAATTAAGATATAAAAAAGGGGGAAATTTTATGAGCATTATCTGACTCTTTTAGGAAGGGCAACATTAGGGTAACGGTTATCCCAGAAGAAGAAGAAACAGAAAAGGTAGCAGAGAGTTTATTTAAAGAAATAACAGCTGAGGACTTCCCAAACCTGGGGAAGGAACTGGATATACAAGTCTATGAAGCTAAGAGAACACCTAATCACCTCAATGCAAAAAGATCTTCTCCAAGACACTGTCAAAAGTCAATGGAAAAGAATTTTAAATGCAGTCAATGAAAAAAGGATGCAACCTACAAAGGAATCCCTATTAGTGGATCAGCAGATTTCTCAGCAGAAACTCAACAGGCCAGGAGGGAGTGGAATGACATTCTCAAAGTACTGAAAGGTAAAAACTGTCATCCAAGAATACTCTATCCAACAAAGTTATCATTCAGATATGAAGGAGAAATAAGGGATTTCCCAGACAAACAAAAGCTGAGGGATTTTTATCAACACTAGACCTGCCTTATAAGAAATGTTGAAAGGAGCTCTGCTACCAGAAAAAAAAGGCAAAAGTACACAAAACTTTAAGGTGATAAATAGATGAACAGAATCAGAAAATTGCAACTCTGTATCAGAATAGGTTTTTAAATACTTTATTACAACATAAAGGTTAAAGGGAGAAATATCAGGAAAAAAACAATAGCTACTTCAATTTGGTAACTAATGCAATATAAAAAGGGATAATTTGAGACAAGAAAAACATAAAAGGGGAAGAGGAAAAGAAGGGAACCCATATAGGCAAATGAAGATAAGATGCTATCAGCAGAAAAAGGACTACTTTATCTATGATACGTTTCACACAAACCTCTTGGTAACCACCAAGCATAAATCTAGAACAGAGACACAAAACATAAAAAAAAGAGGAAACTGAGAAAAACATAGAAAACCACCAAACCAAAATGACAGACAGAAACACAGGAAAAAGAAACAATGGAGATATAGAACAAACAGGAAACAAAAGATAGAATGGCAGTACTCAGTACTCATCTATCAATAATCACCCTAAGTGTAAATGGATTGGATTCACCAATCAAAAGACACAAAGTGGCTGGATGGATTAAAAAACAAGAGCCAACTATATGCTGCCTCTGGGAGACTCACTTCAGCTCTAAAGACAAACATAGGCTCCAAGTGAAGTGATAGAAGATGATACTCCAAGCAAACGACAGCCAAAAGAAAGCAGATGTAGCCATACTCATATCAGACAAAATACACGTTAAGCCAAAAAAAGGTAACAAGAGACAAGGAAGGACATTATATTCTGATAAAGGGGACAATTCATCAAAAAGACATAATAGTAAAACAAACAACAAAAAAAGACATAATAGTTAGTAATATCTATGCACCTAACGTAGGAGCACCGAAATACATAAAGCAATTTTTAACAGACCTAAAGGGAGAAATTGGTGCAGCACAATAATAGGAGGGGACTTTAACACCCCACTTACATTAATAGATAGATCATCCAGACAGAAAGTCAACAAGGAAACAGTGGTCTTAAATGAAACATTAAACCAGATGGATTTGATAGATTGGTACAGGACATTCCATCCAAATGCAGCAAAATACACATTCTTCTCAAGCACACATGGAACTTTCTCAGGGATAAACCGTATGTTGGGACACAAAACAAGTCTCAATAAATTTAAGAAGATTGAAATCATATCAAGCATCTTTTCCGACCACAACACTATGAGACTATAAGAAGACAGCTGAAAACATCACAGATATGTGGAGACTGAACAACATGCTACTGAGCAACTATTGGGTCAATGAAGAAATCAAAGGAGAATTTTTAAAATACCTTAAGACAAATGAAAATGAAAATACGATATACCAAAATCTATGGGATGCAGCAAAAGCAGTACTAAGAGGGAAGTTTCTATCAATACAAGCCTATCTCGAGAAACAAAAGTCTCAAATAAATCATCTAACCTTACACCTAAAGGAACTAGAAAAAAAACAAATGAAGCCCAAAGTCAGTAGAAGGAAGGAAATAATAAAGATCAGAGCAAAAATAAATAAAATAGAGACTAAAAAGACAATAGACGAGATCAGTGAAACTAAGAGTTGGTTCTTTGAAAAGGTAAACAAAAATGACAAACATTTAACCAGACTCACTAAGAAAAAAAAGAGAAGGCTCTGATAAATAAAATTAGAAAATAAAGGAGAAAAATAACAATGGATACCACAAAAATACAAAGATTGTAAGAGAATATTCTGAATAGTTAGTAACCAACAAAGTGGACAACCTAGAAGAAATGAAGAAATTCTTAGAATCATGCAACCTTCCAAGACTGAATTATGAAGAAATGGAAAAATTGAATAGACCGATTTCTAGTAAAGAGATTAAAACAGTAATGAAACAAACACCTCCTAAAAAACAAAAGCCCAGAATCAGATGGCTTCACAGGTGAATTCTACCAAACATTCAAAGAAGAATTAATATCCATCCTTCTCAAACTCTTCCAGAATATTGAAGAGGAGGGAACACTTTCTAACTCATTTTACAAGGCCAGCATTACCCTGATACCAAGTCCAGACAAAGACAATACAAAAAATATACATTACTGACCAATATCTCTGATGAATATAGATGCAAAAATCCTTAACAAAATAGTAGCAAACCAAATACAATACATTAAAAGGTTCATATAGCATTATCAAGTAGGATTTATTCCAGGGATGCAAAGATGGTTCAATATTCTCAAATCAATCAGTGTGATACACCTTAGCAATATGAAAGATAAAAAACATGATCATCTCAATAGATGCAGAAAAAGCATTTGACTAGATTCAACACCTATTTGTGATTTAAAAAACTCTCAATGAAATGGGTGTAGAAGGAGTGTATCTCAGCATGATAGAGGCCATATATGACAAACCCACAGCTAACATCATACTCAATGGTGAAAAGCTGAAAACTGTCCCTCTAAAATCAGGAGCAAGACAAGGATGCCCACTCTCACCACTCTTATTCAATATAGTATTAGAAATTATAGCCAGAGCAATTAGATAGAAAAAGAAATAAAATGCATCCAAATTGGAAAGGAAAAAGTAAAACTGTCACTGTTGCAGGTGACATGATTTTATGTGTAGAAAACCCTAAAGACTCCACCAAAAAACTATGAGAAATGACAAAACAAATACAGTAAAGTTGCAGGGTACAAAATCAACATATAAAAATCTATTGCATTTCTATATGCTAAAAATGAGCTAGCAGAAAGAGAAATTAAGAAAACAATCCCATTTACAATCACAACAAAAAGAACAAAAAATACCTAGGAATAAATTTAACCAAGGAGGTGAAAGACCTGTACACTGAAAACTATAAGATATTGTTGAAGGAAATTAAAGATGCAAATAAATGGAAAGATATTCCATGCTCATGGATTGGAAGAATTAACATTGTTGAAATGTCCATATTACCTAAAACAATCTACATATTCAATGCAATCCCTATCAAAATCCCAAGGACATTTTTCCACAGAAATAGAACAAAAAATCCTAAAATTTATATGGAACCACAAAAGACCATAACTAGCCAAAGCAATCCTGAGAAAAAAGAACAAAGCTGGAGGCACCACAGTCCCTGATTTCAAACTACATTACAAAGCTATAGTAATCAAAAGAGCATGGTATTGGCAGAAAAACAGATACATAGATCAGTGGAACAGAATTGAGAGCCCAGAAATAAACCCACACATATATGGACAATTAATTTACAACAAAGGAACAAAGAAGAAACAATAGAGAAAGGATTGTCTCTTCAATAAATGGTGTTGGGAAAACTGGACAGCCACATACAAAAAAACAAGTAGACCACTGTCTCACACCATACACGAAAATCAATTCAAAATGGATTAAGGATTGGAATGTAAGACCTGAAACGATAAAACATAGGCAGTACACTCTTTGACATCAGTCTGAGCAATATCTTTCTGGCTATGTCTCCTCAGGCAAGGGAAACAAAAGCAAAAATAAACAAATGGGACTACATCAAACTAAAAAGTTTCTGCACAGCAAAGAAAATCATCATCAAAATGAAAAGACAACCAAAAGACATAGACTGGCTGAATGGATACAAAAACAAGACCCATATATATGCTGTCTACAAGAGACCCACTTCAGACCTAGGGACACATACAGACTGAAAGTGAGGGGATGGAAAAAGATATTCCATGCAAATGGAAATCAAAAGAAAGCTGGAGTAGCTATACTCATATCAGATAAAATAGACTTTAAAATAAAGAATGTTACAAGAGACAAGGAAGGACACTTCATAATGATCAAGGGATCAATCCAAGAAGAAGATATAACAATTATAAATATATGCACCCAACATAGGAGCACCTCAATACATAAGGCAACTGCTAACAGCTATAAAAGAGGAAATTGACAGTAACACAATCATAGTGGGGGACTTTAACACCTCACTTACACCAATGGACAGATCATCAAAAATGAAAATAAATAAGGAAACAGAAGCTTTAAATGACACAATAGACCAGATAGATTTAATTGATATATATAGGACATTCCATCCAAAAACAGCAGATTACACGTTCTTCTCAAGTGCGCACGGAACATTCTCCAGGATACATCACATCTTGGGTCACAAATCAAGCCTCAGTAAATTTAAGAAAATTGAAATCGTATCAAGCATCTTTTCTGACCACAACGCTATGAGATTAGAAATGAATTACAGGGAAAAAAACGTAAAAAAGACAAACACATGGAGGCTAAACAATACGTTACTAAATAACCAAGAGATCACTGAAGAAATCAAAGAGGAAATAAAAAAATACCTAGAGACAAATGACAATGAAAACACGATGACCCAAAACCTATGGGATGCAGCGAAAGCAGTTCTAAGAGGGAAGTTTATAGCTATACAAGCCTCCCTCAAGAAACAAGAAAAATCTCAAATAAACAATCTAACCTTACACCTAAAGAAACTAGAGAAAGAAGAACAAACAAAACCCAAAGTTAGCAGAAGGAAAGAAATCATAAAGATCAGAGCAGAAATAAATGAAATAGAAACAAAGAAAACAATAGCAAAGATCAATAAAACTAAAAGTTGTTTCTTTGAGAAGATAAACAAAATTGATAAGCCATTAGCCAGACTCATCAAGAAAAAGAGGGAGAGGACTCAAATCAATAAAATCAGAAATGAAAAAGGAGAAGTTACAACAGACACTGCAGAAATACAAAGCATCCTAAGAGACTACTACAAGCAACTTTATGCCAATAAAATGGACAACCTGGAAGAAATGGACAAATTTTTAGAAAGGTATAACCTTCCAAGACTGAACCAGGAAGAAACTGAAAATATGAACAGACCAATCACAAGTAATGAAATTGAAACTGTGATTAAAAATCTTCCAACAAACAAAAGTCCAGGACCAGATGGCTTCACAGGTGAATTCTATCAAACATTTAGAGAAGAGTTAACACCTATCCTTCTCAAACTCTTCCAAAAAATTGCAGAGGAAGGAACACTCCCAAACTCATTCTATGAGGCCACCATCACCGTGATACCAAAACCGGACAAAGACACTACAAAGAAAGACAATTACAGACCGATATCACTGATGAATATAGATGCAAAAATTCTCAACAAAATACTAGCAAACAGAATCCAACAACACATTAAAAGGATCATACACCACGATCAAGTGGGATTTATCCCAGGGATGCAAGGATTCTTCAATATACGCAAATCAATCAATGTGATACACCATATTAACAATTTGAAGAAGAAAAACCATATGATCATCTCAATAGATGCAGAAAAAGCTTTTGACAAAATTCAACACCCATTTCTGATAAAAAGTCTCCAGAAAGTGGGCATAGAGGGAACCTACCTCAACATAATAAAGGCCATATATGACAAACCCACAGCAAACATCATTCTCAATGGTGAAAAACTGAAAGCATTTCCTCTAAGATCAGGAACGAGACAAGGATGTCCACTCTCACCGCTATTATTCAACATAGTTCTGGAAGTCTTAGCCACAGCAATCAGAGAAGAAAAAGAAATAAAAGGAATACAAATTGGAAAAGAAGAAGTAAAACTGTCACTGTTTGCGGATGACATGATACTATACATAGAGAATCCTAAAACTGCCACCAGAAAACTGCTAGAGCTAATTAATGAATATGGTAAAGTTGCAGGATACAAAATTAATGCACAGAAATCTCTTGCATTCCTATACACTAATGATGAAAAATCTGAAAGAGAAATTATGGAAACACTCCCATTTACTATTGCAACAAAAAGAATAAAATACCTAGAAATAAACCTACCTAGGGAGACAAAAGACCTGTATGCAGAAAACTATAAGACACTGATGAAAGAAATTAAAGATGATACCAACAGATGGAGAGATATACCATGTTCTTGGACTGGAAGAATCAACATTGTGAAAATGAGTATACTACCCAAAGCAATCTACAGATTCAATGCAATCCCTATCAAATTACCAATGGCATTTTTTACGGAGCTAGAACAAATCATCTTAAAATTTGTATGGAGACACAAAAGACCCCGAATAGCCAAAGCAGTCTTGAGGGAAAAAAATGGAGCTGGAGGAATCAGACTCCCTGACTTCAGACTATACTACAAAGCTACAGTAATCAAGACAATATGGTACTGGCACAAAAACAGAAACATAGATCAATGGAACAAGATAGAAAGCCCAGAGATTAACCCACGCACCTATGGTCAACTAATCTATGACAAAGGAGGCAAAGATATACAATGGAGAAAAGACAGTCTCTTCAATAAGTGGTGCTGGGAAAACTGGACAGCTACACGTAAAAGAATGAAATTAGAATACTCCCTAACACCATACACAAAAATAAACTCAAAATGGATTAGAGACCTAAATATAAGACTGGACACTATAAAACTCTTAGAGGAAAACATAGGAAGAACACTCTTTGACATAAATCACAGCAAGATCTTTTTTGATCCACCTCCTAGAGTAATGGAAATAAAAACAAAAATAAACAAATGGGACCTAATGAAACTTCAAAGCTTTTGCACAGCAAAGGAAACCATAAACAAGAAGAAAAGACAACCCTCAGAATGGGAGAAAATATTTGCAAATGAATCAACGGACAAAGGATTAATCTCCAAAATATATAAACAGCTCATTCAGCTCAATATCAAAGAAACAAACACCCCAATCCAAAAATGGGCAGAAGACCTAAATAGACATTTCTCCAAAGAAGACATACAGACGGCCACGAAGCACATGAAAAGATGCTCAACATCACTAATTATTAGAGAAATGCAAATCAAAACTACAATGAGGTATCACCTCACTCCTGTTAGAATGGGCATCATCAGAAAATCTACAAACAACAAATGCTGGAGAGGGTGTGGAGAAAAGGGAACCCTCTTGCACTGTTGGTGGGAATGTAAATTGATACAGCCACTATGGAGAACAATATGGAGGTTCCTTAAAAAACTAAAAACTAAAAATAGAACTACCATATGACCCAGCAATCCCACTACTGGGCATATACCCAGAGAAAACCGTAATTCAAAAAGACACATGCACCCGAATGTTCATTGCAGCACTATTTACAATAGGCAGGTCATGGAAGCAACCTAAATGCCCATCGACAGACGAATGGAAAAAGAAGATGTGGTACATATATACAATGGAATATTACTCAGCCATAAAAAGGAACGAAATTGAGTCATTTGTTGAGACGTGGATGGATCTAGAGACTGTCATACAGAGTGAAGTAAGTCAGAAAGAGAAAAACAAATATCGTATATTAACGCATGTATGTGGAACCTAGAAAAATGGTACAGATGAGCCGGTTTGCAGGGCAGAAGTTGAGACACAGATGTAGAGAATGGACATATGGACACCAAGGGGGGAAAACTGCGGTGGGGTGGGGATGGTGGTGTGCTGAATTGGGCGATTGGGATTGACATGTATACACTGATGTGTATAAAATTGATGCCTAATAAGAACCTGCAGTATAAAAAAACAAACAAACAATAAATAACAATTTCCTATTAAAAAAAAAAAAGAAAAGAAAAGACAACTTATTGAATAGGAGAAGATATTTGCAAATTATTATATTCAATAAGATGTTATATCCAAAATATATAAAGAACTCATACTACTCAACAACAACTACAAAAAAATTTTTAAATGGGCAGAGGAGCTTCATAGATATTTTCCCAAAAAAGACATACAGATGGCCAATAGGCACATGAAAAGATGTTCAACATCACTAATTGTTAGGGAAATGCAAATCAAAACCACAATGAGATATCACATCACACCTATCATAATGGCTATTATCAACAAGGCAAGAAATAATAAATATTGGTGAGGATTTGGAGAAAAGGGAACCCTCATACACTGTTGGTGGGAACATAAGTTGGTGCAGCCACTATGGAAAACAGTATAGAGATGCCTCAAAAAATTAAGAATGGAACTCCCATATGAACCATCTACCCCACTTCTGGGTATTTGACCAAAGAATACAAAAACACTACTTTGAAAAGATACACCCTTATGTTCATTGCAATATTACTTACAATAGCCAAGATACGGGAACAACCTATGGTTGATTTGTTATCTCCACCCTGCACACCCCCAAAACTGTAATGGTAAGTAGGAAAGTATAGCAGCAAATCATTGGTTTTCTCCAGCAATTCAAACCTGCCTGGGTTAAATTTAACACTTAACAGTACAGGCAGAGACAACTTATATATAGTCACCTACACTGGAATTCTTGAGGAATGCTAGGAATGCCCTACCCCAAAATACTTTCCTCATTAATATTTGATCTTACCAGAATTTATTCCTTTGTGTTCAAGCACTGATATCTTTTGCAACACAAATATTTACTTTGCCACCTTATTGTCATTAGTTTCATGTAACCAATGAAGTTTGTTATTTTTGTCACTGTAGCAAAAGAATATGAAAAAGAATAATCATTCAGATATACATGTATATGAAATTCTTATTTTTGAACAGGTGCTGATTATAATAAGAATGGATTCAGATGGTGAAAAACATTTACTCATTAAAACCCTTAACAAAATAGAAGGTAGGGAGTGTTAAATTATGCTTCATTTGATAACAAATGCTTGAATATATAAAAATGTACTGATCTAACCAAGTTTTTAATTAAGATATGATTAACACACCATAAAATTCATACTTTAAAAATATATAATTCAGTGGGATCTAATCAGTTTTTAAATCAATGTGGACTATATTAGTCTGCAATATAAATATACTACAATGTACTTATATGTACATTATCATTACTGTTAATTATTATTACCAATTGACACCTTTTATTGTCTACTAATCGCTAATATTATGGACTACTTACAACTCTATGAATAGGTTTTATTAAGTCAATTTTTACAAATGAAGAAACTAAAATTCATAAAAGTGATGTATCACACCAAAATCACAGGTAATAAGTGAGGGAATCAGGATTTGAACCTAAGTCTCTCTTGTTCCAGGGTCATTTTTCAACTCTTCTACCCACTACTGCCGCCTCTGCCAACCCTTTCCACCTTGTGCTGTGGAACCCATTGCTAAGATGTAAACTTTTCTCCTTCTTCATCTCCTTGTCTTAAGTGAAACCCAACTTTCCCTAGATGATAATGCTTCCCCTGTATCCCTTTCATATAGAAGCTGATAATTTTCTCTCTCTATGTATAGGGATGAGAAGGCCATTTCTTGCTTTCCATTATCCTTTCCAAAACTTTATTCCTCCATCCTTTGAGGCTATGCCATATTGCCATGTCCTTCTCTACTACCCCACAATCATCCATGGACAGTTTTGCACCTGGTCTTGCCATTATCCTAGGTGTCTTTAATGTGAATGATTCATTCAACACCCTGACCTTTTAGTTTCATTGGCCTTCACAACAAATATGATATTCACTCCTTCACTTTGCTATTGACCTTGTGATAATACAGAACTGTCCTGCCTCTAAACTTTAAACTCTGATACATTGTTCTCTGTCTACAGCTACCTCTAGCTCTTTCATGATCTTCAGCATTCTAGAGATTTATAAATTGTCAACTCCTTTTTTCATTTTTTTCTCCTTCCAGAATTGGTGATGGCCATCACTTTAATCAGTCTTGTTCTTCTATTGTATTGATACCTTCCATTTAAACTTCAACCCTCAATCAATCAAGATTTAATCTCTCTATCCTACACCTGAGCTGCTGATCATTATTGGAGAAAATCAGATAGATTTGTACCACTACAAAATCAGGTTCTCTGAACTTATAAGGGCTTTTAATAATTCTTAACAATCTTTCTATATGTTCCTAGTTCCCATTCCTATCATACTAATGGCTGTACCATAAACCCGTACCATGCCACTCATCCCCTCATTTTGAGAAGGGAATTATGCCTTCTAACGTCCTTTAGTCCAGTAATAATCCTCCTCAGTTTCATCTTCCCCACCATCTACAAACTTACATTTATTTCTTCTTTTATCTTTCCTCCTTTCTCTACAGAGGAGGTGAATCTCCACCCTTTGAAAACCAATCTATCACTTGTGCTGTGGATCCCATCTCTTCATGCAGTCTCAAACATTTTGTTCCATCAGTTATTTCCCAGCCAGCCTTCTTCTCTAATGACTCTTTCTCTTAATCTTTAAGCCTTCCAGTCTTAAAAATAAAATAAAATACCACCCTCAACCTGTGTCAACCTTTATTTATTCTCTTCCCTCTACGAACTGCATCTTTTGTCATCTCCCAAAATATTTCTTTGCTCTAACCCTACCAAACTATTTATCATGCTGTTTCCTATCTCCATGCCTTTACACTTCCTGTTCCTGCTATCATAATGCTCTTCTCTCTTCTTTAGGAAGCTAACTCCTACACATCCTTTAAAAATTAGTTAAAACATTTGTTTAGGAAAACTTGATTTAAATACTTTCCCTCTCTACTCTCAGGGTATTATGTGCATCCTTCTAAGGCACTTCTTACCATTCTGGGCTATAATAACTGATTATCTTGTCTGTTTTCCTCACTAAAATTTCAGCTTCTGGAAGGTAATGACCATGCCCTGATTTGTATCTCCAGCACCCACAAAAATGCCTGGAACATGGAAGGCACCTCATAAAGATTTATTGAATAAATGAATGAGCTAATGAATACCTCCCTATATACCCTACTTAGACTAAGACTAGTGAGAAAGATTTAACTGAAATATATGCAAGTATTGTGACAAATATCTGCTTCTCTTAGTAAACTATTAAAACATATCAATAGTAATGTGAGAATGGAAACTCTTTTAAGCAGAGCCTTATATGGTGCTATTTCTTGATGATGTTATCATGTGCTAGAGTCCAAATTTTCAAGCATGGATCTTATTATTTCATTCAGTTTTCCAGTCCTGGGAAGATGAATTCATATTTACCAAATCACAAGATCCTTACTAGTACCAAAATGCTAGAGCAATACTTAACAATTGTGGAGCTGAAGCTGCCACAGTTGTCTAGACAATCAGGGTAATTGGAAACTTTTTTTTTTTTTAATTGGGGTATAGTTGCTTTACAATGTTGTGTTAGTTTCTGCTGTATTGCAAAGTGAATCAGCTATATGTATACATATATCCTCTCTTTTTTGGATTTCCTTCCCATTTAGGTCACCACAGAGCACTGAGTAGAGTTCCCTGTGCTATGCAGCAGGTTCTCATTAGTTACCTATTTTATAAATAGTAGTGTATATTGCGCTGACCAATGTTAGCATTATAAAACAAAGGGAGATATATGTATATGTATAACTGATTCACTTTGCTGTACACCTGAAACTAACACAACATTGTAAATCAGCTATACTCCAATAAAAATTATAAAAAATAAATTTTAAAATATTAATAAGACAAAGGGATTTGGATAACCAAAGGAATATTTTTGTGGAGAAGCTGAGGAAATATTCCTGCCCCACAGAAAAGAATACTTAAACCTACTTAATGAGACACATTTTCCTTTGATGTCACGTAAGATATATTGGCAAATTATTGCTGTATATATATCGGTTCTTATGTAGGTTTCATGCTGAACATTCCTATTTCTCTTGACATTTGGGATTATATCATTACTACTCTTATTGTTTTGTTTCAACAAGGTCTGCTGACACAAAAATATTGACTCTATATACTGAAAAATGTTCTTACCCTCTTTGTAACTGGCAACTATCCTCTGTATCTAGAAGCTAGGCCTTTTTTTCTGTCTAGTGTTAGAAAATAAGATGTAGTTCCATCGTTCCATGTGTTTGAAAGATCCTAGTAATGTGCTCAGCAAGTAATCTGCTTTGGGATCAAAGCTAGTACAAACCACTTAAGGAGATTAGGTTTTAAATAATATGACCTCATAAATTATAAAAGAGAAATACTACTAACTCCATTCTTATTATCACCAAAACTACTGTCATATCAAGTAAACATGAAATTATTAAACATTACTCTGCCATTATTACATCACACCTTTGGGAACTCTACAGTTGACAAAAGTTCACGAATAGAGTATAGAATTTATTTTAACTAGAATTAGCTACTCTTAAATCAATTATGTCTACCAAAAATAAACTGTATATGTGGGTATAATAAAATTTTTAAGTTTATTATATTTTGTTTAAAATATAACATAAATAATATAAGTAATTTAAATTATAATTGAGAAGCAGGAGTGAATCTACGAAACAGGTAGTGTCCAGGAAGTCTTCTTTTTCTTATACAGCAAGGAGAAAGGAAAAAAAATTCCTACCAGACTGAAATATAGTCTCTTGCTGTTTAGTTATGTACTTAAATTTTTGGCTAGAAAAAAGGTAAAATCTAATTTTTAGCAAAATAAAATGAACTGCACAGAATTGGTGAGTGTTTAGTTATCCTAACATTAAGTTTTTGATCCATTTTATTATTTTACATAATAAATTCAGAATTTCCAGGCTTATATACACACAACATATATACACACCAGAAACAGTGCCCATGGCTCAAACTTTCTGATTCCCTAGACTTAGAAAAATAATCCTTGTTCACAGATCTTTAATTCATTTTTATGGTAGTGAAATATATGACACACCTAAAAATATATATGAACAAAATATTGAAAAAACTTTTTGTATTACTCTTTTTTCCAACAGGTTTGACACTGACTGTCTTACATTCGAACAAAAAAGATTTTCTGGAATCCAAAGGTGTTTTAAATGGGTAAAAACATATTTGTTCATCTATGGGGAGGAGACACACCGGTTCCACAGGAAAAGCACAGTTTCTCCTAGAACTGAACTTTTTAAACAGTTTTTTTAAAACCAATTTTTAAAAATTTATTTATTTATTTATTTATTTGGCTGCATCAGGTCTTAGTTGTGGCACATGGGATCTTCATTGCGGCATGCGGGTCTTTTCGTTGGGGCACGTGGATTTCTCTAGTTGCAGTATGTGGGCACCAGAGTGCACAAGCTCAGTAGTTGTGGCGCGCGGGCTTAGTTGCCCTGCGGCATGTGGGATCCTAGTTCCCCAACCAGGGACTGAACTGACGTCCCCTGCATTGGAAGGCAGATTCTTAACCACTGGACCACCAGGGAAGTCCCAAAAAAGGTTTAATAAAACCTGAAATTAATCAATGTCTCTACTCTCTTCCTGAAAAATGCTTTAACTAAGTTTATTGCCTTGTGTATTATGTGTTATTGTCATCCAGAATTTTAGTTCAATCTTTCTTTAATATCTCCAAATTATCATTGTTATTGTTAGTGACAGTACAAGTAGTACCTATTTAGACTTACACTTGTTTTTTTTTAACCAGTGTTTTTGCTCAGCATTGTTTTTTATATTTTCTTCATTCCTTTTCAGTTTCCTTCTTCTTGTAGTACATCACGTAGAAATTCTTTCAGTGAGAGCCTGCTAATAATAAATTTAGTGTTGACTTGTCTAAAAATGTTTTTATTTTGCCTTATTTTATGTGAAATTATTTCTAGATAGAAAGCAGCAGTGGAGAATTTTAATTATAGTAAATGCTATGTTATATGAAATTCGAAGATGGGAAAGATAAACTTACGATATTTAAGTACCCATCTTTTTGTTGTTGTTAAATCACTTATGAAGCCCACTGAGGAAAAAAAAAGCCATTTCAAAGTTGTCAGGTAGGGACTTCCCTGGTGGCACAGTGGTTAAGAATCCACCTGCCAATGCAGGGGGCACGGGTTCAAGCCCTGGTCCAGGACGATCCCACATGCTGCGGAGCAACTAAGCCTGTGCCCCACAACTACTGAGCCTGCACTCTAGAGCCCACGAGCCACCACTACTGAGCCCGCGTGCCGCACCTACTGAAGCCTGCGCACCTAGAGCCCACGTGCCGCAACAAGAGAAGCCACCGCAATGAGAAGCACGCGCGCTGCAACGAAGAGTAGCCTCCGCTCGCCACAGCTAGAGAAAGCCCGCACGCAGCAATGAAGACCCAACACCGCCAAAAAAATAAAAATAAAAATAAAATAAATAAAAAACAAAGTAATCAGGTAATATTCTACTATATAGATTCTCAAAGATTAAAATCTCACATTTATAAGAAAATGAGGTTGATTTCTCATGGTGGTTTGTGTATTATTGATAAGACTCAGGTAATAAAATAGGGTCCCTTGCATATGAGGATGTCAAATAGTCCACAGTTTTTTTATATCCTGGTTTGTTTGTTTTTTTTAAGTATGACCATCAAAAAGAAAGATAAAAAGAGATTAGCACAATTGGAAAACAAGTCAACAGAAAATACGCCAGTGTCCTTCCAAGATAAGTAGGCATAGATTAGAGAAGAATAAAATAGCCAAAACAGTCATCTTTTAGCATTCCAAGTGTATAATGACACGAGACTAATTCTATTTTCTTGGCTTTCTTTTGTCTTCAGTACAAGTTTCTGTGCAGTTGTACACAATCAATATATTGGAGCAGATTTCCCCTGGAGTAATTTCTCATTTGTGGCGGAATACAATTTTGTAGAAAACTCTTGTTGGACTGAACATTGCGAAAAATTGAATATTCCTTACTTGGCCTTTAAAGTGATTCTTCCAGACACAGTTTCAAAGAGTAAGGATATAAACTAAAATTCCTTTTTTGTTCCATTAGCGTGAAAATTTTCTGCTTTCTATTTCTGATCTATGGAAAGAGAATAAACTATAGCATTAGAAGACTTGAGTTCAACCTCTAACCTCACCACCAACTGTGTGACCTTGAGCAAGGCCTTTAACTATCTCTTGCCTCATTTTCCTCTTTTGTAAAATAGCCTTTGCTGATTCTATTTGTCTTCATCCCTTTAGCTTCTAAATTCTACTTACAATAGCACAATTAAATTATAATTATATCTAATCTTAATCTGACTTTTATGCAACAATATTTTTATTGAATTTTAGGGGAAAATATGTCATAGTATGTTGACTGACACAGAGAACTTTTTTTTTTTTTTTAATTTATTTATTTATTTATTTATGGCAGTGTTAGGTCTTCATTTCTGTGCGAGGGCTTTCTCCAGTTGTGGCAAGCGGGGGCCACTCTTCATCGCGGTGCGCGGGCCTCTCACTATCGCGGCCTCTCCTGTTGCGGAGCACAGGCTCCAGACAGCGCAGGCTCAGCAATTGCGGCTCACGGGCCCACCTGCTCCGTGGCATGTGGGATCTTCCCAGGCCAGGGCTCGAACCCATGTCCCCTGCATTGGCAGGCAGACTCTCAACCACTGCGCCACCAGGGAAGCCCGACACAGAGAACTTTTAATACACAACAAAAAATTATGCACAAATGCTTGGCAAAGAGTCTAAACCACTTTGCATAGCATTTGGTTTCTTTGTATTTCTCAGTAACGCTTCACATGACTAAGGTTGTGAATTCTCAGATCCATTAAATTTAAAAGCCTGTATATTTTTAGTCCCAGTGCATCTCTCATTCAAAACTTGCCATAAGTTACTTTCCATCCACCTCAAGTATGAGTAGGAAGTTTGAATTCTGAGACATTCCAACTCAATTCTAAAAATACAGTAACCATAATTATTACTTTGGAATCTTTGATACAGAGATTTAAGCGTTAACTTCATTAAATAATTAAAACATGGGTTCAAGAAAGGATAAAAGTTAAACATTCATCTTTAAACTGAATTTATTCAACCAATTCCTTATTTGGGTCATTTATAATGCTTCAATTTTCTACCATTATACCACAAGATTTATAGTAGTTTATATATCTTATATATCTTTATGTACTTGTTCTAAGAAGTAAAAATTCCAGGGTAAAATGAATTGCTGGTTCAAAGGTATACACACATTTATATATTGCCAATAGCTTTCCAGAAATTCTATCCCAATTTATGTTTATGCAGAAAGTGTGAGAGAATCCTTTCCCTCATATTTTTACTATGAGTAGGTATTATTAATCTTTTAAATTTTTGAAAGGATTAGAGGCAAATAATATTTTATAGTTGTGTTAATTTGCATTTCTTTGATTATCCATATCATTTCATAAGTGAATTGATCTTGTATAGCCATTCTTTTATAAATTGCCTGTTTATGTCCTTTGTCCACTTATTTGTTGAGGTATATGACCTTTTTCCTATTGATCTGTAGCATTCCCTATGGATTATTGTGCATAATTTTAAATTTTGATGTAAATCAGTATATATATTTACACAGGAAATGTCCAATATGTACTAATTGAATAAAGCAGATATTAACATTCAGGTAGAGTATGATCCTGTTTTTTCTTTTCCTTATTTTTTCAAGTGAATGTACATGTGTAAGTATAGACAAGCAAACATATAGAAAAAAGTGTGGAAGTATGTGTTAAACTCTGTTTTTAGTATATAGTAGTTTTAATAAATTCTATTAACTATTATTTCTAGGAGTAGAATAACATATGGTTTTTATTTTATTCTTCAGACCTTTCTTTATTCTGAATTCATATTTTTACAATGAGTATGTTTTATTTTTATACTACTCCTTGAGCATACACCTGTTATTCTCATGTTTAGTAAAAAGAGAAAGAACTGAAGGATGAGAAAAAAGAGAAATATTTATAAATTTTTTCATATTTAGGAAGCAACTTGCTGGATAGTTTTGGTGGTTTTCTTTTGGAAATTCAGATTCCATATGTGTTTTTTGCATCTGAAGGACTTCTTAATACTCCAGAAATACTTCAGTTGTTAGAATCCAAGTAAGTTATTGATTTCATAACTTAGGAAAGATATATATACCCTAATTGGCTAAATATTATGCTATATATGTGGCACTATTTCTTTCTGATTCAAGCCTGGAATTATATCACATAGGAATAGTTTTCCATAGAGTTTATGTCAACTTATACTTCTCTCCCTATAGTACACCATCATAATTATTGAATATTGTCTTTTTTTGGTTATATATCAATTTTGTGGAGAAAAAATAGTTAATTATTATTTCAATTCATATTTTAATTGCATTTCTTTTGTTACCAGCAAATATGAACATTTTATGTGGGGGGGGGGGTTCTGTGAATTACATGGTCATGTCTTTGGGTCATTGATATTATTGAGAATGAGTATTCTTATTTAGAGGACTTTAAACACTGACTAGGAAACAAGATTATGAAGTTCTAAATGAATTCTCAAGTTTTTAGACCTTTAGTTCTAACATCATACCAACACGGAGCATTTTCAAATGATCTAAAACACTATCATAGCATACAAGTTGTCACAGGAAGGTTAGACATTGGGCTATATATCAAGGAAGGATAATTATGCTGTGACCTTCGTTAAAATGCAGATCTATTTTCCATGCTTTTGTTTTTATAACTTAAGGCTGTGCGGCATTCACAGAAAACTGCGAGCTTGTAAAAGATAGTTTAAATCTAGGCAACTTTTCAGGAGAAAAAAGAAAATTCTGATAAATGCAGAATGTTTTAGTCTCATAACACAATGTTTTAATTTCATGAATTATTACTTGCGGAGCCAGAATAAATTGGTCAAGACATTTATAATAGGGGAATTCCCTGGCAGTCCAGTTGTTAGGACTCTGCACTCTCACTTCCGGGGGCCCAGGTTCAGTCCCTGGTGGGGGAACTAAAATCCCACAAGCCGCGTGGGTGCGGGCAAAAAAAAAACCCCAAAAAAACAAACAAACAAAAAAGACATTTATAATAGTATCATGTACAGTAATATTTAGCAAAATACCTAAGGCAACACATATCTCAACTAATTTGTCATAAACTGAATAATTCATAGTTTCATTCTTCAAATTTCTTAAGTAGAATAAATTGAGGTATGAAACTTGCACAGTAGTTCAAATAATTTAATATGCAGGAGGACAGTACAGTTTTTCTTAAAGAATTTTTCTTAGCCATCTGTCACCCCAAAATATTATATTTTACAGGTATAATATCACACTGGTGGAGAGATGCTGCAGTGAGTCACTGAAACTCTTTGGAGGTACAGAGCATTATGTAGTGGTGACAATTGATGAGAACACCACCATAATTTTGCAGGTAAAACTATACAATAAAAAATATGAATCAAGTATATTAAAATACATGTGTAACCATGTAATCTATTAGCTTTAGAGAGCTTAACTATAATCTACTCATGATTTCTTCCAAAACTTTGCAAATGGACCATAAGTGCTAAAATCATCACCGTAGAAAATGGCTATTACCAAGCTTTTTCAATGCCTTGTAATTTTTAACATACTTTAAGAAGATAGAGCAAATATAGTATCTTTAATATTATGTATTGACCTATTTTTAAATACATTTATAGAATAATTATAGTGTTGAAAACTTTAAAAATCAAATTATAGCCACTGTGTTTCTTAAAAGGAGGTAACATATTAATCTGTAATTGGTAATACGGGATTTCCTCTAAAGTAAGTGGGGATTGCCTATAAATTAGTCAGTTTTTAAAAAGAGAGAGAAAATCTCTTCAAAAATCCATATATTTTAGAATTTAAGATGTATGAATCTCCCTGATATGTTTGCTTGATTGGAGTACAAATTACAAAGAAATTAATTTAATAGTGTGGGAGTGGAGAGCAGAAAGCAGTTTGATGGTATGGAGTGTAAATTAATGGCACGTATTATGGTAAGGTAGAAGTCTGATTTGAAAAGCAAATGTTAATACTATAAGAATTATATGACGGAAACAAAAAAGCTCTGTTAGAAAGATTCTTATGGAATATTGTGTCTTGCATATTTAAGGATATTAAATAACAATTATTTGTGGGAGGGAAATCCTGTTTGGGAAAACTGTTTTAATCCATGCTTACATAACTTACTGTTAGAATAAAATACTTCTTGAATTATTCACTCTATCAAAAATTAATATTGTTAAAGGAAAAAAGGGATTCTAGATCATTAGAAAGACATTCCTATAAGTCCATTAACTGCTGCTTTTTCATCTTCCTTAAGTAAGCATTAAGTGCAGATTATCCCATGGGTTTTTGTCCTTAAGAGTAGCCAGATCCCTGTCTACAAAGAACTTTGCCCAGATAGGAGCACTCTGTAGACTGCTTGCTTCATGTCTAGGACTTTGGGAGATTCATGAACCCTCCTTGCTGAGGCTATCATTAACCATTTTACAACTACTATAGCTTTTCCCCTACTACTTCCAGTGTGACTCTAATTTTTCCATAAAATGGGAACCCATACCCATGCTTCTTCTCAAGTTATAATTTATATATCATAGATTCTAGAAATATGGCAACAATAATTTCGTAACAACTGGTCAACCTAGTGAATCTTTTTATTTTACTTATTTTCTGGTAGGACCTAGAAGAATTAAACTGTGAGAAGGCATCAGACAATATCATTATGAGACTGATGGCATTATCATTCCAGTACAGCTATTGTTGGATAATTTTATATGCCAAAAAACCATTAAACTCAGAGTAAGTAAACACGTCTCCATCCAAAGTCACATATATATCTTTTAAGTTATTCCATCTTCTTCTTCGAATAAAAGTAGCTATGTAAATTTTCCTCTTGCTCATCTAGTTTGCTTTAAGTAAGGGATTATCAAGGTGAAGGCATGCCCTTAGAAAACAAATCGGAATTTTAGAGATGATATATTTCCCCTGGACAGTGAGTGCAAATCATGTTCCCCTCCTCTACCTCACTAAGAATTGCTGCTGTGAGTGTTTCACTTTTTATTAATTTTTAATTCTGGACTCGTCTGTTAAAAAATGTCATTCTTAAATCACTTCTCTCTAAAATTTTATTAGATATACCAACTAACTAGCATCTTACTATACTTTCTTTCATTGATGTGCTTAACTGAAAAATTGCCCCCCAAATCCACGCCAAGACACTGGCTCAAATTATCATTATATGTCTCTCCTTTCCCTCATTCTAAATTTTATGAACGTACTGCTTTCACTTTCTCTTTTTATTCTTTGCAATCTGGCTTTTCTCTCTATCTCTATACTGATCTCTATCTCTCAGATGTCACTCATCATTTGTGACTTTCTTATGATCATATCCAAAAATATTTTTATCTTTCACTGCTCTGAAGTATTTAAGACTATTGTCAGTGCTTTCTGTCTTGAAACTCTTCAGTTCCATGGCACTTCAATGTTTTTGATCTTCTACCTCTCTACTTCTTCTCTGTCTTTACCTCTTCTTCTTCCTTGTCCCAGTCTCCAGATAGATATGAAATCTCTTTTTTTCTTCTATTTTGTCCATTAAAAATCTTATCCTCTCCCATAGCTTCAGTTATCATCTTTCTGCATATAATTATTATATTTCTATCTGCAGCTGCAGTCTCTCTTTGAAATTCCTGACATAATATCTCTAATTTTCTATATAATATTTCCACTCTGATGTTCCACAGGCTCTCAAAGTTAACATAGTATGAGTTCATTTTATTCTCTATTCCCTCCAAAACTGTATCTCCTCTTTTCTGCCCTTTAGCTATTTATGACCATTGCCTTTCTTTTAGTCATCAAGACTGGAAAACAAATCCTATAGATTCAACCACTGGACTTTCATCTCTCCCCTCACTCTATTTATATTACCAACATCTTAGTTCAGTTTCTCATTATTTTATGTGGACTATTATAACAAACCGTTTTCCCACCTCCAGATGACTCTCAACATTACTCTCCATAATCTGTCATACACTCAATTAATATTGCTAAAACCAGGCTGTTATTATTTCACTCTGATAAAACACCTTCACTGACTTCCCCATTATTTACTGAATATATACAGACTACTCACCCTAATATTCAAAGTCTTCGGCATATAATCCTAACCTATATTTTCAGGCTTACTTTTCACTGCTTTCCATTTCAATCAAAAGTTCTGCTCACTGGCTTGCAAACATCCTCCTTGCTTTCCTACTTCTACTTTTGCTCATACAGTTCTCTCTTCCTACGATATTCCTTCCTTCCTCCAGCTATTCCATCTGGTGAAATTGTGCCTATTTTTCAGGACCTATCTACTTTTTCTAGTCAACCTTTCTTCAGTATCCCCCACTCATGCATATAAACAGATATTTAGCTGTAACCTTTCCAACCTTCGAACTCCTTATCCGTTTTCTCTTCATCTTTGATATTATCGTATTTTGTTTTGTATTATCATTTTGGGGCACTTGCCCTACAGCAATGACCACATTGCTTTCATATGATAGATGCTTGGTAAATACTCCTTGATTGAATGAATGAATCTTCCCAACTAATTTGCACACTAGTCTTATTCACTTTTTTAATCTCTGCAATACTACATTACACATACCACATCATAGTAGAAGTTTCAAAAATATTCTTTAGTTATTAGATAAGGTACAGATATCTTATCTTATTTAACATTATATTATCTGTGTGATTTTTTTCCGTTATTGACTTTCTTGTTTGACTCCATTTTTGTTTATCTTACTGTACCACGCTCTTTGTATAAAATTATTATTATCATGTGAGGATAAGTGTAAGTTAGAATGTAAGAATACAAACAACTTGGTTCTTATTCCTTCCTCTATTAACAATAACCTCTAGTAGTCACTTAACATAGTTTTTCCTTTCTACCAGAACTGAAAAATTAAAATAATTATTCAGTTCTAACGGGGGGATGGGAAAGCTGGGACGAAGTGAGAGAGTAGCATTGACGTATATACACTTCCAAATGTAAAATTGATGGCTAGCGGGAAGCTGCTGCATAGCACAGGGAGATCAGCTCGGTGCTTTGTGACCACCTAGAGGGGTGGGATAGGGAGGGTGGGAGGGAGGCTCAAGAGGGAGGGGATATGGGGATATATGTATACTTATAGCTGATTCACTTTGTTGTACAACAGAAACTAACACAACATTGTAAAGCAATTATACTCCAATAAAGACATTTTTTAAAATTATTCAGGTCTAAAATCTTCATTTTGAAGATTAATAAAGGCTGTAAAGCATTTTAAGCTTTATCAAGAACTTGGAAGTATTCTGGATAAATAATTGATTTGAAATTTTTTAAAGTTGTTTTTAGATTGGTATCCACCTAGAGGTGCAATTGAAGTACAAGAGATAATAAGAGGAGATTTACACTTATTTTTATCCAGATGTTCATGAAAAAAATTAATTATGTAACACTCTGAGATTGTTTTGTGTTCAGGCTAGAATTATCATTTATTCACAATAATATATTATTTAAAAATGTAATTCTTTTCAGACTTCTAGGTATCTCGGTTTCATATTTTTAGATTATTGGAGCATTTTTAAAGTATCTTAATCAACTGACCAAATGAGGAGAATTGAAAATACAAAATAAAATTTTTTAATTACTTTAGTAGTTCATGCCATTAGTTCCTGCTTGAGGAAATGTGTCAGGAGTCCCCAAGACAACCCCCAAGTTGATGATTTGTTAGGAGTATTCACAGCGCTGAAAATATTCTTGTACTCAAAGCAAATCCAGCAAAGGGAGAAAGGGCGTGGATCAAAGTCCAGAGGAAACTAGGAGGAAGCTTCCGAGAGTCCTCTCCTAGGAGAGTCACACAGAACATGCTTAACTTCCCCAGCAACGAGTTGTGATAACGTTTGTAAAATGTTTTCTACCAGGGAAACTCGCCAGACACTCAGTGCCCAGGGCTTTTATTAGGAGCTAGTCACAAATCAAAACTCTAGATTCCAAAAAGAAAGCAGGTGTTCAACAGAAACCACATTGTTTGAACAAACAGTTTAGGCACAGTGTGTCTCTCTTATCAGCCACTCTTTTGAAAAGAGCTTACCTGAGAAAGAAGCCAACAGAGGAAAGAAGAGCAAAGAGATTAAGAGAGCCATTGTCTCAATGACATCGTTTGAGTCCCTGGGTCCAAAAATGTCTTCTCCTGGACCCCTTAGTAATATAAGCCAATAAATTTCTTTTTTGTTGCTTGGAGTACTTAAAGTGGATAAAGATAGTAGAAATATCCACCCACAGCTCGAGTCACATCTGACCTGTTTAATAACTATAGACAGGAAAATAGCAGTGTTTTTTAAAATTACTGAGATATAACTGAGATATAAGATTGTGTAAGTTTAAGGAGTACACTCTGTTGATTTGATACATTTATATACTGCAATATAATTACCACCTTAGTGTTAGTTAACACCTCTATCATATCATATAATGATCATTTAAAAGAGTGTTTTTTCTAACAGTTCAGGGAAAAGACCCAGAGAGGATTCTAGTTATCCTGGCTCTGGTCTTATGTTCATATCTGAACCTGATACTTTGGCCAGGGGGATGGAGTATTCTAGCTGGCTAGGCTTCAGTCACATAGCCATCCCTGGGTCTAGTAAGGGGATGAGTTAAACTTTTCTACACACACACACACACACACACACACGCACA
This sequence comes from Eschrichtius robustus, assembly GCF_028021215.1. Classification (NCBI taxonomy): domain Eukaryota; kingdom Metazoa; phylum Chordata; class Mammalia; order Artiodactyla; family Eschrichtiidae; genus Eschrichtius; species Eschrichtius robustus. The sequence continues at coordinate 22,142,165 of NC_090833.1, forward strand.
CTCAGCATCTCCTAGATTTAACGGTACTATTGAAGAATGGAGGTGGAACTGTTCTTACAAAAGAGTGCTGAGTGGACAGAAAAAATGAGTCTGCCACACAAGCATTGTTTTAGCCAGTTTATTCTAAAAACTTTATAAAATGTGAAAAATAAAATGAATTTTAGTAAGTATAGTCAGACATCAAATGAGTAGAATATAATAATATAATTTTTTTTAGGTACTATCTTACAGAAAAGACACTTCATCACCTAGCTTTGATTTATGCAGCTTTGGTTTCATCTGGGCTAAAATCAGAAGAACTGGATGTAAAGGTATTCTTTTTCTATATGTTTGTTTGTATTTTTCATAAACCAAAATTTATGAAATCTGAAACTCAACTTGCCCAGTGAGAAGAAACATTAAATGGGTAAACTAAAAAACACTTAAAAGCCATATAAAGAACAGTTTCAAATTAACAAATATTCTTTCCACTTAAATTTCTGCTCTAAAAGCCTTTAATGAATTTAAATTCATATTTTATCTCTTCATTACTACTTAGATTTTTTGAAACAGGTCAGGATATGAATAAAAATAAATATCCCTTGATCAAAAATGTTCACTTATGAGAGACATACCGTTTTTAATCTGCTGTAAAATGGAAATCTTATGACATATGAATAGAGCAATATCTTGATGATCTCTAATCAGTCTCCTTTCTTGGCTTTTTTTCAATGTCCCACTCTGAAGTTTATATATTTCCCCAAAATTCAGGGCTCAGTCCTCTACTATTATCACTTTATATTCTTTCCTTGATAAACTCAGACATTCCCACAAATTTAGCTTTCATTTTTAAGAAAATCCTTAAAATTTTTCTAACTTTTCTTAAGGTCTGCACCTATATTCTAGAATTCTACTGGAAATCACCAGGTGAATATCCCACAGGTACCTCAAATTCTGCATATCCAAAACACAACTTCTCATCCTCCCCCAAACTTGATGTTGACCTAAAACAAGTAGACTGCCAGTTATTTCTGCAGCAAAAATGGGTTTATACGGGATCAACAAAGAATTGCAACTCAGGGCTTGCAACCATGGCAAGCCATATGCAAGTCTGGGCACAGCAAGGAGAGGTGAAATCTTTTAAAGAGGAGAAAAGGAAGTTGGGAGGGTTATAGTAAACAAAGAGTCCATTGGAGGAGTTGAGAGTTTGAAGTATAGTGGCTTTTCATTGGCTGAGTTGTGACAGCCTCTTATTGGCTGAGCTCTTGCTAGGAAAGAAGAGGAAGTTTTTCTTCCTATTGAATTTACTATCATGGTAGGGCATGAGAGCTCCTCTTGCTGGTCTCCCAACTCTATTTTAATTAAGGTTTCTGTTAGTTTTTTACACCTAGTTTATGGCATCACTATTCTAATCTAATCAGTAGCTAAATCTTCCTTTTAACTCTGCAGTGTCTCTAGAGTATGCCTCTCCTTTCTACCCCCATTGCTATTTCCCGAAATTCAGGCCTTCACCTCTCACTTGGCATTCTAAGGTAACTTCCTAATTAATCTCTTTATTTCTACTCTTTTCCCACTCCCGTGCATCATGTATATTGACACCAATTACATTTCTGAAATACAGCTGTGAATATTTCACTCCCTAGACTGTAAGCGTAAAAGAAAGGGAACATGCTTTTCATTTTTGTCTTCCTAGCACCAAGCACAGAGCCTACGTAGTAGGCTCTTGATAAATATTTGTTGTTGAATTGAATTTTTGTGCTCAAAATACCTTCTGTAGCTTCCTACTTCATCAAAATAGAGTTAACCTCAGGTAGATTCAAACTCCTCCATGATTTGACCCCTACTAATCCTTCCTTTAACATCATTCTACTCACCTTTTCCTGAATATGCCCCCACCTCTCAGCCATCTGATTCTGTCCTGTCTTCCCCCAGAAATACTATTCCCCATCCCCTTACTGCCAGTCTTCATAGTTCTGACTTTTTCTACCCAGCTCAAATACCACCTCCTTTAAAAAATTTGCACCAGTTATACTCTCTCAAGATGAATCTCTCCTCCCATCCTCCTAATAATGCTTTATACCTTTATTATAATATGAGGTGTTTGTTCTTATATCCTCCACCCTGGATGGTGAGAACTAGGCCCTTTTCTTTGTAAAACCTATAGCATCTAGCACAGTGTTTTGTACACAGTAAAAATATTCAACAAACATCTACTAAATAGAATTCAGTGAAAGCAGAACCTATTAAGAAAATCAACAAATGATCTATTTGAAATAGAATCCAGATAATTTTGATCCTGTGATGCATGTTAAACATAGAAGTAAAATTCTTAGAAAAGTTATCTAAATAAATATAAATTTGTCTCATTTATTCATTCAAGTGAGGTTTTACCACTTAATCAGCCTCTTTTCTCTTCAGCTAATAGAAAGCAGTCATATGCAAAATATGCTTTAGAAAATCATTTTAAAAATCTATACATGGGGTATCTGATACCAGTAAGTGACCCTATTCAGGTACAGTGACATGATCTACAGAGGATATGTTCCAAGGAAGGCATTTGGAGATGAAATAGGAGGTACTGCTCAGGCACAATCCATTCCAAATGAAAGTCTGTTCCCACCTGGATCAAACTACTCCAAAAGCTTTTCAAGTTTACATAATAATCTTAAAAGTATGTCCATTTTTCCATGGAATTTAAGAAACAAGATGATTAATTTGCTCTAATTCTTGTATCAATGTATCACCAATACTCAAGCCTCCCATTCTCCTAACTTGATGACCTTATGACATTAAAGGGGGATCCCTAGACTCATATTATTTTAGAATACATTTAGTAATATGGCTTTTGGCCTCTTAGGCCAAAAAAATCCATCAGGTTGGATTATTTTTTTATTTCCAAGCATCTGGAGAGCCTAGCCATAAAGGGAACATTAAGAAATTTAAGTACATTTTCTTAAACTAAAAGAAAATACAGCTAGTAGTGTCATGCCATATTTTACTCTAATATAAAAAAAATTCTATAAATTTCTTATGAATTCTCTTTGCAGAAAAATGCATAGATACACACATATGCAAATTTTTGAAAACAATGTTAGCGGGGGTTCTTGAATCTCCCAAAGTCTAGCCATGAGCTCCAGAATCCTTACCCTTAAGTTAAGGTAATATTCATTACCATTATAAAATTACGCCCTTTAAAATAAAATTTATATTTAAATAAAAGTCTCAAAACGTCCAAAACTTCTAATAAAATAAATTTGGAATCAAACAGTGTATTTCTGTGTACTCTATATATTTAATATAAAAAGAAAATCCTTCTTTAGCATGCATAGACCCCCAGGTATATGCTAGCAGTTTTGTATTTGTTATTCTTGTGGAAGAAAAAAAATGTCATAATTATTTTGTGAGGTTTGTACAGTCTTTGTTTCTTAAATTTCCACTACAGGACAGAATATTCATATTTTTAAGATGTGATTGTTTAGGGCAGTGTTCTCTATCCACATTAAACTGCTAACCCATGAACTATCTTTCCTTCAACCAAAGCCAAAAGACGAAGAAGAAGATAAAAATAGAAATGAAAGGGGAAGGAAAAGGCTGGCATTTCAGAAGAGGGAAGGGCATGGAGGAAAACACAAGAGACAGACAGGAAGTAGGGGATATTAAGAAATTCTTTTTAGAGTTAAGTTTAACACACACACACATCACACATTTTTGGCAGGGGTATCTTACCATCAAATAAGCCAAGATTGGATGAACAATTCCAAGAATACTCTAAATCAAAACATATTCTTCTTTTTGAATACAGCATCAAATTAATCTGTAAATATCCTTATTTTTCAACTTTGTTTTTGAAAAATCTTGCACTATTGTTTAATTCTTATTTTTATTTGAGAACTATTAAGTTTAACCTGGAAAAAGCAAAATATTAATTATTGCTAGTGACATCCAAATTGCTTTTTTTCTAATACAGATGAAATAAAACACCAAATATGTTTAAAAGACTTTATTAATAAATGCCAAATGGAAGTGAAGAATAACAATTTAGTTCCAAAAATTAGAAACTACAAGGATATCATATTTAAAGAAGGAAAGTAAATTGTTTATCCTCACAAAAAACATCCTGGATTTCACATAGATAAATTAGTAAATTATATCTAAAATAGTGTACAAAGATTAGAATCTGCTGGGGGGGTTTTTCTCCTAATTGAAAACAATTTTTGAGTGATATATTTTGTTTCCTAGTATTTCCTATAATCTAACATAAAAAATATGTTTTAGCTTATAATTGCCCCAGGAGTGGAAGAGACTGCACTGCTAATTCGACAAATTGCTGACCACAATTTAATGACCTCGAAGAGGGATCCTCATGAATGGTTGGATAAATCCTGGCTTGAAGTTTCACCATCTAAGGTTTATTTCCTAATATATAAATTAGATATTTGCAAAGCAAATATAAATACATGTACTTGAATTCTCTTTCTGGTAGCATTTTCTTGTTCTATCATGCTTGCATGAACATATGTAACAATAGCCATAATGCACAGCATTTATTTAGACAGTTTTCCAGAATTATGAGTATTTTTCAATCTCATAGAACTGTTTTTTTATAAATTTATTTATTTTTGGCTGTGTTGGGTCTTCGTCGCTGCATGCGGGCTTTCTCTAGTTGCAGCGAGCAGGGTTACTCTTCGTTGTGGCACACAGGCTTCTCATTGCGGTGGCTTCTCTTTGTTGTGGAGCATGGGCTCTAGGCACGCGGGTTTCAGTAGTTGTGGCTTGCAGGCTTAGTTGCTCTGTGGCATGTGGGATCTTCCCGGACCAGGAATCGAACCCCTGCCCCCTGCTTTGGCAGGCGGATTCTTAACCACTGCACTACCAGGGAAGTCCCTCATAGAACTATTTTAATGGTATCTTTTATAATGAACTTTCAAATCTAACTTATTATAGGGTGATCTAATGGCTTCAATGTCTAATATTTTTAAAATATAATAATTTTTCTAATTCCTACATTTCAGCATTCAAGAATAGTAGGTATATTATGAGAACAACAAAATTCTATCATTCTGTGATTTGTCAGTAACTCAATTATATAATTGAAAGTAGAGTTATGAAATAGTTATAAGATTAGTTAATTCTTAGAAATTCCTTTTGTTTAAGCATAAATATTTCCAGGCTCTCATACCAACCTAGTGTTTCTGTTGCCTTTATTTTTAATATATTCAAATCCTGAAGCCATGAGAAAAGAATGATGAAGATCGTTATGTACTAACTTGGAATGACCTTCAAAATATATTAAGTGAAACATGAAAGTTGCAGTGCAGAGCATGCAGTACACTACCATTTGTGTAAAACAAGGGGAAATTAATATTTATATGTATTTGTTTGTAAATGAATAAAATATCTCTGGAAGGATACCAAGAAATTATAACATTGATTATCTCTAGAGAGAACTGAGGTAATGGAGTAGGAATGGGACTTTTCACTATATACCTTTTAGTACCTTTTGAATTTTGAACCATGTGACTATTTTACCTACAGAAAAAATAAAATTATAAAACAAATAAATAAAATAGTCATATATATTAAATCACAGGACTTTTACATGCCTAACAGAACATAGCACTACCAACAAGTATGGGTATAATTAATTATGACATATATGTATGTATGTGCAATTTCCTTCCTACAAAGGCAGGTTCAATCTATTCACATGTCTGTCGTTTGATAAACTAAAAGAGGGTGCAAAAAGCCAGTGTAACCCAGAAAAAAAAAAAAAAGAAATTTGGCAATAAAGGTGGCTGCTACATTTCTAGACACTTATGAGATCTCTCTGAAAATGTATATTTTTAGACTGTCAGGGTCAGTTCTGGTTGATAGTAATTCTTCCTGTACTTTTCACAATAAGCCTTTCCTGAAATTATAACATCTGCTAGACATCATAAACATGGTTCATTTAACCAAACCATGATAGTATATGGTCTACAAAGGGAGAGCTAAAGAAATCTTGAGCTATATAACTAAGTCCCCTAAAACAGCGGTCCCCAACCTTTTTGGCACCAGAGGCCGGTTTCGTGGAAGGCAGTTTTTCCACGGACTGGGGTGGGGTGGGATGGTTCACACGGTGATGCAAGCGATGGTTCAGGCGGTAATGCGAGCGATAGGGAGCGGCAGATGAAGCTTTGCTCGCTGGCCCTCCGCCCACCTCCTGCTGTGCGGGCGGGGGGCTGGGGAACCCTGCCCTGAAAGGTAGAAGAGCTGTCATTAGATAAAACGATTGTCATTTGAAGGAAATGGACTGTAATGAGTCTCTATGGATGAGTGATTAGACTGAATGAACTTTAAGATCCTTCCTAATTCTGGGTGTATGAATCTTTACTGACAAACAAGTTTCCTTCCTCCTGGCCATACTTTTTTCCCCCAAGCATCTCAAATTGAGTGGTAGGTGCAACAACACAAATTTTAATCTGCTGGAGTGAGTAGAGTAAGAAAAAACCACTGGCTGATTATTCCTTACACTTTTTTCTAGGAAGAAATGTACTTACTTGATTTTCCAAGTGTTAATCCATTGGTGGCTCAGCTCATGTTAAATAAAGGACCTTCACTGAACTGGATACTATTAGCAACTCTTTGTCAACTTCGGGAACTCCTACCTGAAGTTCCAGAAAAAGTGTTAAAGGTTAGCTATTTGAGATCCATATTCTTCTATGAGTTTATTTCCTTTGCATTTGAGTATCTATTTTTACCATAAGGGTTTTCAAAATGAAGTTATCCAAGTTTGTTTTGGACTTCACAGAGCAAAGAAATGATTTACTTAAACTAAGTTTCATACAGAATTCTCATTGGTCGTCAATCACATTATATATTTTAAAGCTATCTTATATAGATAATTCTGTACAGATCGTTTATCACACTTCAAATCATTTTGAAGTGTTACACTACCCACAGATATTCAATTACACACTCTATTCATATGTGTTTACATTATCTCTTCCAAATAATCCTGAAGCCCTTCTTTATAGTAGTAGCTAAAGAGAACTTTAGCCTTATCAGTAAGTTTCTTTAATTTTTATGAAGGAAATGGTATTCATGTAAATTGTGTAACTAAAAATTTTATTTTAAGTGATTAGAAAATAGATGCAAATTACAATAAGTTTTTCTTTTAATGGAGCCTAATTAAGTTATGTTCTCACTACATGGATCAATATAATACCTTTGGATGGACTACTTATTTATATTTTTCCTTATTTCCATTTAGATAAGCGTCATTACTTATATTTACTTGACTGATGTTTATGTTGTATTTTTATTATATTAATTAATTTTTAAATTTTTTTTAGCATTTTTGTGACATCACTTCCTTATTCAAGATTAGTCCTTCCGTAACAAAATCACCTCAAATTTCATCACCTCAGGAAAATAGGAATCAAACTAGTGCCTTTACTTCTCAGAGTTCAGCTTCTGGCTCTTCAGATTCTGTTATTCAAGAACATAATGAATATTACCAATATTCAGACTTAGGAGAGACAGTGCATGAAGACGCAAACACCGCTTCAAATTGTAACTCTTCCCTTATGAAACTAAAAGAAATGCCATGCATTTTACCACCTGTGACTTCTTACAATCAGACCAGCTACTGGAAAGAGTCCAGTTGTAACCCTAACATAGTGCAGAATAATTCTTTCCTGACGAATACAGAAGCAAGGAATGTGTCTGGTAATTCCTTTCTGAACCAGAATGATTCAGAGTCAGATGTCTTTTCTTTGGGTCTAACAGCAATGAATTGTGAAACCATGATATCACCAATTGACACTCAGAAGAGAGTTACCCCTAACTTTATAAATTATCAGAAAAAGGGAACACATGAAGCAAAAGGACCTACAAGTAAAGAATTGTCTGCCCCTGTCTTTTCACTAGAGGGTTCTCAATCTCCTCTTCATTGGAACTTTAAGAGAAATGTATGGGAACAACAGAATCACTCATTCAACTTACAATATGGTGCAGAGCAGAATACATGTGACAAATGGTACTCTCAGAAAGATAATTTATTCACTAATCAGCAAAAATGTCTATCGGATGAGTTAGAAGGCTTCATATGTGAAAGTTCAAATGCTGAGACTAAAAAGACTTTCTGGAAAGAATTACCATCCGTCCCCAGTTTGGATTTATTTTGTGCTTCTGATTCTAATGTAAGTCAAAAAGAATTCAGCAGTCTTTATTTCTACCAAAGAGCTGGAAAATGTTTAGGACAGAAAAGGCGCTCTGTATCTTCATCTAACTCAGGAGACAAGAAATCATTAACAGGTAATACTGTCTATAGTTGATAAAACTACTCTCTAATGTAATTTTAAAAGATAGACTCATCTCCAAGTTAAAAAAAATTTTTGTTTTAATTACTACACTTAAGAATCTTCAATAACTTTGGCATCAAAGAAAATCAAAATTCTAATTATAGACTTTTAAGAAAATAAAGGCAAAGAAAATATGTCAAATTCTCGTAGCTTTAGATGAGCTAAGCATTTAACTTAAGAAGTTACAAGTAAAAACATGGAACAAATCTAAGTCAAGCAGAAGGCTAAAATTAACAAAGATTAAATAAAGAAATTAGTGAATTAGAAAAGTAGCCTCTTTGTCAAGCAGGGATATTTAATGAGCTGACATTTATTAAGAACTTATTATATTTCCTTTATGTGGATTATTTAATTTTGACAATCCTATTAAATAGATAATACTATTGGCTCTCTATTTTACAATTGATGTTTCTGAACATTTAGTCATATCAATTTTTTAAAAGAACAATTTTATTTTCTCACTTCTGGTAATTATACCTTTTATTTCTGTGTTATTTCTTATTGCCTTGGCGTAAGCATTTAGAACAAAATATTAAGTTCTGATGGTCATACAAAGGTGGCCTTACTATGATGGGGAAAAAACAAAAAGAAAGGAGAAGCTGGAAGCTTCAAAACTCCTCTTTTGCCCAGGGCATTTTGTGAGGCCAAAAGGGGCCCAGAAAATCTTATATTCTTTGTTTTATTAAAAGAGGAACACTCAAACTATATAAGTCCCAGACTCACAAAACTTGGATTTGGTCCCATTTAATAGTCATGATTTGTTTTGTTCCTGATTTTAAGGGAAAATATTCTATCCCTAGTTTTGTAAGAACTTTTTTGAGGAATAGATGCTGAATTTTATTCAAACTCTTTTTGGTCCCTATTGAGGAAAATCAAACATGTTCTCTCTGTTGACATTAATGTAAATGTTTACAGGATTACTAGTAATCATTTTTGTCATTTCTGTGATAAACCTAATTGGCTTTTTTTAAATATCTTTATTGGAGTATAATTGCTTTATAATGTTGTGTTAGTTTCTGCTGTACAACAAAGTAAATCAGCTATATGTATACATATATCCCCATATCCCCCTAATTGGCTTTTAAGGAATGATTTTTTTTAATATGCTATTAAATATGGTTGCTAATATTTATTTGATTTTCATATCTACATTCATAATGAAATTAATTTATTGTGCTCTATTTGTACTCCGTTAACAGTCTGACATGAAGGTGATTCTGGCTTCATAAATGAACTGGATGAAAATTTCATCTTTTTTCCACCCTGGAACAAATTAAGCATGTGAATTACTGTATATTTTTTTAACATAGGGCATCCCAATGTATGAGATAACCCATTTTCTCAATGAGAAGATCTCAGAAATTATTTTTTAATAAATTTTAGTATTTAAGGTTTTAGGGATATCGATGGAATAGTCAATGTCTACCTATATTTTAATTCATTAATTTAGTTATATTTTAAAATCATATATCATATAAATAATGTTGGTTTAAAAATATTTCTTTTTTCCACTTTGCAATTATTTTTATAAAATAATTCAAACAGTTAACAAGAATCTTTGATGCTAGTATCTTCATTATCACTATGGCAACTTTTGACTTTTTTTATTGTGGTTTTCCATAGCACATCATTACCTCCAAATATGTTGTTTAAGATGTAACACTTTTTGAATTCATATTGATGCAGCCCTAGAAAATTTGTCCAGAGCCATTGGTATAACCTCAAGATAATTTTCCGTTTGTTCTGAATGTATATTTGTGGTCTCTATGATAAAATTCTTTATTGCATTGCCTTTTGAATTTGCTTATAATGACATCCAACTCTTGCCATGGAGATTATATGGCCAGGAATAATTACTACTGTTTTAAATATTTTAGCCTCCCTTTTTATTGATTTAATGAATCAATCTCTATAAGTATCCAAATCTAGAATATTTTAGGCTAATGTGTCATTTATAATACAATCATAAAAGATGAGTCTATACATGATCACTACCTATCATATATCAGAGCTCAGGATAAATTTCACAACATTACAGATATGCATTAAGAAACAGGCTTAATGAAGGAAAACTTAAAAGCAAGAGTCTTAAATCCAGGGAGATTTAATTGTTTGTACAAGGCATGAGCATACAAATACAAATACATGTATCTAACACTAATCAGTATTGGGCCTTTAAGAACAAGCACATATATGCTAAAAAAATGTAATTTTTAATAATTATTTTATCTCAGTTTGGAAATTTTAACACTTTGTAAATAGATGATGAAGAGACAGGATCCACTTGAACCGCTGGAAAAAAAATACCTACACGTATTATTATCAGCAATAAAATGGTTTTCCTTTTTCTCCTTTTAACAGATTTCACATGCTCACAACTACCACCATTCAAAACACGACGTCTAGTGTATGAAAAAGTCCCCGGTAGACGTGATGGACAAACTCGTCTGAGGTTTTTTTGAAAGAAAGGATAGTGCTGCATGCCACATTTCATTCTTTATGATAAACCAGTAATAAAATGATTTAGATTTGCTCATATATCAACGAAAATGCAGTTGTTCTTTGATGTTCTCGGTGCTTCTACATTAAATTTTCATAATATATATCTTGCCTTATAGTTTATATCTTTGTAAGTAAAGTATTCTAATTAACGTAATATTGTTATACGATCCAAATAGCTCCCAGATTCACTTAAACATGAAAAGCCTTTTTTTTTTTTTTTTTTTTTTAAGAGAAATAGAAAACCTTGCCGGATGTATATCAAAGGGTTGTTTGTTGTCTCCTGAAGGGCCTGCTGCCTCCACCTTTCCAACAGCAAAAGCCTTTGAAATGAGCCTCCATCTCAGTCTGACCCTCTAGTCCAGAAGTGAAGATCACCACAGTCAACCCTCCACCACCAAGAAAGTTAAAACCTAGGGCAAAATTGAAGTTAGAGAACTTCCAATTTAAATGCTGTCTTCACAAACAAAATTTTCAAACAAACCACTAAGAGAAAATATTTGCGACCCACATGACAGGGAAAGGGCACACATTCCTAATATACAAAGAATTCCAACAAATTGATAGGAAAAAAGACAACCTAATAGAAAAATGGGCAAAATATATGAATAGATATTTCACAGAAGAAACAAGAATAGCCAATGAACATTTGAAACAATATGCATCTTCATTATTTATTAGGCAAATGCAAATTAAAACAATAAATTACTGTTTTTTCACGTATCAGATCAGCAGATTTTTGAGAATTCCAGTGTCAGCATATGGGAGAAAGAACGCTTTCCTGTATTTTTGGTACAACATTTGGGGAGGATAGTTGGTATATTTTTACATGGATGATTGTAGGTTTCTAATTACTATATTATTTGTATTCCATTGAATACATTTAAAAGAAAGATGTAATAATTTTATTTTAAAGTGTCAGTATTTCTAATAAAATTTTATTCTTTGCAACTATTCAAAGTTCTGATAAAACTTTTAAATGTCAACCCTAAAATGGAGGTACATGGATTTGGGACATTCTTTTTGCAAAAATGTTTGAAGACCACAAGCATTCTCTCTCTTTTCTGGCTTCTGAAATTATCACCCTGTTACTACCAAAATTGACCTCTACCTTTTTAGATCCAAAGAACATTCAGACATCACCTCACTTGATTTCTCTTCAGTGTTTGATACTGTTAATCACATCCTCCTTTTTGAAACTGGCTTAACTTGACTTTAAACCAACTCTCTTACTCTTTTATTACACTTTTATTTGTAGGATGTTTGGTTTTGCTTGGGTGTGTGGTGGGTGGAGACTTCAAAGAGAAACTATTTCTGGAAACTTTATTGGAATTTCTGTTGTGCTTTCTTAAAGTTTTGGCAGGATTTCTCCTAAACTAAGGTAAGGCTGTCTTAGCAGTTTGCGGATCTCCTTGATCCCATCTTTTTTTTTTTTTTTTTTAACTTTTTTTAAAAATTTATTTACTTATTTATTTTATTTATTTTTGGCTGCATGAGGTCTTCGTTGCTGCACGTGGGCTTCCTCTAGTTGCGGCAAGCAGGGGCTATTCTTTCTTGCGGTGCACAGGGTTCTCATTGCGGTGTCTTCTTTTGTTGTGGAGCATGGGCTCTAGGCCCACGGGCTTCAGTAGTTGTGGCACTCAGGCTCAGTAGTCGTGGCACATGGGCTTAGTTGCTCCGCAGCATGTGGGATCTTCCTGGACCAGGGGTCGAACCCGTGTCACCTGCATTGGCAGGCAGATTCTTAACCACTGCGCCACCAGGGAAGTCCCTTGATCCCATCTTTAATCAGCTTGCGGAGGAGAGGAGTTTCTTTACAGGCCCTAGACTGGGGCAAGCTTAGGCCAGGCTATCAACACCCACCCCCCTGCTTCCTCACCAAATAGAGTGAAAGCGTCTGAGTCCTCCTGCCTGTATTTCTCAGTGATGCTCGGTGTTTAAGGACACATTCATTCTGCCTGGGTCTGGAGCAGCCTCTCGTGCTGTTGCCCATCAGAGGTATTATTGGGAGGCAAGTCTTGTGTTGGTAGCCTGGGAACAGAGGATAAAGTAAATGAGTTCTGCTTCAGCAGAGCACTCCCAGGGAGCGATTGTCACATGACCGGTTGGGTTGGCCCATAGGAGAAGCCTGAAGGGTTTGGATAGGTCCTTGTTAGGGGGTCAGAAGTGTCAGTCCAGCCTCCAAGATCCTCTCCCAAACACCATATCACATGGAATTATTTAGAATAGGCCCAACTTCCCAGGTTGGCTCTTGCCATGGAAACTTCGATTCTCTGAGAGCATTTCCCCATGAGGTTTTTCATGTTCTAAGGGGAGTTATTGCCCTTAGATCTATGACTGGTAGTTGTGATGCTCACCTTTGAGGGCTTTTGAGTAGCCTTACCCCCAAGTTCCTAGGCCCAGCCCAAACTCTGTAGGACTCATCAGAACATCAGCTTTCCCTTCCAGTTGTGGGTGGACATAAGATACTCCTTCCCTCGTCAGTAAGACTCAGCGTACAACTGGGGATCAACACCAGGGTGTCCCAAGCCTTGCCTCTCACAGTAAGAGCCCAGTTATTCTCCCCAAATAATAAGCCTGCCCTAAAGCAAAGTATCCAACAATTTAATAAATGGAGTAGCCTAGGTTGGAGGGGATGGGGGAGTGCAAACTGTAGCAATCCAAAATGAAAGCTGAAAAAAATATGTTTTCTGTCTTTTGCTTTTTTATTTGGCTTATCATTTTTACCATACAAGAATTTTAAATTCCATACTAAATTAAATTATTTATTTATTTAAGTTTAATTTGATCATCAAGTATACACATCTTCTCTGTTTTGATTTCTGGGTTTCCTGCCTTGTTTACGAAGCCCTTTTTTACCCTAAAGTTACACAACTATTCTCCTAACTTTTCTTCTAATGCTTTTTTATCACCTTTCTTTAACCTATGTGGAATTTTTTTTGCATAGTATAATACAGGCCCAATTTTATTTCCTTCCAAATGCATAGCCGATAATGCCAGCACTATTTGTTAAATTAACTATACTTTCCACGGAATAGAAAAAAAAAGTCAGGTTTATTTCTGAACTATTATGATCCATCCAATCATCTATTTGTCTAGTGCTATACTACAAGAATATTGTTTACTTTGAATTTTTTGTTTTGAATATTTTGTTTTTTTAAGTCATATTGTTCTGATTCAGCAGGTTCAAAGTAAGTTAGTATCTGGTAAGGCAAGTTTCACCCTCCCATGTTTTATACACACACATGCACGATTTTGTTTTGTTTTATTTATTTTATTTATTTTTTATTTTTGGTTGTATTGGGTCTTCGTTGCTGCACGCGGACTTTCTCTAGCTGCAGCAAGCGGGGGCTACTCTTTGCTGCGGTGCACGTGCTTCTCATAGCGGTGGCTTCTCTTGTTGCAGAGCATGGGCTCTAGGCCCACTGGCTTCAGTAGTTGTGGTGCATGGGCTCAGTAGTTGTGGCTCGCGGGCTCCAGAGCGCAGGCTCAGTAGTTGTGGCACATGGGCCTAGTTGCTCTGTGGCATGTGGGATCTTCCTGGACCAGGGCTCGAACCTGTGTCCCCTGCATTGACAGGTGGATTCTTAACCACTGCACCACCAGGGAAGCCCACACGCACAGTTTTAAAAGCTATTCTTGGACACTTGATTTTCCGTATAAACTTTTAGATATTTTAACCAGTTTCCCTTAAAAAATAAAATAGGAATTCCACTAAATTTATATAAATTTTAGTAAGATTGCATTTTAATGAAATTGTCCTAATATCCTGAAATTTATTTGGACCCTGTTCTATAAACATCAGTAAAATCTTTTATGATTCTTACACTTTTGTTAAATGTATTTTCAAGTATTTTTTACAGTTTTGTCATTAAAGTGGAAATGGGATAGTCTCCATTTCTATTTTTTAAAATTATAGTTGATTTACAAAGTTGTGTCCATTTCCATTTTTAACTAGCTATTGTCAGTGTAGAAAATGCTTTTTAATTTTCTATACATACTTTGTATCCAGCCAGCCTCCCAAATTGTAATATTACAAATTCAAGTATTTCTTTTACTAAACTAAGTTTTCAAAGTGTAAAATTATATAATCCATAAATACAGATATTATTTCTTCTTAAACGTTTATGCCATCAAGTCATTTGATGAAATCCAATAGCTGTTCTGAATAAAAACTAAGTGAATTAGTGAAATAAGAGAAACAAAGATGATAAAGACAGTTTATTAAAATCAACAGCAAATTTCATATTACATGGTGAAATGTGGAAGCATTCAGCATATTAGGAACACACAAAATACTTTTTATCACCACTATTATTCAGCACTACTTTGGAAGTCTTAGCGAATGCAGTAAGATGAAAAAATGAAATGATGTAATAAACATTCTCTTCTTTAAACCCTTCATGTAATGAATGACATTGATAGATTTGCTTATGTTGAACTAGCTTTGTAAGGTTGTTATCTTCTCTTGATAAACTACAGAACTTGACTTGCTTATATTTAAGACGTATCTATACTCATAAGTGAGATGTCTATAGTTTTCTTGTACTATCTTACCAAGTTTTTGCCAAAGGGAAAGTGAGATCAAGAGAGATTTTTCGACACAAAAAAACTCTACATAATTAACGTATACAACTTAATGAATTTGGAGATACGTATACACCTATGAAACCACTAACACAATCTATGCCATAAACTTACCCATCACCTCCAAAAGTTTCCTCCTGCCTTATTATTTTTTGTGATAAGAACAATTAACATAAAATCTACCCTCTTACCAAATTTTAAAGTATCCAGTACAGCACTATTAACTACAGGCACTGTGCTAAACAGTAGATTTCTAAGATATACTCATCTTTTATAGCTGAAAATTTGTTGTTTTTTTGTTTTTGTTTTTCGTTTTGTTTGTCTGTGCTGGGTCTCAGTTGCGGCACGCAGGATCTTCGTTGCAGCATGCGGGATCTTTTAGCTGCGGCATGCAGGAATCTTTTAGTTGCAGCATGCAGGCTCTTAGTTGCAGCATGCGGGATCCCTGACCAGGGATCGAACCCGGGCCCCCTACATTGGGAGCATGGAGTCTTAACCACTGGACCACCAGGGAAGTCCCGAAAAGTTATTTTTTAATGGAGATTTTTTTTTTAATGCTTTTTGTTGTTAAGATGGAGAATGGAACATGTTTAAATGCTGATAAAAGGATGTAGTAGAAATGTTGAAGATAAAGGAGAAAAAGGCTAACTGATAGTGTGACATTTCAGAGAAGGTGAAACGGATCCACAGAATAAATAAGAGGGTTAGAAAAAGGACACCTGAATTTTGATCGAATGGAAGGGATTCAGATCACTTAGATTTGGAAGTTTAGTGGCCGGAAGTTAAAGGAGTTCCATCTTATGACTTCTACATTCTCTACTATAACACTACTTATGTTCAAATATATTCTCATTTATTTATTTATGGATTTATACATAGCTATTTCAAAGAGCAAATGTTGCCAGTAATTGAGATATTTCTGCATGTTATACATATATCTATTTTTCACAAAATTCTATGAGGGCTTGTAAACAAAAATTTCACCTCCCACTGCCAGCACTCAATCTCACAAGCAAACAAAATCTATGAAGCCTTAAAACAAAATCAGACACAAAATGTTGCTGTCATTAGCAGAAATTAAGCAGAAATTTTATTTCCAAGCTCTTCAAAGATTATAACAAACACAAAGTATTCTTTTAAGTGTCCCAAATTAAATCAAAGGCACATCATCAAAGTAAAACACTTGTGACATTGAGAATTCATTTAGGTTGTAATATTTTCACATCACTTTTTTTTTTAATCATTTGCAATATTCTGTAGATCACATTTAAACATTGTTTTAAAGACATGAAATAATTCAGTATTTTTTTTAAGTAAAACCACCATTATAAAATAGAGGAACTTAAGAAGACAAAGATCAAATCTGCTTCATATACAGGATGGGGCAATCTAATACACAACACAACATTAATCCTTTCAAACAAGTTTGCTAAGAAACAGCTCCCATATTTAGTGTTAAAAATAAAACAATCCTCTCATTTAGAAAAATCAAGACATCATTTGATTAATAAAGCCCATTCTTCCCCCAATTTTATACTTGCTTGTCTTCATTTAGAAATTATAAATTCATGAGAAAAGAACAAATTTTGTTATGGTATAAAAATCTTAGTCGGGAACAACAAATTACAAATATTTAATTTTTTTAACAAACAATACTGTTTTCCTTCCCAAAATGTAAACATCTAGTAAATAAAACATACGTAACATTCCAGGTACAGAAACACTAGTAATTCACTTAATGAAAGAGGTGTATTTTGGTATATTTGGTGGTAAGGTTTTTGTTTAAGTATAAAGCACTTCAACAAAGAACCAGGCCATTATTATTTAAAATCTACTCCTTCACCCAGTTTCCTTGAGTAGAAACTCATAAATTTCCATAGAATTTTGGCTAAAGGACCAGGCCACAGGAAAGGTCCTGTGAAATATCTAAAAGTCATTTGGCTGGAGAAATGTGTTCTTGAGATTTGGAGGCAGTCATTCATCACTTGGTGCTTGAAAGCATTGCTCAGCGGACTTCTTCCCTACTGGAGAGAGAATTTGGTAGGCTTTCACTTAGTAAGATTTATACATAAAATTAACTAGTTATCATTTCATAGGTCACTTTAGGGTTCTCAAAGAAGAAAGTAACATGTTAATACCAGAAAATCCAAACTACACCATTGAATGAGTAGGACCCATGAAAGTGCTCTGTAAAAAGAAAAATGCTATGCCAGCATAAGACTATTATTTTAATACCATAAATGTGGACATTTTCCATTAAAAGGTACAATAGTATCTGATAGTATGATTACTTCCTTCTTGTTAATGTGAATAATTTCCTTTTGAAGTATATGAGAAAAGACCTAAGATGATTACTTCCTGTATAAACACCCCTTAGAACATGTAATTTGAAATATATTGGCCCCAAAAGACGCTAATAATTTATGCCCTGACCTGTTCCCCCGCCTCCAAAAAAAACAGTGAAAATGTGAATGAGACCCCATACAACACACTAGAACCCAGGAAATTTATTATAGGCCACCAAAGAGGTGTTTTCATTTCAAGAATAAATTTTTAAGGTTCTTTTAACCCTACTCACACTTTCCCCAGTTACTCCATTTCTTCCTCCATTAAAACACAGAAATACATTCTGAAAGCTTCTAGGAAAGAAATCACAGCTGGTGATAGGACCAAGTCTCCTCTGGGGAGTCCTTAGTCCCAAGAGTAACAAGTCAGTTGATAGCACCAAGCAACAAATCACAACTCCAGGATGGTGTAAGGACAGAGAAGATGGTATTGAGGTCAAGAAATTATTACTGGCCAGCTCAGTTCAAAAGCTCAAGTACATAAGGATATTAGCATCTCATGAGTTAGTGCAAAGAGCATTGAGACTCTTCTAATTAGATGTATTCCACAAGCAGGCGGATTAGAGTCACCCTTCAGGGAAAGTTGTGCATTTTGCTGGGTTTATTTTAATTCCCCCAAGAACAGTAGATATTTAAAACTCAGTTGCCCAAGTCCTTTGGGAAGCCCCATGATAATGCCATGGCCCCAAGACGGCCTGGTGTATCATTACTCACCAGTCTTCAGAGTAAAGCACAGGATCTGGGCTCCCGAAAGGGGTTGCTTCCGGCTGGAACACCTACCAGCAGGGCGTCCTTGCAGGCATTCTGCATGCAGTACTGTTGAAGCTCTGCCGCCGCCTGAGAGACCTGAAACAAAGGAACAAGAGCTTGACATGCTGCTCACAGCCAGATCCATCCCGCAGTCACTTGAGACTCTGAAAAATGATCATACAACCTGACAAAGGTCATACTTTGTACAACCTCCAAGAGTCTTTTTTGCTGAAAGTTCTAATAATTGAACTCCAAAGAGGAACGGTTACAATTTCTATAACCTTGATTTAGGGTATTTTTGGTTTAGTGGCTTACTCAACGAAGGAAAGATAAAGCCGTATCTTTCATCCATTTAGAATCCTAGTTTTGAGACTGAATTTGTAAAGAAATAGCTTATCCTAGCGTGCCCTTTACAAATTTTCACTTATAAAGCATGCATTGATATATCCAGGTCTGCCATGTGAACAGACTATTTTAATGTTTACAAGGCTGGATGGAGCCTTATCTGGTCTGCTCAAAACAAGTGACGAGGTCCCTCCATCATGTTTTTGAAGCAGAACAGCTTATTGGTTAAGAGTGCAGTCTCTGGACAAGTTACTTAACTTCTCAGTACCTGTTTTCTCATCTGTGAAATGTATTTAGTAACAGTGCTTACCTCCCTGAGTTGATGTAATAATTAAATGAGTTAATGCACGTAAAGCACTTAGAATAGTGTTCACACTAGTTAGCAATCATTTGTGGCAGACTGCAGAAACAGTCACAATATTTTGCAGTTCCTACCACCAAGAAGTAAAGTCTTTATCCACCCCTTGAATCTGGACTAGCCTTGAAACTTACTTTGACCAGGACAATGGCAGAAATAATGGGCAGGTTCCAAGCTTAGGCCTCAAAAGCCTTTGCAGCTACTTCTCTTGCTATAGTTGCAACTGTAAGACCACCATCAAATGAGCCCAAGCTAGCCTACTGGAGGTCTTGTGGAGGAGAACCAGTCAGCCAAACCCCAGCCACCTGCCTACCAACCTCCAGACATATGAGTGAGGCCATCCTAGATCATCCAGCCATCAGCCAACCCTCCATTTGATGGCAGATGCACAGAGAGCCCAGCAAAGACCAGCAGAACTATACAGCTGAGCACAGCTTAAACTGTTGATACAAGAATTGCGAGTTTATAAAGGTTGTTTTAAACCACTAAGTTCTGAAGAAGTGTTTTAGGCAGCATTGACACAATATTATTCTGCCTTTCTTCTTAGCCTCCATTTGATGCATATTTGTACTTGGAGGCTTTCCTTGCTTTCCATTTTTCTTGTACTGAAAAAGTGTTTTGTATAAAATCTTACCCATATTGTACAAAAATGTTCCAATTGCTGTTCAAGTATTACTACTAATTTGTGTTAATTTTCCAAGCTTCCAAATAACTCAAAAAATCAATTCCTTAGGTGTCAGTTACCATCTAGTTTCTAGAATACTTTAGGAATTTTGGTTTCATTAATGTAATAACAGTCTACTTTATATCATATAAACATGTAATATAATATTGCCAAACTAATGTTTAAGCTTGCCTTTCCCTCCACAGAAGTTCTGACATTTTCATGTTAATTATAATTGGAATTAATGAGTATATATATATGTTATTAATTCAAAAGAAATTTGGAACCAATTATGCTCATGCTTATTATTTCACCTTCAGAGGGAACGAGTGAACTCCACACATGATGGGTGGAAAGAGACTGTCTCCCAGGACTCCCAGAGAAATGGGACTAACTGCACCCTAGCCTAAAGAACATGGTCAAAAAGTTAAGGTGAGGGATATGCAAAGCAAATGAGAGAAGGGTAAAGTGGTCAGCATTTCTCTAGCACTTTCAAGGGAAAGAAACTCTGGCCTGGGAGAATACAAACCCAAACCCTTAGAAGTTGTATCCTCCCAATGGAGGTGGGATAATCCCTACCCAAATCACATGACTTTCTTTGGTTTGAGCCCAGGCTGACCCATCAACTTCTGAGAGACTTCTCCAAAGCAAAGAAGGGGTCCTTGGAAGGATACTGAGCACTGAAGCACTGGGAAGGGGTGCCCTCCATCATATGCTAAGAAACTGGTATTCTGGTTTATTTACCAGTTAGCGAGTCTGTGAAACAGAAGACGTCTCTGGGTGTGCTGAGAACATCCATCTGTCACTGAGCCCTGAAATGAGTCAAACCAGACCCTGGAAGGTTGTGATTCCCTAAGGTGCTGCCTGAGAGAAGCCCTGCCCAGCACCCTGAACCACACTCCCATGAGGACACCCCCGCAAATAAGCTTATTATCTGTGTGACTTTGAGCTATTCACTTGACTTCTCTGGGTCTCAGTTTCATCACCTGTAACTACTTTTTAAATGTAGATAAGAATACCTTCCCCAGCTACTTCACAGGGTAGGCAGGCATCTGGCTCACAGTTTTTCTTTCCACTTCAGGTCCCAACATCATCTTAAACATTTCCAACAACCCTAGTTTCATTTCCCTGAGCTCTCTCTTCAAACAACCTTCTCCTCAACAGCAGTAGTTACAGCCAACACCTGTAACTGCTCCGCATCTGTAATTTCACACTCCAACATCCTGCCTTCCGATCACGATCTCTCCTGCCCATCCAGGGTGCTGCTTCCTTTCTCCTCACTACACCTGCTCTTTGACCTCAGGGGGAACATCTCTTCCTTTTTTGTCTGGCCCATTACAGGGAGGCTGGCTCGGTTCCGGCTCCATTCAGCCTGCGTTCAGCCTCTTTCCGGCCAGACCCTCAAATTCCTTGCTCTCCACTCCCATTTCTGTCTTTCTGGCAAAACTCCCCCGCTAACCCACTACTTGGATCAACTACCATTTACCTTGGGCACTCAGATTTGTGGGCAGCCAAATACTGCTGGAGACAAAAAAAAAAAAAAAGTTGGACAATCAATCTCACAGTAGCTGGGTCTTCAGAATCACAAGGTGTCTATGATTGTGCCTGCTAGGGGGTCCCCTCCCATTCCCAACAGTGCTCTCTCCCTCATCCTCAGCGCTTGTGACACCATAAGTTCCCTTTTTTCTGCCTTAAAAGAAAACTTGGCCTCCTATTTCACAAAGAAAATTGTCATCATACAAGGTCTTAAGCCCTTATCTGGACACATCTATGTTAACACATAACCTTCCTCCTTTCTTCCTGTCTCAGAAGGTGCCCCTCCAACCCCAGGCCCCCTTAGACAGACTACCTGTCTCTACCTCCAGTTCTCCTTCTCCATTTGTTTCTCCCCCTCGACCTAAATATACAGTGTGTTCCTTCCTCTCAACCTCAAAATACAGCTTTTCATTTCCTAAATTAAAAAAAAAAAGGTTTCCTCTTTAAAACCAGATTTTTTTTTCAAAGAAGTCTTTCTATCCTATTATAATCTAGATTCGGCATCTACTACTACATATGTCACTGAAACCCCTTCTGCATTCCACAGCTCTCTCTCTACCTTGTTTTAGAATCAATTACATCAATTACTCTCTGAAATTATTTTATTTATTGGTTAGTGTGTTTATTGTTTATCTTCCCCACTAGAATGACGTATTCTCAGTACCTAGAATAGGGCCTGGTACAAAGAAAAGGCACTATTGAGGTCCACAGACTATCGCAGCAGTGTCCATTCATTCACACACACATTCTACAAATAATGCTATACACTAGTTGGTAAACACAATTACACATCAGATGCTTTTAAATCAACTGACTAAACATTGGACACGTTGACTAAGCCCCAGATTTGTGAAAACCCCTCCTTCCTCGCTTCAGTACCCTTGCTTTCCCTTGCTTCCCTTCTCGCGGCCATCTCTTTCGGCGGGTCCCTGGGTTCCACGCTCTGGTCACTTCCTACAGTTTTCACTCCCATACGTTCTTTCAGCCTCGTTCTCTGAGCTTCGGCCCCGGTAGCCAAACACCTCCCGGGCATCCCCTCAAAGTCCACGTATCCGAAACTTTCGCATCATCTCTCCTCCCTACCGTAGCGAATGGCAACGCCATCCATCCTGTCACCAGGCCAGAAACCCGAGCAGCGCCCTCCTCCCCCCCCTCATCCTATCAACCCATCACCGAGGCCCATCCATTCAGCCTCCTCCGCAGCTCTGGACCCCATCCTCCCGCACCAGCCAAGTCCGGGGGGGCCACCAGCACGTCGCCCGCATTCCTGGTGTCCTCGCGTCCGTCGGGCACCCCGAGTCATTGTCCCCATCACTGAAACGTGACCGCGCCGGGGCTCTCGGTCCCGGACCGCCCTCGCGGGGACAGGTGCGTTTCTCCCGGGCGCCGGGGTCCGGGCCCGGCCCTGCGCGGACTCCCACCGCCCGAGGCCGAGCTGCGAGCCTGGTCGGGCGCCGTCCTCGGGGCCGCCCACCGCGTCCGGCCAACCGGCTCGCGCTCGGGCCGGCCCCGCAGCTGTCCGCCCGGGCGCGGCCTCCTCCTCCCAGGCCCGCGGACGGCCGGGCGGGAGCGGGCGGTCTCCGCACCCCGAGGCCAGGCGCCGGCGCGGGCCTCACCTTGATCCTCTCCACGCCGGCCTCCAGCTTGAGCTGCTCCACCAGGCGCTGCAGGGCGCTCACGCTGGCCCCGGAAGACATGGCGGCGGCCTGGGCTCCGAGCGAGTGAGCGAGCCGGTGGGCGGGCGGAGACGCGA
The DNA here is from genome assembly GCF_028021215.1 of Eschrichtius robustus. NCBI lineage: Eukaryota > Metazoa > Chordata > Mammalia > Artiodactyla > Eschrichtiidae > Eschrichtius > Eschrichtius robustus. The sequence goes on from NC_090833.1 coordinate 22,165,326, forward strand.
GGCCCCGAGGCCCGGCACCGCCCCGGGGCGGGGAAGCCGCTGCGCCTGCCCCGCCGCCCGCCGGCCGCTCCCGGCCTCGCCCGGCAGCCGCTCCCCTCGGGGGCAGACCCAACAGGTAAGCGACACCTTGGGGTCCCGAGCTGACTGACACCTAACTCTGCGTGCTAAGCAGGGAGGGCGCCTGCGTCTACCCCTGTCCCCCGAGCCGCGTCGCGGGGCCCACACAGGGCGCCCACCTGCACATCGAAGCTTCTAGGAGGAGCAGGAGTGGGTGTGGGGGGTGGAAGAGGCGAAGACGCTCTCCTGGAGACTTGGAACTGTGACTGCGTGTGGCTGGAGCAAGGTGTGGAGCGAGTGGCAGAAATAAGGCGCCACGTGTGAAGGCTTCGAAGCCCTGCGAGGGAGTTATCCTCGGGTAGGTGAAGACGGTCGATGGGGTTTCCATGCAACAGAAACAGGTTTCTGCGTTAGCCTGTGACTGTGTGACGGGAATCCTAGCGGTTGACCCGGCAGGGTCAGTAAAGTAAGCAGGGTAAAATCGCAGACCCTGACATCTTTGCAGAACATACAGAAGAGAATTAAATTCAGCCCCCCTCACTCCCGTCTTGCCGTTCAGCTGTAACCATTGTTTCTGTTGTGCTGCATTTTTTTTACAGTGGGCATTAGTTTGTTTCACAAAACTGGCATCATTACTATATGTAAGACGTGTGGGTTTTTTTTTAACTAATTTATTTTATTTTATTATTTATTTTTGGCTGCGTTGGGTCTTCATTGCTGCACGAGGGCTTTCTCTAGTTGCAGAGAGTGATTGCTACTCTTCATTGCGGTGCGTGGGCTTCTCATTGCTGTGGCTTGCCTTTGTTGCGGAGCACAGGCTCTAGGCCTGTGGGCTTCAGTAGTTGTGGCATGCGGGCTCAGTAGTTGCGGCTCACCGGCTCTAGAGCACAGGCTCAGTAGTTGTGGCACACAGGCTTAGTTGCTCCGCGGCATGTGGGATCTTCCCGGAGCAGGGCTCGAACCCGTGTCCCCTGCATTGGCAGGCGGATTCTTAACCACTGAGCCACCAGGGAAGACCCAAACGTGTGTTTTTTGTTGATTTTATTTTTCGCTTAATGTATCATGAATATTTCCTTATTATTCTTGTGCGCCATTGTATTTGTTAGAACCCACTTAAATTGAGTAATGCAAAAAGGTAATACACTGGCTTGTGTAACTGAAAAGCCCAGGGACTTCAAAGTAATGGGTTTAATTGCCCAAATAATAGCTGTAGGGCTCTCATTCTCCATCTCTTGGCTCTGCTTTTTCTGACTGTTGGCCTTGTTTTTTTCAATGGTAAACAGACTCTCTCTAGTGCTGCAAAGGAAAGTTTCATGCTTTTATTGTCCCAGCCTAGGAACCCCAGGAGCAGTAGCACATCTTTTCTGTCTTTCTAATTGCTGCAGCAAAAATCCCCATAATGGACCTCACTGACCTTATTGAGTCATGTGTCCACCCCTGAACCAGTCTATTTGAAGGCAAGGGTTTGTGTGGTGTTGGAATGCCCGGATTAGCTGCCCCTGGCCGACAGCAGGATGCGGGCTGGGGTCAGCCCCACCTCTAGTGGGCCCTGTGGTGTGCCACTCAACTTCCCATTTAGGACCAAGGCATTCATTGCCCCACCTGCCGGGAGTAGCAGCGGCTGATGCCTCTCAGCTGAGTCCTTCTGGAAACTGCCCTTAGCCCGAGAGCCCCCCCTGCCAGGGTCATCTCTCATCCAATGACGGATGTGTGGGATGCATAAGATCTGCACCACAACCCCCTTGCCTCAAGCTGCCACAACAGTGAAGGATGATGGCAGCTCAGAGCTCCCCCTGGGGTCATGTGAGGCCTTTATGGCAGCTGCCTCACAGTTCAGTTCCTCCCTCTGCCTGATCCCCAGTTCCTGGACTGCCCCACAGGTGTTGATCCTGACACTCCCCAACAGACTTTCTGCGTTAAAATCTCCATCTCAGAGTCTGTTTCTCTGGGGAACCCAAACTAAGACACCCACCCAAACCATATGGACTGAAAGGGGAAGATCAGTTCCCTAAAGGAAAACCAGGATGCTGATACTAGAAGGGGGCCAGGGGGAGTCAAAAAAAAGATCTGCTCTTCAACTATTATTTTTAATGACTGCATGATATTCCATTGTACAACTGGGTCATAATTTATTTACCTTATTGCCCTATTATTTAACACTGTGGTGGCCACCTGAAACATACAGCTTTGTGTATGTTTTTTATTTCCTTATGATGCATTCCTAAAAGTGGAACTGGTGGATCAAAGAATATAAAACAGTTTTTAAAACTTTTCCCTTCTTTATCCTCCAGAAGGTGGTAGCAATTGCTATTCCCACCAGAAGGCTGCCTGTTTCTCTGCACCCTCACAGTTCTGTATTGTGGTTCTTTATCTCTAAAAACCTAATAGATGAAAAATGGTGTCTTAAGTCTTTTAGATGTCTTAACTGTTGAGGCTGAATATTTCTCCTATTCCTTTCGTGAGCTATGTGTTCAATCTTTGAGGTGTTAAAGAGTTTTTCTTATCTCATGCCAAGAGCAGATTTGCAAATTTTAAAGCCCTCTCCCGTGGGCTCCCTCACCACAAAGAACGTATATTCTTGTCAAAACATGAAAGTACACGTTAGAAACGTGACTAAATTGGTGACAGAATAGAAAAGTTGTGTGTCAGAAAGATGAGGCAAAGAACTCAGAGGAAAGATATAGCCTGGAGGATCAGGAAAAGCTCATCTTAGATGGTGAGACCTAGACCTTGGAGACATGTGTCCTGCAGATGGCAGAAAGGAAGGCGGAAAGCAGGGAGAACAGGAGGCCATGCGCACGTGGAATGAATTAGTGAATGAATAAAAGAAGGCTCTAACGAGGAACAGAAAAGTCACAGAAAACCTCATAAGAAACAGGAGTTTGTGGCAGACCGTGGGGTAGCCACATGGTAAGACATTTTAGGAATATTCATCTGGGATGAGGATAGAAAATGAACTGAAGCTGGGGAGACAAGATGACTTCAGTAGTAGTTTTGTCTTTTTGGTGGAGTGGCTGGATCCAGGCCCTAGAGAGGACTGTGAAGGTGGGATGGAGAACAAATTCAAGAGATTAGATCAGTAGGACTTCATTGTAGTTATGAAATGCAAAGGAAAGTGGGCAGAGGCTTCTGAAGCAGAGAATAGGTGAGATCTGATGCCTGTCACAGAAATTAGGAAACAGGACTAGGTTTGAAGGTAGGAGAGAAGAATAAGGATGAGTTTGGCTTAGGAGAAAGTAAGTCTTCAGCTGTACTGCTTCGTGCCTCTAGGCTGCTGAAAATGTTTAGTGGCAGATGTTGATGTGGGAGACATCTGCACAACCTAATGGTCGCTGAAGAAATGAAATGATCTCTAGTTAGAAAAGGGGGCTCTGGGGTTGCCCACGGTGAGGGAACACCCAAGGTGATACTTGTGTGTCAGCCATGAGGTAGCAGAAAAGGTCTAGGAGTGTGCCCCATCTCCCTCCTTCATGCCCGATCACACCCACCACCCTGCTTGCTGCTGTATGATTGATTGTGCTTTTCTTGGAGAGAAGTGGTCTGGCTTTGAAAGAAACAGCCAGGTTTTAGCATCCAGCCTTCTGCAGTGATCCATGGACAGGCAGGCTGGGTACCACTTGTAACGGAGGGCTGACCATCTGTGCTTTGCTTTATACATCACCAAACTGTCTTCTCATCCATTATTTTTGCATCATGGAACTTCAGAGTGGAAAGAGACCTTCAGATAAGGTAGTCCATTCCCAATTTTAGAGACGAGGAAACTAAGGCCCACTAAGAAAAGTGACTTGCCTAGTATCACACAAAGTGGGAGGAAAAGAACTTCCATTTTAGCTTTCAAGAGAAGTCACTGCTCACCTGGAGGACTAGAGTCTGTCCCCACAGATGCAGTTATTTCCAGAGCTCTGAAAGGTGAGGCATGGGGACAGAGGATCCTTTCCTCCTCACCCCAGCTAAAATGCACAGATCACCAGTGTATTATTTTAGAGAATTTGTTACCCATTTTTTTCTTGGTTAAGATAAAAACTTATAAATTTCCACTGTTTCTAAGAGTCTCAGTACTTTTGAGAAATGTCAGTGTCCTTGTAAAGACAAACATTTCATTTGTTTCCCTGTTGTGATCTGTAATTCTTCACTCCTGACATGTATTTTGTCACCCTTTTACTAACAGTAGGTTATTTTTCCAGAAAAGCAGCTTTAAATCACTCTTCTCCATAAGAATAATGGTAAAATGGGAAGGTGTTTCTGCTACCTTCAGTTTTCTAAAAAAGAAACAGGGAAACACATTAACAACTATATTTAATGTGACACAGTATAATGTACCCAAAAAAATCATTTCACTTCCTTCTACCCATTGCATTATTTTTAGAACTTAATGACTCAGGAGTGAAAGATTCGCCAACAGATGTGTGGATTCAGCTTCTCTGGAGAGATTTTTACAGGCTGCTTGAGACTTTGAGAGGTAGTGTGACTTAGGGCTACTTGATGTTCTTTTGAGCAGCCATTCCAGGCATGCCTCTGTATCTCACTAGAAGTGTCCCTTCTGGAAATGGAGGCCTTGAACTAGTGAGTAGCGGATTATTCTATTCGCTCTGAAAGTTCTTTCTCTCCTGAGTTGTCATCTCAGCTGCTTCACCTGGTACCCCAGGGTACAACGAGGGGCAGGCGGCTGCTTTTAAGACACACAATTCCAATGCTAAGGAGCATCACTCTGCCACTCTAGCACCGTACTCTGCACAGAGTAAGGGGTTCAAATACCTATTTAAATAATAAAGAAACAACGGGTTTGTAATCATCACCAAACACTCTTATTACCATGGATTTTAACAAACGAGACTCTTTCCTATTCCCTCTGAAGCATTAATATATGCCAGCCATTTTACCCCATCTTATTTAATTCTCATAATAATCCTGTGAAGTAGTTAGTATCCCTGCTAACTATTAGAGATGAAAAATGGGGTTCAGAGGTTAACCTGCCTGAAGTCAAACTGTTCGTTGCAGAGCCAGGAACCAGACTTTGGTCTATCCGGCTGCAAAGCCTGAGCCATTCCCCTGCATCCTGCTCACTCTTCTTGAGGTTATAAAAGGCGACACTGTCAAATGGGAGGAAGCTTCTTCATCCCCTAATGAAACTGGGGAGGAGCCTGTAGGAAATCCCATACGTCCCTGCTCTAAGACCATGTGATCCACTCCATACATAATTGTCAAGGATACTCTGAATCCGTTAAGAAACTGATTAAAGTTTATGACAAATCATATAGGCTTTTTACTTAGATACTCATAACATTTCTCAGTTGCAGGCAATCTAATCTCCTTCAGACCCTAAACCTATGTAAATTTGCAGGCTTATAGATTTTTAAGTCCTAATTATCTAAAAAGATCCCCTCATTTAACAGATGAGGAAACCAGAAAGGTTAAATTTGTTTAGCAAATTTTATTTAGTTATCAGGGGCTAGATTTGGCCTTAGCCCATATTTAAATGTGAAGAGTATCACACTTTGTAAATAAAATTAATTATAACTCATCCGGGGCCTTCCCTGGTGGTCCAGTGTATACGACTCCATGCTCCCAATGCAGGGGGTCTGGGTTTGATCCCTGGTTGGGGAACTAGATCCCACATGCATGCCACAACTAAGAGTTCACATGTCACAACTAAGAAGTCCGCATGCCGCAGCTAAAAAAGAAAAAGAAAGTCATCCGTACACAACTATTTTGTATCAATACCAACATTTATCTGCCTCAATTGCACAATTATAACTCAACAGAGACCATGTCTGATTTAAAGTCTTTAAGTGGCTAGACCTATTCATACTAATGTCTAATAAAAGCTATTTCTCTTTAATTTCCACAGAACTTTCAGTATGGGGCTGGCACACTGGTCCATAATACTAGCTGCATGTTAGCTTAGCAGTTGGCTTCTACTCGAGGAAATATTTCCAAGGTGTGGGTGTTAAAAGTTTCCTGCCATTTCAGTCCAAAAAAGAATCTCAAAGGAAGTAAAACTACTATTTTTCTAAACATAAATTCAGTAGTACTAAAATAGCTAATTCTATAAACTGAACTATTTTTTCATGTAACATTTAAAATTTCTGTATACCACTTGTAGTGTTTAAAATTCTACGCATGGCCCCTACTTGATAGATATGTTATGAAACTGCAACCCAGGATTTGTAGAACTTGGAGAATTCATAAAGAAATAAGACCAGTGAGGGAAGGGTCAGTTTTAGAAACTGCTCTGAGGATATCTGACATGAATGTAAGTAACCCTAAGGGTAATTTTAGCACAGACCTCAATTATAGGAAGTGACAATAGAAAGCAATAAGCAGCTATGCTCTATAAACCCCTGAATTCCAAGCAAGGAGGAAATGGTGATAGCCCTAAAATGAAGCACAAGAGAAATTTTCTAACTATAGTGGGGTTCTGGGATCCCCTGCCCAGGATTCTTCTCCAAGTGTTTCTGAAATGGAGAAGCTTTTGGTTATTTGGTGGGGGATTGGCAGAGTATGGAGATAGTAAAGATACCCAAAATACGTGAATGACACTTGTGACACAACTAATTGCCCTTCCTTTCCTCCAGGATTTTGAAGCATAAAGCCATTTTGTTGAGGGAAGGGGAGAAAAGAATCATAGTCCTTCCGTTAAGGCGAATCCATTCATCTCACCCATACGATGACCATGATTCCAAAAGACCAACCAAACTTTTACCAAGTGAGCAGGCTGCCAGGAACAATTCCAGAAATGAGACTTCTATATAAAGACAGAAATATAGCAATCTAGCATATATGCAAAATAATATCCAAAGATACATGGTTTTTATCAGCCAACCTTTATGAATGCTAACATATTCAGTCCTCCTATTTTTCCTTATCACTAGGTTTTTTTGAAATACAGTTAATCATAAATTTATTTGAAATTTTAACAGAAGGGCAAGAGCCTCCGTTTCTTTCTGGTCTGCATAACATATGGTACCCACGTCTAATCTTAGGTGATAATGCTGTTGTGTGGCACGTGTGTGGTAACATCTTCACTGGGACAGGGGTTACTGACTGCAACCACAGCATCTTTCAAAGGCATTTACCTATGGTGTAGAGTTGGGCATTTGGGGTTTGAAGCACAGCTTGCTACAATTTAGCACTGTAATTTCTCCACGCTCCCAAAAAAGAATGGATGCATAAAACACTTTCATCTCAAGTTTACAAAAATATAAATATTATATAATTTCAGAATTTTAAAGCTGCAAAAGGCCTTAGTGATAATCTGGTCAAACTCCTCCCCTAATTTTCTAATGAGGAATTGAGGCCTTCACTCACAGGCTAAATAACCCACCTCAGGCCTTTTGCTGTATTAGCAAGGATGGAACTCTTCCCTCCTGCATCTTTGTATGTGTCACATATTTGGGCTGAGCTCCTGAAAGGACTAGTTTACTTTGAGTAGAAACAGACTCTGCATAGCTACTATGCTACACTTTTATGCTACGTATTTTACAATTATATAATACAAAAAGCAATATGTTAATCTTTGACTTAAAATGTCATACCAACAAACTTGTGATATATTGCAACCGTTTTATTAATATGATGGACTGGGATATGTCTTTTAACAGGAGTATTGATTCACTACCATGAATGTGTTTCGATACTTTGCTGCAGTATCATACTCGATTCAGTCAAATTACGTGTGAATTACTTTCACTTTCACACGTATAAAACATTTACATTTCATGGTTTGATAGAACAGCACACAGCCATGCACCTCTTCTTTCTAGTTTATATGCATGTCAATATGCTCACATAAAATGGATTTTTCACACTCAAGGACTTCATAATATATGAACTTTTCATGACACTATTTCTGCTCTTTTTTTTTTTAATTAAAGGGGGGTAAAAAAGCAATACTGTGGTACGAAAGACCTTCTTACAAGGTTCTTTCTGGAGAAATGTTTGAGAATACACTTATAGTCCTATAATGACTGTAATCAAGCTCATCCTACAAGGACATGAAGGCAGATTCACTCTCCTGGAGAGTTTCTAATCTTAGTAAGAATATTATGACTGGGGGGGAGATATTATAAAGACAGTCCAGCAGAAGACTCTCCTAGAGAGATATTTTGAACATATTTCAAACCTATAATGACTGTCATAAAGATGACATGATAGTTGAATCATTTTGCTGAAGAAGTCTGTGTCTAGAAAGACACTCAAAAATGTAATTAAATGCTGTTATAATTTTTATGTTTTGTGAAACTATTAGAGGCCACGAAAGCAGAAAAATGTAGCACTATAACAAAATAAGGAAACACTTTTGAAGAATAAACACTTAACACGCAAAAATTTTCAATGGTATCTAATAAATTTTCATGTCAAATTTTTTAACCAAACATATAAAATTTTTAAATGGCAACTAATAAATCTTCATGTCAAATCTTTTAACAAAATCCACAAATTGATTATAAAAATTGAACAATCATAAATGTCTTATGTATAAAGTTTGAAGGGAAAGTTTAAATTTCTACATTATTCTGTTTAATCAAATACTTGAGGAATTTTAGTTACTGCTGAGGAACAGTCAGTACATTTCTAAAATAATTCAGTTATGAAAATAGTATCACAATTAAGGTTTGGCATAGTAGCATTCCAGCAATCTTCAGTCATCCACAAACATTAACCGTCCGGGCCCTTCATTCTTCATCCACCTCCTATATCTCTTCCATCTAGGGTCATTTGCCAGTCTTTTCTTTAGTTCCTCTTCTTGTTCCTGTTTGTAGACCTGTCAGTATAAATAACATAAACTGACTTGACAATCCAAAGAGAATCATTTGTCATTAGCTTTATGGCATGTTTATATTTTTCAAATATAACTTTAGGTAAAAGTTTCCAATGAATGTATTGGTTTGTCTTCTGAAGACCATGCACCTAAGATTACTAAGCAATTAAGCACTTTAATGTTTAGTGTTAAATAAAAAAGAATAACTTGTGCAAGAACTAGTAATTTTTTTCACTGATTTCTGTAACCTGGAAATACATTCTTTTCCTCCTTGAAATCATATATAAGCTGAGTTTAAAGGGTTTAAACATTTCCTCTCTATGACTAATGTCCAATATTAAAGAATCAACACTTTATTTTTTTAACTCTGTAAATTTAACAGATGGCTTTCAGTTTTGTTGATCCTAACCAAGGAACAAAGTGACCTTATAAATACATTTGTCTCCAGATTGAACTTACAACTACTTTTATCTTCAATGATAATTACTGGTTTTTCAAAATATTGTTAACTAAAGTTCCCAAAGAAGGTTAAATAAACCACAGAGGTTAAGAACAAAGAATATCTTTCATTTCTATAACCTTTCGTGGGTATCAGTTGAAGCTAAATGGACAAGTTTTCATAACCAATTTCACAGCCATATCAAATTTCAGAAAGAAATTATTTTACTTCCAAATTTCAGGGAGTAACCACTAAGATAACCTCATGTAATACAGTGATAATTCAGCCCAGGATAGCACTCTATGACAGACAGAGCTTATTGTATAGTGGGCAGCTTCAACTACTTAAAAGTGAAAACTTATCAAATAATTTAGGAGCTACCATGTTACCTTCCATTTTTATGTTCTTTATAAGTAGGCTGAATATATCTACTTGCCAAATCATTCTGGCAATTCACAGTACAGTTTAACACAACAAATTAGACCATACTTCAAATTTTTAGCATTAGTAAATTAATGTATTTGAAGTTCATCTTTTAAAATGACAAATTATAGGTTAAAAACCCACTGTTCCACTACTAAATATAGTCATACAGTCAACAAAAGATCTTTCTATATTTAACTCTTCGATTTCAGAAATTTGAGCACACTTCTGTGATCCCTTGTCACATACCTAGTTTTAAGTTGGTAACGAAGGTTACAGTAATTACTCACCTCATAATTCTCCTTTATCCAAAGCTCCCGTTTAAGAAAAGTTTCTTTCTGATGATCTTCTAGACTATCAAACTGAGACTTTGACATCTTCATAGATTTACGTATGATATATAGTCTTTCTTCTTCCCCATATTCTTTGCCTTTGATGTTAAAATTATAGATCCACCGGCAATACCAGACTATATATGAGCACAGGTGAAAGGGAGCTAAGAGAATTTGAAACAGGAGAAGGTCACGGAACTGGGGTTTCTGATAGCCTCCCTTTATATCTATTTTACTTTTTATAATGTTCTTTATGATGTTCTCCTCCTCGTCACGAATTTCCTCTTTGGACTTTTTGTTTCTGCCCTTCTCTTTAGCTTTTCTCAGCAATCCCTGCTGCTTGGCAATCTCCATGGCTTGGATACGGTACTTGGGCACTGTGGCCAGGTAGCTGATTGCCTTGTTGTAGCTGTTCCACCAGCTGAAAAACTAGAATATTTAACAAAGAAAACTGGGTAATTTTTATTACCAAAATTCATCTTGGTGAACACAACAACCCCCCCCCAAAACCTATTCTGATTAAAAACAGGGACCTCAAAAATCTTACTCTGTAAGTTAAAGATACAGTTGAATAATGCCCATGTGGACACGGGATCTCCAGGCCTGATAAGTCAGATAAGCCCTGAGCTGAGCCAAAAAGCCACTGATTCTCCACAGGAGACACCCAGGATCAGAGGACGGATCGGTGGAATCACATCACACCTGTTGATTTCACATCTTTACCATTTGACTCTTCCCTAGATCACAATTAAGAAATCCCTCCTCTTCTATTTTTTTTTTAAGGTTGCAGTCTACTTACTGGAGGAAGAATCGAATGGTAAAACTAGCTGGTGAGGAGTTTCTTTCCAAAAAATCCCTGGGTATAGACTCAGGCAACTATAGACCATCTGCACATACCACAGTAATGCTCGTCATATTCTGAACTGAAAGATTCAAATATGTTTGAACTCTTTACTTATTTGGACAGGAAGACATTAAGTCACTTCATAAATATATTCAACCACAAAGGGTTTTATTATCAGAAAAAGTCCTACTCCTCATATAGTACCTCCACACGTTTCAGCTATTTTACTGAATAAATACAGCAGTTGTACCAATAATATCCTGAAATATTATAGTAGCAATCTATTAGGAATAGCAAAAAAAAAAAATATGACTAGGGTATTACGTTATCTAAAACAGAAAAGTAAAATTGCCCTTCCTCTCCCTGTTGAAAAGGCAGCACTACAAAAGCTGATACATTTAAAATATACAGCTTTAGTTTTCAATAGGAATTCTTTTGTCATATCGATTGAATTTCATTTCTGGGAATTAAACTGGAGAAGTAATTCTGAAACTAGCAAACTGCTTCATTCTAGTCACTTGACTTTCTTTTTTCTTCTAGAGGAGGATATGATAGGTGTGGTTAGTTGAGGAACAATAGTAGGGAAAACTCATTTCAGGCTAAACTTGTATTTCTGTGATATTTTAAAACAACATAAAAAGTTACTGTAGCACTTTCAGTCTATTTCAGTGGTTTTCAAACTGAGCAGGAGTGCCCTTAGCTGCCATGGGGAAATGTGTGCGACATTTTTGTTTGTTACAATGATGGCAAGCTCTACACTCCTGGCATTTGGCAGGTAGGTGCCAGGACTAGTTAGGCCATATTAAGGAGTTTGGAATTTTCCCCAAGTTTAATGGGAAATCATTGAAAAGTCCTATGAAAGTAGTTTGGTCCTTGAACAATGCGGGGGGGGGCACCACCCTCTGCAGAATCTGAGTGCAGCGTATAGCTGGCCCTCCGTATGCATGGCTCCTCCCTGTCCTCCGATTCAGCCAACCTCAGATGGTGCACCGCTGCGGTTCGGTACTGCATGTAGTGAAAAGAATCCGTGTGTAAGTGGACCACTGCAATTCCAACCCATGTTGTTCAAGGGTCACCTGTAAATGATATGATCTAGTTGGCATTCACTCTGTTATATGGAAAATACTCTAGAGGGGGCCACGAGAAAAAGATCTGAGTTTTTTGTTTGTTTGTTTTTGACAGTTATATAATGACATTCATGATTTCTTAGATTGCCTGCCAACAAAGATTCCAATATTATCAATTGGTTAAATAAATATTTTTCTAATATAAAAAATTAATCTCACCTGGAAGTAAAATTCTACAAAAAGGTACTTCTAGTTCAGTTTGAATGACTAGCACTAGCCACTGTGCACTCCTGCACATGCACGTAGATACACACATCCATCAATACACACCTGAAACACTGAAATAGCGCACACACTGACCAAGATCACAACTCTCACATCCACTTTAGGGGCTAAGCGCCTGCTGTAGTAGTGGTAGTAATGGCTGTAGTACTCTTCTGGGTGATCCAGCATGTAATCATAATCTTTTCGAGTTTCTTCATCCTGTAAAATAACAAGATATCCAGTTTCATAGGGCAGCTCATAAAATGGTCTTAGTTAATAATCTGTTAAAGTCAAATCTAGAATTTTGTAATTATGTAATCAATCTGAATAAAAGAATAAACTGTCAAAATCAAAAAATTTCCCATAATTCCTCAAAGGGACACACAAATTTGTTTCCAGAACTTTAATACTAGGTATAAAGCATAATTAAAAAATTTCCTCAAATTCTTGAGGAGTATTAGTCCTCCTGGAAAAAATAAAAACACCTCAGTAGCAATGAACCATGCCTTTTTAGCCAGTGCTGTGGTGCTAATAAGGATGTCGCCGTGTTCTTACAATTGAAGAGCATGTTGACACCTACTCTCAGTAACTGTTGATAGAAAAAAGAATGTTTATCTCTGTTGTATATATTCACAATCATTTCCCAACCTTGTATAGAAGGTTTTCTTTCGAAAGCAATGATTAAAACAACAAAAAAGTAGACGAAACCAGTCGATGCCCTCAAAATTGAATTATGCTCATCCCAAGGAAACACTGAGACATCGATGCAGGATAATGGTCAAAGTCTAGCTTTGTGATATTAGGCAAAAATTTTAGCCTCTGAGCCTCACTCTTCTTCACTTGTAAATTAGAGATATTAATAGCTGCCCTACTAATTTTACAGGGTTATTTTGTATATCAGATGACATACAGTATACAAAAAAACAGGTTAAAAATATGTAGTATTTCACTATTATAACACATTTTCACAGCCCAGTTCATAAATAAGGTAATATATAGCTCTTTTTTTTTCTTTCTTTTTTTTTTTAAATAAATTTATTTAGTTATTTATTTTGGCTGCATTGGGTCTTTGTTGCTGTGCGCGTGGGCTTTCTCTGGTTGTGGCGAGTGGGGGCTACTCTTCGTTGCAGTGCGCGGGCTTCTCATTGCGGTGGCTTCTCTTGTTGCAGAGCACAGGCTCTAGGTGCACAGGCTTCAGTAGTTGCAGCACGTGGGCTCAGTAGTTGTGCCTCGCGGGCTCTAGAGCGCAGGCTCAGTAGTTGTGGCGCACGGGCTTAGTTGCTCCGTGGCATGTGGGATCTTCCCGGACCAGGGCTCGAACCCATGTCCCCTGCATTGGCAGGTGGATTCTTAACCACTGCACCACCAGGGAAGCCCCTGTATAGCTCTTTCTTAATCATGCAAACATGTTGAAAAAATTATAGCATTCTGAAATGCTGCTCAAATGGTCACAAATAAAGCATTTCTTAAAACCTTCTCTAATTTTAATCAGTTTCCAACAGGTATAAACGCCAATCTTTTACTGAGCTACATAGGTTGAAAAGCTAGGTTATGATTTGCTTTTTTTTTTTAATCCCACAGGAAACCTATTTTTCAGCTTGTCTTGTTTCCAAAAAATGTTAAAGACTAAAAATAAAACTACAGCAAATTCTTTACTCTTTATAAGTGAGTACAACATAAACCATTATGAAAAAAAATCTTTCTTTAACCTAGATGACTTCTTTCTATGATAAATTAATTATTCAGCATTCATAAAGTTGCAGATTATTAGCTAAACATTTCAAAATCTGCACTTAGTGCTTTGTTACCACAGAGGTGCTGGGGTCTGTTCAGGGCCTCCTCCTTTCTTTTTTTTTAAATAAATTTATTTATTTTTAATTTATTTTAATTTTATTTTTGGCTTCGTTGGGTCTTCGTTGCTGTGCGCAGGATTTCTCTAGTTACGGCGAGCGAGGGCTACTCTTCGTTGCGGTGCGCAGGCTTCTCATCGCAGTGGCTTCTCTTGTTGCAGAGCATGAGCTCTTGGTGCGCGGGCTTCAGTAGTTGTGGCATGCGGGCTTCAGTAGTTGTGGCTCGCAGGCTCAGTAGTTGTGGCACACAGGCTTAGCTGCTCTGCAGCATGTGGGATATTCCCGGACCAGGGCTCGAACCCGTGTCCCCTGCATTGGCAGGTGGATTCTTAACCACTGCGCCACCAGGGAAGCCCTCAGTAACAGTTCTTACGTTCAAAATATTTTTTACCTCTGACTAGAATTTGAAACTAGATGAAGTAGTATCTAGTATAATTAGATGTAAATATATTTAAAGTCTATTCCATGGCACTGTATGGAGGGCCAATATGCGAATCATCTATTATATAAGGAAAGCTGAGCTCAGGCTGATTTTTTTTTTAACTTTTTTTTTTGATTTTAATTTTTATTTATTTACTTATTTATTTATAGCTGTGTTGGGTCTTCGTTTCTGTGCGAGGGCTTTCTCTAGTCGTGGCAAGTGGGGGCCATTCTTCATCGCGGTGCGCGGGCCTTCTCATTATCACGGCCTCTCTTGTTGCAGCGCACAGGCTCCAGACGCGCAGGCTCAGTAATTGTGGCTCACGGGCCTAGTTGCTCCGTGGCATGTGGGATCTTCCCAGACCAGGGCTCAAACCCGTGTCCCCTGCATTGGCAGGCAGATTCTCAACCACTGCACCATCAGGGAAGCCCCTCAGGCTGATATTATTTTCAAATTCACTCCTTGTATGTTCTCTTCCATTAGAAAAGATTTTCTCGGGAGTTCCCTGGTGGCCTACTGGTTAGGATTCCAGCCTTTCACTGCCATGGCCTGGGTTCAATCCCTGGTAGGGGAACTGAGATCCCGCAAGCTGCGTGCCACACGCCTCAACTGTCAGTCCATTATTCCTCCTATAACCCATCATCATATTCTAGAGTTTCTAACCTAAAGAGGGTAAAACGTTGCAGGTCATAAGCCTATGTCTCTTGATGTATTTCATTCTGAGTACTTCAAGACATCCTTTGAGAATTTTTCCATTCTCCCTCCATTTTTTTGCCCTTTTGGCTAATTTTATAGATATGGTCTGCTTTTGGCCTGAATTCGTTGCCTTTTAAACTCAGCCTCCCAATCTTGGCAGATGCTTTTTGAAATGTATTTCTTCAAACACGATTCTTCTCCTTGCTCCAACTAGATTACAGGTAGTTTTGAAACTAACTGCCCCCCTGAGATGAGATTCCTACAGTCCTCCAGCATCACTATCTCTGCACAGTCCATTGCCCAGTCTGACTGTCTGTACTCCTCCTGGTTGAAGTATACAGCAAGATCTGTGAGTGTCACTGAAATCTGCTCTGTGAACGTCATGCGTCTAGTGGCTGTTCTCTTGTTTGTTCTCTTATCTTAGTGAAGGTCACAGTCCACAGAATGCAGATGTCCTTCTTCAAGCTTTTCACCCATATCTTCCCCCCGAGTCACCATCTCACTGGTCCCTGGATTTGTGACTTCATCAAGTCCAGAGCTTCATTTAACAGGATGGTCAGCTAATGCTCCAGTACCAGCAACTCCAAAATTTATACCTTATGTCTAGCCTCTCTACTGTAACCAGAGCCTGCAGGGTCTATTCAGGGCCCTCTATAATGAGTCCTCAAACTACCTCATCCCTGTAAAAGGTTTCAGGGTCAAGTCTGACTTCTCTTAGAATGGTTTTCTTTTCCTTGGGGCCACCATAATTTCATGACCCTGTTTTGGTCATGATTAGAGACAAGAAGGTCTGCGATCTCCTTGTTACAGCGTTTATTCAGCCACAATCTTCTTTTTTTAATGTGTTTAAAGCTTTCTCTCCAGAATGAAGAAAATGGATTTTAGGCTGAGGCATGCATAATACACTTTACAAGGTTGTTCAAGGTTGGCACAAATTGAAGAGTTAGGGATTCTCAACAATCTAAGTCAAAGTCCTACTCTTCAGTAGCCTACTAAGTTTAGAATCAACCTAGTAAAAACACAGGATACCAGGAATATTAGCAAAAAAGAAAAGACAGACTGGGACCCAATTAGAGAGTTTCACGTACATTCTTACATATTTTTACCATATATTTATTTTTAATACCATATATTTATTTTTTCTCCTACCCATCTTGGGACTAAAGTAGCCTCACAGTTTGTTTGTTTGTTCTGTCCAATGCTTCCCAGTGTCTAGTAAGGTAAGTTCAATTTTCCTTGTCATGCAACAAGGCCTCCATAACTGACCCAAACTTACCTACTTAAGAAACATCTTATCACTCTCCCTTCTTTTGCCCATAGCAAACATTCAGATAGCAATTTCTGGAATTTGGTGTGTTCTTCAAGTACAGCATGCTCTTTTATATCTATGACTGAACAGATAATTATTCACTTTAACTCAAATGCCCAAGCCTTTCTTCCAACCTCATGAGCTCCTATTAATCCTTTAGAACATAAACATTAGTAGACAGATTTAGACCACTCTTATTACACTTATTACCTATTTATTATAGCACTTATCACATTGTGATCATCAGTTTTTTTCTTTTCCTTGAATGAGAACTTCTAGAAGGCAGGTAGGGTGATTCCTTAATCTCTGTATATCCAAGGCCTAGCACAGTGCCTGGCATTCAATAAATATCATTTCAAAACTGAATGAAATTTTATAAAGGCTCTCCCTCACTACAGACATCTCTCCAGCCACACAGGTCTCCACCTCACCAGGAAGGTGAGACGGGTGACTATGCCACAAAAACTTGGGCTTGGCAGAAATGACTGCTTGTCTTCATAGCTTATGAAGATATGCTAATGTGGCTAAAATAGCTTAAACCTTAAAACAGTGTAATATCTTACCTTTCAATAAGGTAGTATTTTTTCTTTCAGCAATTTTGTGGATCTTAAGGTCCCAGGGTCAGGAGATTCCAACTTCTTTCCAAAACCAAAACCTTTATACTTGTTTCTTCCTCCTCTCTGTCCTGAGCCTTGACAAGCAGGGCAATAAGCTCCTTGTTTCTAATCTCTACAGGAAAAAATGGTGCTTCTGCTGGTGTCCACTCCACTCCCAATCCTCTTGGGCATATGCAGGAGGACTGGAACATAACCACCAATATCTAGATCAGAAGTGAACAAGAGGAAACCCACAAGCAAAGAAAGCACTGAATCCTTCCTTCTCTTATGAAAATGATCGTTCCCCCCTCCCCAGAGGCAAAAATATATTATGTTCTTGTCCTTGAAAGAAATAATGAATTGTTTGATTTCAATAAACTTAAATTGCAATAATTAGATATTGCAGCCAGTTTCACATTTAAAATCTTCGATTATACAAATAATAGAAACCATTTAGGATGGCAAAGGCCAAGAATCAATAATATATGAAAATATAGTAATAGTTTGTTCATTCTTAAATATATATAGTAATCCTGTTTTTAAGAGAAATACACAAACAAATGATCCTTTAAAAAAATAACATCTGTTCCCCTAAACTTTTTTCCAGGCCATTACACCCTACTAAAGAGGAAGAAAGTTAACTGCTCTGAGTTTTCATTTCTCTTCCTGTTCCCTACCCACCAGCCACTCGTGCAACTATATTCTACGTCTTCTCTTCTCAGTCTACATGTGGTCATAGCAACTTCCATCATTTGCAGTATCACCTATATATCATATACGAATGACACACAGATCTGTTTTCCCTGCTCCTACTATTTTCAGTTACCTCCTGAACACTTCCTAAATGTAACATAAATATCTCAAATTCAACATGCTCAAAACCCAAATCTGCTCCTGTGTCTCAGTTAACGGTATCACCATCTACTTGGTTACCTGAGCTTTAAAAAACCTTAGTTATTTTCAGTTCAGCAAATAGTTATGCAGGGCCTTAAGCCATGTGCTGAGCACAAAGGAGGATAAAAAAACAAATAAATTAAGGACCTGGCCTCAATAACTCTCCCATCTACAAGAAGACTCTAGCAAGCAAGAAGAGCACAATTCAATGTACTAAGGACTAACTCTGCCTGAGACCACTGGTAATGGGATTCACAGAAGACATGAAATGAGTGCTAGATCCTGAAAAGCAAGTAAGATGTGGTAAAATTTGTTCCAGGCAAGGTGAACAGCAAGTGTTAAGGTACAGAAGCATCAGTGTATAGAACAGATTCAGTGAAGCTTAAGCACTGGGGAAGTTTAGGGAAGAAAGGAGTAGTAAATGTGGCCAGGAAGATAGGTTTGGATAAGAACCACAGGGGATCTTATATGCCATGCTAAAGTGTTAGGGTGTTACTGTCTGTGCTATTCAAACATAAAATGTTTTCAAGTATGAGAAAAATAAATAGCATTGAGTAGAAGTGTATATTTTGGGACGATAACTCTGATAGTATTGTAAAGAAAGGAATGAGGGAGAAACAGATTTTAGAGACTAAGAAGTAGAACAAATAGGACTTAGTGATTAAAGGGGTACAGGAATCAATCATGTTGAGTATGAGAGTGATGTTTCTAATTATAGTCACTGCGTGAACCATGTTATTCTAAGAATAAAGGAAGAGGACAGCAAGTGTGGAGAAGAGGCAGGGGAAAACTGTGGAAGATTTTGAAATGGGGAGGAAAGAAAATTACTGGATAGCTTTTCAATGCCTGGAGCCTCCAAGGATTATCCCTGTAGGAGGGGTGTGCCTTTATTTGTCTTTGAAAAGTCTATTTTAACTTTGTAGAGAAAGAAGTAACTTGTGGAAAACTGGAAGTAATGCAAATAATTCTTATTCACAAAAAGACAAATCGTGACCAGTGGAATTAAGGCAACTGATAACTGCCTTGTCATACTGACCAGTATTACAGGCACTTCAGCACTCCTTGTCTTGACTGTAAACTGTGTGGCACTTTTTCTCTTTTGAACCAGTTTTAATATCTTACTGGTTCCCTCATTAACTGAGTTAAATAAAATCTTTGACATGTTCATTTTGTATTTGTACACGAGTCAACCTCTTTTAAACTTTATGCTTTAACAAAGAAAACAGGATTAGTTTCATGTATAATTTTGGGTACCTGTGCTACAAATGAGAGACAATCGAAAAATATGAACCTAGAGAATACACGAATTTCAGGGTTGTCAAGGATGTAGTTGAGTTTCATCAGGACGAGCTTAGAAAATAAAAAGAAAAGAGTACCCAAAGGACAGGACTCTAAGGAAATGCAATGTTTAAGGTGAAGGCAGAGGAAAAGAAATACAGACTAAAAGAAATGGCTAGAAAGCTTGGAGAAAGGGGGAGAATTACATGAAGGGAGTCAAAGGAGAACAGCTTAAAGAACTACGTAGTCAACATCAAATGCCACAAATAGTTCCAACAGGAAGAGCAGCCCTCTGATCTGATGCTTAGAGCATCACTATTCATCTTAGGAAGAACAGCTCCAGAACGTGTGCTGATGCGCACGTCAGTCTATGACAGTTTAAATGAAAGGGGGATGAGGAAGTAAGGATGGCCAACAATGAAGAAAGAAGAAAAATTGACCGTAGCTTTAAAAGAAGCAAAATTAAGGAATGAGAAATGAACCAAATAAGAGATTCTTAAGTTACCAAAGAGGAATGATGAGATTCCAGAAGACTAAGATAGAAATAAAATGAGTTCAGCCAAGAATACCTTCCTGCCTTCCCCCAACCCATCTTCCACATTGTTCCCAGAACTTTCTTTCTGAAACAAACATCAGATTGTGTTACTTATGCACTTTAAAACCTCTGGTAACTTCAATACATAAGGTTCACATGCCTGAACACAGCTTAAAGGGTCGATCCCAAACTATTTCCAGTCTCCTGAAACATTCTCCCTACCATGCACCTGACAGGCTTCTAACCTAGAAATAGTAGATCCCCTACAGTCTCTAAAAATACAGTAAGGGTCTTTGTGCTGTGAATATCTCAAAATATTCTGTTTACCCATGATAAATTTGCACAAGCAAAATTAAAACGTCAAGTGCTTAGTTTCTGGCTAGAATTATATCAACTCAGTAGTTTTTGTGTTACTCGAAAAAGCTCTGATGTGTTGTTGATACCATCATGTGTCAGGTAGTCACAGCACTAGATTTAAACACATCTGGTGTATAATCAACGTTGGCCATAAGTAGGGAATAACAGGTGAAATTAAGGGATGAGTAAAAAATAAACAACACTTATGGGTTCACAGCAGAAATAGCAAATGTGGCACATAAGGTACCACACCCTTCTTCTGGGCCCATGGGAGAACAGTTTAACATGTCATCTTTTCCACTAAACCCAGACAAGGCCCCCAAATTTACAAGTGTTACATGGAGTCGAGACCAATTACAGTTGGCATGTGAAATGAAAATTATCTGCCATCAAGCTTACTTAACTTGGCTGTTTATCAGCATCACAACTGTAATAGAAATTTACATCATTTCTATTAGTTTTATGAATACCCAATTATTATGAATGACTGATTAAAATCTGGATCGATGCTGGAAAAGAAAAATTGTAATACCAATAAGTGCGGTTAATTTTTTTCCTCCAAAACGAAGAGTCCCTGGGAAAAGCATAATAAAAGTGATCCTACATCTCATTCCTGGAACAAGCCTTGCACGCTCATGACTCCATGTTTTCGTGGATCAAGACTTTTCTCTACCAGAAATGTCCCTCCACAGTCAACCTTGGTGACTGTTCTAGATCCAGATCAAAGAGTACATTCTTCTCCAATCCCCTGAGAAGAAATAATTGTGTTCTCTCAGTGCTGCAATATAATCTACAAGTTTTTATTATATAACTTAGATAAATAATAACCAAACAATAAGTATCTGTATCCTTCTTATACTAAAAGCTTAAAGGCAGGAACTGTGCCGTTTTCATTGTTATGGTCTCCTCCCCCAGCACCTGTGTCAGTACCAGTTAGAGGAAGGGTTAAGCGAATATACAAAGGGAGAACAATAAACAGTAACCATAACAGGGCAGGGAGTTCATAATCCCCTTTTTGTCAAATCATTCTTAAGTGCTAAAGCCCTGCCACATCAACCAGACTGATTAAAAAGAAACTGACATGTTCCTGTGACTTCCCTGCCAAGACAAGGCTGGAGGAGCAGAAGTCTCTCTCTATACATCCCTTCAATTTATCAGATAACCTGCACGCCAGTAATACCTCCAAGACCTTTTCTGTGTTCTTCTCTCATGATCTTGCAAAATGCTGTCAAACTCTACCATTTTCTACCAATTACAGTTTTTCTAAGTGCATCCTTACCACCTATTCCCTCATCTGATTTCTATGCCATCCTTCTCGTTTTATCTAATTCATCCAGTTCATATCTATATCAAAAATAATTAATGTTCTTAAAAGCCCTGAGAAAATAATTTCTCCTTAAAAACAGAAGTATAATTTTTCTCTCATGCAGGAATTTTTCATTCATACCCATCCAATCTACCTTATCTGTACCACTCTTTAAAACTACAATTAATTTGGGGTAAAATGCCAAAGTAGGCTTCACATAACAATGTCAAAACGCCAGAAATCCACTTTCGATTTCCATCCTATCTGAATCTATCTCCAGATAGGAGTTTTTATTTTACAAGCATTCATTATCTATGTGCCAGACACTGTGCTAGGTGCCAAGGATATACATGCAAAAATGAAGTTTAGTGGAGAGGGGAGAAGGGCTACTCAGGATTTACAGTGCAGTGTGATAAGTGCTATATCCACATAAAAAGATCGAATGTTGACACAGCAAGTGAGAGTCTGTTTACTTAACTTCCAAAGTCCATGTGTCCCTGAATCCCCAGTAGTCAAATACACTAAATAGTTATTTCACCGTCTTAACTCATATTATGAAACAAATATAAAGCAGTGTGTGAAATCATAATGGTTTCAAGTCCTGCTGAGATCTAGAGGTTTAAGTTATTTGAGAACATGAACTAAGCATGACTTGGTAAAAGCATCTGACAAGTCCCTTTGCCTTCCATTATTACCCATCCTTCTTTTTCTGGTTTTTCTCAATCTCTCTATTCACAGGTAGAATCTCTGTTGCTATGAAAACAATGACCAGCTGTGATAATATCTTCTTGTCTGACCAACTGCATTTAAATCATGTTAGTATCCTTATTTTTTAACAATTTCCATCTAAAAAAACTCTCTCTCAAAGAGGCATTTATTTAACCAAGACAACTTCAGAGTCATAAATCCACTATATCTTACACAAATATAACTCTCATTTTGGTTATTCAGAGATGCTTGGTTGTTATAAGTTTTGATGGAACACCACTGTAAGACTATAATGAGGATATAGTATAGCTTTTTATATCATACATGTTAAAAATGCTAAGAGACTTGAACAGACCAAGAATAAGAAATTAAGAAGGTTATCAAAAAATTATGGGGGGAGAAAAAAGGCTCCTGGCTCCAATGAATTTACAACTAATTTATTTCAGATTTCACAAAAGAAACAATTTCTGTTAGATACACTGTTCCAGAGATGGAATCTACCTGGGCATTCTACAAAGCAAATATAGAATCAACTTCTCCCTCCATATGCCAGCAATAACTGAACATGGCTGTGAAGGAGGACACAGTATTCCCAAGGCCCTCCCTCCTTTTCAGCTCTCACAGGGTTTATTGCTATTCTTTATGGAGAAATATATAGCGTATAACAAAAAGAGCAAATAGAAATGAAATGTGGTCCCAGGTCTGCAGTTGCTGCCCCCATGAGATGATATATGGAATTTCAGGTAGGCTTCTGCGGCTCATCTTCATTCCAGAGCCACTGGAACTTATCAGCTTCTCCCACTATTCTATCTGACCTGCTCGTAGTAAAGGCCAGGTGGACCTCTTATCCCTCACAAGCCCTCTTTCCAGTCTGTGGATATAATCCAAGCAAAACAGTGGTTACATCCCTGTTGCCTCAAGGGGATGACCCCAGTTTATCAGATCTCTGCATTACCCAGAAATGATATCTTCTGGCAACCTTCTCACAATTCTCCATTATGACAGCAATAAAATCAGACCACCCTGTTTGTTTTTAATAACTTCTTCCACACATGGCAAGTCAAAGTCCTTTTCCTTATTCCAGGAGAGAGCATCTGCAATGAAGTTTTTAAAAAAGTTTCTGAATGTGTTCCACTTGGAAGTGGAATCCCTATCTATCTCTATAAATTTAACATGGGAGTTTTCATAGAGCTCAACTAAGTCTGATTTCCATGGGTCCAAACTAAGCCCAGACAGCCCTTTTCTCTCACAGATAATTTTCGTTCTCCTGCAGTAATAATGAGTGGGGTTGGGGAAACTATAGAACACTCTCTCCCACCCTCCATCAGTGCAACTCCAGTTCTAGTTTCCTGTTTGGAGGCATTTGCAGCTACCGCAAACCTGTCCCAATCAAGAGTAAGTGTTACTTTCTCCAGACATACTAGTTTTTAACTGCCTCAAAGTTCCTTGTTCTTGAGTGGACAAATTATTTTATTGAGCTTTTTGTTAGCTGACAAATCAGTGCTAAACTTGTAGCAGCATTTAGAGGCAACCAGTACAGCCAGATCAGCCTCTGAATTTGTCTCTTCGAGAAAATGGCAAGAATATTTAGAGTCCTGGGATTCCTCCCAGCCAGATTTTCTACAGTCTCTATTTCTTGGCACTTTTTTTCAAAGTTCTTACTATCGTGCTCACCGTTTTCATGCCAAATTTACCCGTCTCCAACCCCAGCAGAAGGCAACAGTCGCCACTGTTTCTGCTGCCTCTCTTCTGGAAGTTCTCCACCTGCCCAGTGCTCCCTCTTGTGCCACGAGGGCTTTGGAGGACCAGTGGCAGCCCTTCTGGGTGCTCATCTGGACCACTATCTTTCCTCACTGCAGAAAAGCAGACTGGAGCTTCAGATGCTGGGCTGCCTTGAATGAAGTTCTTTCCCATCTTTCTGAAGTCTTTCCTCAATCACTCTCTATCCCAAATAATAGGCAACCAAGCCCTCTGGCCTCAGCACTTTCCCAAACCCCCCATTCCTCAGTTAACTGCCAAGAAAAATTACAATCTCACCAATGCTGGTGAGAATTTAGTGAATTTTATGACTCCATATTATCCGAACTGCTCTGGAAAGTAAGCCATGAACTCCTTGACTCAGTATTTTCAGCTCTGGAAATCTAACCTGGAAAAATAATCCATGGTTAAATTATAGCATACCCACTCAAAGTAGTCACTAAAAGCAGACGATACAGCAACATGGAAAACTCTGCCTCATGAAGAAAAAAAAAAAAGTACCCTACAACTGCAACTGCTGTTGCATTAGCATGATGGGGCCCTTGAAGCAGTAACACTTCCACCAAATATGATTTGTACTTAGTGATTTCTTATGGTTTGCTTTTCCCAGCAGTAGAAGAAAACAGGATCAGGCTAAATCTCCCCATCCCCACAAGACTCAATAAAACCTTTGGGAAATGACTACACATATACTCACAAAATATTTCCTACTAGAAATTCTCAGTCTTGAAACCCAAGTCATTAAGCACCTATTTGCAGGTCCTGTATAGGGGGTTTCTCATTTATCATTTAACCTCATAACAACCCGTGGAGCAGGTATCATGGCCTTAATTGTGCCTATGAAGAAACAGGTACTTTGACATATTAAGTCACTATCCAAGGTCATACAGGGGTATTCAGAGCCGGAGTCAAACATCCGGTGTTGTTCTTAGTATTTTTCTACATCCTTAAACCCAAGCTAAATGTCACAATTAATACCATCCCCAGAAACCAAGTTTCTGTCAACTCAAATTCGGGCATCTCACTGTCACTGGAGCCCTTTCCTGCGTTCTATCACAGATCTTGGTAATAATAATCACCCTGCTTTCCGAGAGTGAGCTGCACGTTATTAAAACATTTTCACTAAATCGTAAGAAGCCCAAAGCTTTGCATAAAAAAGACTGTAACAAAAAGGAGGGGGCTGGCTGCCCTCCAAGACCGAGGGGGTTCCCATCTTTGTCAGTGGGCCGTATGCGCTCTCTCACGTGGGGAAGCGCGAGCATCCTAAGGGTGGTGGCGGTGGTCGCGCCCGGCGCCGGAGTCACAGGGAGCCTCGCTCCCCGGGCCAGGGGCCGAAGGGGCCACGCCGCGCGCTTCGCCAGCGGGTCCTCGCAGCCCACCCGCGCCCCCAGGCTTACCTTAAGAGTCTCGTAGGCGGTGGCCACCAGCAGGAAGGCCTCCTCCGCGCTCTGCGGCGTCCGTCCGGGGCCCTGGTCGCCGGGCTCGGGCCGGTAGCGGTCGGGGTGGTAGCGCCGAGCCAGCTGGCGGTAGGCCCGCGCGATCTCCGCCTTGCCCGCCGTGCGGCTCACCCCCAGCACCTCGTAGCAGTCCCGCGTGCCGCAGTAGAGCCCTTCCACCAGGGCCGCCGCGGGCCGCGGCAGCAGCACCGCCAGCAGCAGGGGCGGCAGCAGCACTAACCAGCGCCAGCCGGTAGCGCCGGGTCCCCGGCGCGGAGCGATCGGCGTCGCCATCCCGGCTGGGCCACGGCTCCACTAGCCCAGCCGCACCCCTGCACTCCACCGCGCGCCCGGCTGGGCTGCCGGACCCAGATCCACGTCAGCACGCGGCGCCTCCGCGCAGGCGCACCGGGCGCGGCTGCCTCAACCACTTCCGTCACGACCGTTGCTAGGGGAGCAGGACGCTTCAGCCTCCCGGCTGCTTCCGCTGTCTGTGAACGCGTTCCTAGTCCCAGCGGCCAGAGGGTTTGTCCTCAGTTGGACGGACCTAAAGGATGTCTCTGTGTCTGAGGTGCACTTAACCAGTGTATGCAGAGTGCTTTACTGTCCACAGTGCCCTTCCCAGGCAATCTTTTAGGCATCATGACTTCGTTTGCTGCCATTGGTAGGTAGTCTGGCTCTCTTGCCCTCTGGTTATCAGCCTCAAGATGTGTGCCCAGGGTTTTAAAGCTGGGTCTCAGCCCCGACTCCGTCTCACTAACTCCATTCTCCCTTTCCAAAAGGAAGTTTAACTTAGAGATTCTAGGCGCTCTCTGCCTTAAAGTTCATGGCCATCTAGTTCCGGGTTTCTTAGCCTCCGCACTATTGACATTTGGCCTGGATAATTCTTTTCCTTGTAGGGACTGTCCTATGCACTGTACGATGTTTAGCAGCATCTCTGGCCTCTACACACTAGATGCCAGTAGTACCACCACCTCAATCGTGACAATCAAAAATGTATCCACGTATTCTCAAACGTGTTCTGGGGGTACGGCTGCCAGAAAAGATGCAGGTCGCTCAGTTAAATCTGAATTTCAGATAAACATTTTTTTAGTATATTATGTCCAAAATATTGCATGGGACTCTATAGCAACATGAAGAACTTTACCTCAAAAAAAGTTGTTTCTATCATTCACTCAGTAAATATTTCTTGAGTCTTTACTATGAACTAGACAGTGTTGTAGGCTCTGAGGACATAGTGGTGAGCAAGGTAGACAAGGTTCTTAATCTCAAGGAGCATATATTCTGGTGGAGGATGACAGACAATAAACAAGCAAATAAACTTTTAAGAAATAATAAATTCTTTTAAGAAAATGGAACAAAATAAAGTTAAAAATATACTATGATATAGCATATATCATACTATATATGTGTATGTATATTATATGTACATATATGTATATTATATATATAAGAAAGAGAGAGAACAGAATTAATGCAAACACATAGGAGAGTTGCCGAACTTGAAATTATCAGAGTCAAGGACAAGTGTTAGGGTCATTGACTAATTATTCTAGGAGGAATTAACATCTAAAGTGACTTTAAAGGAAAAATAGAGGATAATTTGAGGGGTGGGAGTAAGGGAGAAGTTTTGGGATAAGGGAGTGGTGGCGTAAGTACCAAGAAGAGAAAAAGAGACAGTCAAGGAAAAAAATGTGATTTTTTTTTTTTTTAAAGAACAAGTTTATTTTCCCAGTCTTAGGCATATTGCTAATTATACCATGTCCACCTCCCCCTTCCCTCTAGCCACTCCTTCCCCCTATGGTTCATATCCCAACCTGAACTTTAAAGGTTCTTTTTTTGTTTGTTTGTTTTGGCTTTTTTTGTTTTGGTTTGGTTTGTTTTTTTGGCCTGCATTGTAGCATGCAGGATCTTCGTTCCCTGACCAGGGATTGAACCAGTGCCCTGGTGGAACCCTGCAGTGGAAGCGCAGAGTCTTAACCACTGGACTGCCAGGGAAGTCCCATGTGAAGCTTTTCAAGAAGTAAAAGACAACCCATATGGCTGGGATGGGGGTGGGGCTGGGGGATGAGGAGTGGAGGGGATGAAACTGGAAAAAGCCAGATTATGAGGGGTCATTTTGTTCCATGTTGAAGAAATAGCTATTTATCCTAAGAGCAATGGAGAGCCAGTGTAGAGTTTTTAAGTAATAAAGTGACACCGTAAGATTTGCATTTCAGAACAATTACTCTGCCTGAGAAAATGAGCTGGGAGATATCAGGAAGACGGTTATGAGACAGTTATAAGAGTCCAAGTAAGAGATGCTACAGGCGTGTTTCAAGGTAGTAGCATTGAGAATGGAGAAAAGTTGAGACGCATTTATGAAGCAAAATGGGCAGTATTTAATCATTGGTTCTGGAGGAGTGAAGGAGAGCACTGAGTCCTGATAACGCTAAGGTTTCTAGATTAGGAAATCAGGTGCCATTCCTGAAATAAGGAACACAAGGAAAGTAAACTTACAGTGTAAGATGATGCATTCATTTGAGACGTGTTGTGTTTGAGATGCCAGCCATCTCCACATCAGATCATGTCGTTTCCATACTTGAAACATTTGATGATTCTCATTGAATCTTGTCTCCCAAGAGGCTCTTCAGCTATGCAGGTTTCCCAGCCCACTTCCTTCGTGCACATTCCTCCTATAGAAGCTCATTGCTGCCTGTTCAGGGCTCTCCTTCCCAAACAGAAGGAGTTCCCATGCTGCCTGGAGATAAAGGAAATTTTCTACATTACAAATTTGGTCATGTTACTCTTACCCAACTTCACCCTCAGATTAGAGTTCAAATACCTTAACGTGGCTCTCAGAATTCCATAACAACCTAGGGTCTCCCATGCTTTGCTTCTGCTCATACTGGTCCCTCTGCCTAAAATATCATCCCTCTCCCACTTCAAGGCCTTCCAACCTCCTATAACCTACCAGACCTAGCCTAACCAGCTCCTCTCTTTGGACTCTTCCCTTCCCAGGTTTTAGTCCCAGAGCTGATTTAGAGCTCCGTAGTCAAGCTAAAACTAAGGTAGGGAAGGCTCACTTCAAAGCAGACAGAACTTTAGTCTGTGGCTGTTATGAATTTTATTGCCTCTGAGCTGCAAAGCCCATCATCCCTTGCCCCAGGGAACAGCACTTTGCAGACTGCATTTCCCTGTTGCCAGCTGGCTGGATGTTAAACTCTGCCAGTAGAGGGTGCTTGAAGCACACTGTAAGGCTGGAAAAGGAAAAGGGGACTTTTTTTTCCCTCAAGTAAACAGGTCTATGTGCAGATTTCTCTGTGTGGCATCAGTTTTCTTTGCCACCACATTGGTGATGACTCCTGTTGTGGGTCGAATTGTGTCTCCCCAAAAAGATATGTTCAAGTCCTAACCTCTGGTACCAGTGAATATGACTTTATTTGGAAACAGGGTCTTTGCAGATGTAATCAGTTAAAATGAAGTCACTGAATCCAGTGACCTTATAAGAGGAGAAAACAGAGACGTGCACACAGGGAAGACAACCATGTGAAGGCAGAAGCAGAAATTGGAGTTATGCTACCACAAGGCAGGGAACACCAAGGATTGCCAGCAACCACTGAAAGCTAGGAGAGAGGCATGGAAGAGATTCTCCCTCAGAGGTCCCAAGAGGACCCAACCCTGCCAACACCTTGATTTCAGACTTATAACCTCTAGAACTGTGAAACAAAAGTGTGTGTGCACTTTAAAATGGCTAAGGTGGTAGATTTTGTTATGTTTATACATAACAAAAAAAAATTTTTTTTAATGCATTTTAAATTTATTTATTTATTTATGGCTGTGTTGGGTCTTCGTTTCTGTGAGAGGGCTTTCTCCAGTTGCGGCAAGCGGGGGCCACTCTTCATCGCAGTGCGCGGGCCTCTCACTATCGCGGCCTTCCTTGTTGCGGAGCACGGGCTCCAGACGCGGAGGCTCAGTAGTTGTGGCTCACGGGCCCAGTTGCTCCGCGGCATGTGGGATCTTCCCAGACCAGGGCTCGAACCCGTGTGCCCTGCATTGGCAGGCAGACTCTCAACCACTGTGCCACCAGGGAAGCCCTCAAAAAAATTTTTTTTAAAAATAGTAAATGCAAAGGGTAGCTACTACCCCTGCGACTGAGGGAAATGTAAATAAATAAGGAACTAAGAAACTCAGAGGAGGCTCTTGCCCCAAGTCTGAGATTAATTTTTTTTTATTGTGGAAAAATACACATAACAAAATTTACCATCTGAACCAGTGTATGTATGTATGTATTTATGCTGATGTATAATTGACATGCAGTATTATATTAGTTTCAGGCATACCATTTTAAAGTGAGTGTACAATCCAGCGGCATGAAGTACTTTCACAAAGTTGTGCAACCATCACCACGATCTAGTTTCGGAAACTTTCATCACTCCAGAAGGAAATCCTGTACCTATAAAGCGTGCATTTACTACTTCTTTCCTCTGTACCCCTTAGAGTTCTCTTTTACCCCTTTTGATTATTAACCATGGCCAGCATCATCAAGGAGGATGCCTAAGCTGGGGTTAGAACTCTGAGAGAAGGTAAGACAAACTAGATGGCAACCAGGGAGGAGCACAGAAGGGCCAGGCCAGGTAAGAGTCAGATGGTAGACTAGTCATGGGGGTGCTACATCCTGGGCAGAATTACCCTGCTCAGAGGGGTGGATGATGTGTTTGAAAAGTGTTGACCTGCTCAGGTTTCATTTCATCTGTCTCATTGTAGAAAACTCCATGAAACAGAATCTAGAATAAAATATTAGGAAAACCACCAAATAGATAGTAAGTTGAAAACATGGATGGGATGCAGAAGTTCCTAGAAATATATAAAATGCCAAAAGTGGTGCTTGTATAAATATTAAGGAAACTGAAAAAGTCATCAGACTGTCATCAGACTGTTGATGACCAAAAAAGTCATCAGACTGTTCTCCTGAAAAGAACAAGTTGTTACCAAAAAAATAGACAACTTTCAAAACCTGCCTACTTGTTTCATGAAGTTAGTGTAATATAGATTCCAAAACCAGATAAGGGTAAGACAAGAAAAAAATAACAGCTAATTGAATCCAACAGTATTTGTAAAAAGCCCTACATCTTGATCCAATAGGAATGGATGTACTACTAACTGCAGCCACAGGGCTATCCCATTTGTCATGTTTTCCCCACAACCTTTTTTTTTTTTAATTTGGTTGTGCTGGGTCTTAGTTGCGGCAGACGGGCTCCTTCCTTGTGGCTCACGGGCTCCTTAGTTGCGGCTTGCCGGCTCCTTAGTTGTGTCTCGAGGGCTCCTTAGTTGTGGCATGCGAACTCTTAGTTGCAGCATGCATGTGGGATCCAGTTCCCTGACCAGGGATCGAACCCGGGCCCCCTGCATTGGGAGCGTGGAGTCTTAACCACTGCGCCTCCAGGGAAGTCCCTTTCCCCACAACCGTTGTCCACGGAGCAGAACTTCTTCTTTCCTGACTTTCTTTCCCAAGGCTGTACTAGAAGAAGCAGGGAGGCTTATCACTCATTGGTTCTTTTCATACTAGAACCCGGGGAATGGGGTTTAAGAGCTATTACCTACTGTGGCTCAACTGCTTAGGTAAAAACACGTTCAATAAATCAACAAAACCCCAACACAATTAGGGTTGTGGTGGTGACCAATATTAAATTATTTAAGCAATAACATCTGAAACCAAAACATCCTTATTATCTAATCTCTGGCCTTTGGCTGTATTTATTTTAGTCCAAATTTCAAGATTAGATGAGCAAACATGGAATTTTGAGATGTAGCCTATACATTCTATTCCTTAGTTATCTCTTCCTTGGATTTCTTTATAAAAGGAGAAACGATAGCATAGTAAACAGTGATTTCC
Source organism: Eschrichtius robustus (assembly GCF_028021215.1). Taxonomy (NCBI): domain Eukaryota; kingdom Metazoa; phylum Chordata; class Mammalia; order Artiodactyla; family Eschrichtiidae; genus Eschrichtius; species Eschrichtius robustus. The sequence continues at coordinate 22,196,532 of NC_090833.1, forward strand.
TCACAGACAATCTCTAGTCAAATGACCTCAGTGAGTTAGTAGACTTATAGCCTAAAACAGAGTTCATGATTAGCAACTTGATCACAGCTGAATTTTGGATTCTGGTAACTGAGATTGACCTCTACAGCATTTCTAAGTTTTGATAAACAGTATTGGAAAGTCATATGGAATACAATTAATTTTCTAGTATCAGTATGGACTTGAAACTTCCATAAACTTAATTTTATTTCATTTGATGTTAACTTGTCACAGACTAAGCACACATACTTATTCCAAAATAGAAGTCTCTATTAACAGTAACATTTGCAGATTTGCAAGTACACTCACAACTAATTCACACACATTGCAGGAAGTCTCAAAATCTTTCTTTTCCAAATGAAGAAAAAAATGCTCAATGAATATATATTTTAAAAATAAAATCATGGATTAAAAAGCTATCTCAACTTGAGTATGTTGGTGACTTTAACAATACAACACCAAAAGCACAATCCATGAAAGACATGATTGATAAGTTGGACTTCATTAAAATTTAAAAACTTCTGCTTTGTGAAAGACAGTGTTGAGAGAATGAGAAGACAAGCCACAAACTGGGAGAAAATATTTGCAAAAGACGCATCTGATAAAGAACTGTTAGCCAAAATATACAGAGAACTCTTAAAACTCAACAATGAGAAAATGAAAGACCTGATTAAAAGATGGGCCAAAAATCTTAAGGGACACCTCAACAAGGAAGATATACAGATGGCAAATAAACATATGAAAAGATGTTCCACATCATATGTCATCAGGGAAATGCAAATTGAAACAACGAGATATCACTACACATTTATTAGAATGGCTAAAATCCGGAACACTGACAACACCAAACGCTGAGGCGGATGTGGAGCAGTGGGGGCTCTCATTCACTGCTAGTGGAAGTGCAAAAAGGTACAGTCACTTTGGAAGACAGTTTGGCATTTTCTTATAAAACTAAACATACTCTTACCTTACACTCCAGCAATTGCACTCCCTGGTATTTACCCCGAGGAGTTCAAAATGTGTCCACACAAAAACCTGCATATGGATGTTTATAGCAGCTTTATTCATAGCTGCCAAAACTTGGAAGCACTAAGTTTGTCCTTCAGTAAGTAAATGGATAAATGTGGTACATCCAGGCGATGGAATAATATTCAGGGTTAAAAAGAAGTGAGCTATCAAGCCATGAAAAGACATGAAGGAACTTTAAATGCATATTACTGAGTGAAAGAAACCAATTTGAAAAGGCTACATACTGTATGATTCCAACTATATGACATTCTGGAAAAGGCAAAACTATGGAGACAGCAAAAAAAAAAAAAATCAGTGGTTGTCAGGGTTTGGGAGAGGGAGGGATGAATAGACAAAGCACAGAGGATTTTTAGGGCAGTGAAAATACTCTCTATGATATTATAATGATGGACACATGTCATTATACATTCGTCCAAACAAACAGAATGTTATACAGGAATGAATGAGCCCTAGTGTAAACTATGGACTTTGGGTGATTGGGATGTGTCAGTGTAGATTCATCAATTGTAACCAATGTCCCACTCTGGTGGGGGGATGTTGATAATGCGGGAGGCTGTGCATGTGTGGGAAAGGGGTGTATGGGAACTCTCTGTACCTTCCCCCCCCCCCCTCAATTTTGTTGTGAACCTAAAACTGCTCTAAAAAATTGTCTGTAAATAAACACTAAGGCCATAATGCCTTAGCATTCAATAAATACTTTCTGAATGATGAATAAATTGATTAATCTGCCAGGCAAAAAATCTGGGTAAAACAATTTGGATTCAGTTGGCTTTGTCTACATATCCAGTGACAAAACAGTAAAGATAAAAAATTGCTCTACACAACATTGTAAAACAACTATACCCCAATTTAAAAAAAGAAAGAAAAAAAATTACTAAGGCAAAAAAAAAATTGCTCTAATCATAAACTTTAGCCTAATGGATCTACTGTCCAACTACAGCAGTAAGGTTGTTATAATTCATACTTTCAGATAGCTGACCCTTGTACTACCATGCTGGGTGACTAATGATTGGTTGACCAAAATGCACAGACCAATGCAGATGTATCGATAATCTCCATTTACCTGAAATGAGAGAAGACCTCTTGTTATAATCTCTGGGTACAAGACTTTTAAAAGTTCTTTCCATTCAAACTGAGTATACTTTCTTCATACTTCCATTGACTTGCTTGGCCTAAAAGTTGATTTGTATTAAGTGAGCAAAAGTTACACCTACACACTCACAAATCAATAGTTGAAAAACAACCATTCCATATATGACTTTTGGATATTGGAGTATTTTAAAGTACACTATACTTATAAGGCAAGGAATTGATACTATAAGATCATTTTTTTAAAATAAAGAATATTTTTAAACTGGGCTGGGAGTAGGGGCTAAGTCAAAGCCAGCATTACTCTTGAACTTCCTTTGGTCATGTCTCTAGCCCAGAGGTCTGCTAGTGTGAGTGAGGTGGTTTATATAGTTGGAATATCATGAATTGCATTGCCAACCCCATTTTTAAATTTTGTCAGACTGGTATGAATATAACCTCTCTTCTGCTTTCTTGATGTATGCCTCCTTTTTTAAGAGTTAATATCTGTTTCCTCCTTACCTCTTCTATCAGCCATCCACTTAAAGAATGGAGGGGGGAGGGGATTCTGTCAATATTCCTTCCAGTCTTTTTCACATCCACTTGCCCTTTACTGTCCGGCCCACTCAGTCACTTCTGTGGAGAAACTCATTTTACAATCCTCCCACTCCTCCAGCATCCTTATTTAGAGCAGGCGGAAAAATCACACAACTCACACAGGCCACTCCTAGTGGGTTTATTACCTGGACCCACTAGGTCATCAGGGAGACAGAGGCCAGCTGCTTACTTGCTGACCACCAGAGAGCCACAGATAGAATCTGGTTGAGCAGAGATTCTAGAGGGATCTCACCCTGGCCCCATATCTCTCCAACTGGTTACAATGCATCCAACAGAGACTACGCCAGTTCCAAAATCATCCACTGAAGAATGCTACCCATCCCTGCACAGTCTGCTACAGGTGTCTAATGGCTTAATTCCACAATTTAGAATGGTTCCAATTTTTCTTAGCCTTCCTTCAGAATTCATGAATGAAGCACTTTTTAAAACCAAGCATCTACAAAGGGAAGATAAACCTATCTGATTGGTTGCCTAGACAAAAGGGGAAAGCTAAACATAGCTCCAATGCCCATTCCCTTGGCATGCTTCTTAATGGGTTGGTGGTTAAGAGGATTTTGAGCCAAACACACAATTGATACACTGGTGTTTGGCTTCTTTTTTTTTTTTTTTTTTAATGGGAAAAGCACGAACGCAGTCCCCCACTACCACAAATTATGCAGTCGAGTTTCCCACATTTGGGGAAATTGCAGGGGTCAGCACATCCGGAGTGCAATGGATAAGTTTGGCTTCATTTTTAAAGGGAGGAGAAAGATTTGCAAAGAAAAATCTCCAATGTGTAGGCTAACACCTATTTACTTTTAGTCTGAATAATCTGTGAAGTTAGGTAAACAGTCATTTCAGAAATATTCTCTATAATAAGGTTTTATACGGGAAGCTTAAGGACACGTGGATCTACTAATTAGCATAACATCCACTCAGGTGTCTGGCTCCAGATTGTAGGCAGAAGATGTAAATTTGGGAGCCTTTATAAGTGTTTTCTGTCTTTTTATTTGCAGTGAAAATCTTCGAGTTGTTACAGAAGAGGTTAGTTATGCAGGAGAAAAGAAATAACCCAAGTAAGCCCAAGAAGGTTAGAAGAGTTGGGATCCGAGTACTACTTTAACCTTTCATAGGAGAGACACTTCCTCCATCATTGCAGGAAGAAAAGATGGGTGCAGATGCAGAGAAGTTGGTAGCTTTGACCACGAAAAGACAAGGTCTCTGATCTAGTGGCTTCTGTTTTCTCAATGAAGCGTAAGATAAGAGTATCTATTGAGGGCTGAAGTGTGAGAACAGAAGTGAAAGTATAAAATTGTTATCACATTGTGTGAGAAAGCAAATTTACTGGAGAATCCTGGAGTTGCTGGACAGGGTTGAGTGTGCCTACACATTGTCTATCATAAAGTAAAACCAGTCAGTGTGGTTGTGTGATTTTTCACAGTGTTCAGCTGTTCATGAGAAGGAGTGGAAAAGTCAGTGGTTGGTTTTATTCGGGGATTTATGCCAAGGTGATTGAGAGAGGAAGAGAGAAGCAAGGAAGCTGAAGGCATTTGCCAGGGAATAATTACAATGGAGCACGTTGGAATCTTATCTGAACTAAACTGGACTAAAAATGTCCACTATGATTATGGTAATAAAAGGCCCAAAAGTCAAAACCAGGGAAAGAAGAGCACATAAAGGAATTCCCTGGCTGCCCAGTGGTTAGGACTCCACGCTTTCACTGCCAAGGGCCCAGGTTCAACCCCTGCCAGGGGAACTAAGATCCTGCAAGCTTTGAGGCGCGGCCGATAAAAAAAAAGGACATAAATCAAAGATGCATAAAGGACCCTTAATAAGGATATTAAAATTGAGCTTTGCGCTCTGCCAAATCCTCATTGCTTGTTCCTTTCCTGGTAAGAGGCTTTTCAACACGCCTGTCAAGTGCAGTGAGGGCATTAGCAAAAAGCACCAGCTTTGCATTTCAGCCTCAGCCAAAACAAGCATGCCCAGAAGTGTCCAGCTAGAACCCTCAGCCTCTGCTATGAGGACCCAACCAAGAGATGTTTCTTCTCCCAAGTCTTTCAGAAAGATAAAAGAATATAGACCACTTTCTTACTGACTCACTTTTTTCCTGGCCAAAAGCTTCTAGCTGGGCATGCAGTTATCTAGCAGAGAAATGGGTGCTTGTTATTAAACCCCACTCCCACGGACACAGAATTTGGGAGGGCCAGCATGGAGCTTGTGGGACACAGGCAAAATGAGGTTGTCCCACGGCCACGTGGAGGTGAGGAGATGCAGATGTGGAATTGTGTGCAGCAGACAATTAAGCATCAGGTACAAGGTAATGAGACGGCAAGCAGAGACCCCAGAACGGATTTTATGGCTTCAGAATGCCAGGCAGGAGCTGGGAGACATTTCCTGGGATGCTGGAGTCTAGCCCACAGTGATGTGTAATGAGGAGAGTATTAGGGGCCACAAGGCCATTTAGATTGCACACATGCACACACACATACACCCTCACACCCAGATCACCATTAACAAAGCAGAACTAGTATTTCCCTGGGTTCCCCGCACTGAAAGCTATCACACTGTACTTCTCAAACTGTAAAATGTACATCTGAATCGCCTGAGGATCTTGTTTAAAATGTAATTTCTGAATCAGTAGGTCTGAACTGAGACTCGAGATTCTGCATTTCTAACAGACTCCCAGCTGCTGGTCCAGGGACCGCACTCGGGGGAGCAAGGCTCCAGTACTCTTAACGGTGACCCCTTCCCACAACCATTCCTCTGTGTGCTGGGATGTACCATGAGTCCAGCTTCTCTTTTTTTTTTTTTTTTTAAGCGAGTGAGTTTTTTTTTTGTTTTTTTTTTATTTATTTATTTTTGGCTGTGTTGGGTTTTCGTTTCTGTGCGAGGGCTTTCTCTAGTTGCGGCAAGCGGGGGCCACTCTTCATCACTGTGCGCGGGCCTCTCACTATCGTGGCCTCTCTCGTTGCGGAGCACAGGCTCCAGACGCGCAGGCTCAGTAATTGTGGCTCACGGGCCCAGTCTCTCCGCGGCATGTGGGATCTTCCCAGACCAGGGCTCGAACCCATGTCCCCTGCATTGGCAGGCAGACTCTCAACCACTGCTCCACCAGGGAAGCCCCCAACTTCTCTTGAATAACATTCTCTTGTTATCTATTCTGTGCCCTCATTGAATTTGGCTTACCAAAGAACGGTAAAAGACAGAGCAGATACACTGGGTCCAGAGGGCCCTGGCCTGACGACTTGCATCCTTTGAAAGAACCCAAGTAGCTGTCCTCTGGCTTTAGACTTGGTCCTGTGTAAATTACGGTGGGAGAACCAGGCAGTGTCCACCGCTTGGATTTTCTCTCTGGAGCTAGTACCAGTCATCATTCTTCTAATAGTGTTTGCCCCTCCAGAGGGTTTCCCTTCTTGGTGGCCTATATTCTCTTAGGAATGAGTCAGTCATCAAGATGTCAGTGGTGCTGAGTGGGTTGAGGAAGTAACAGGGGCAAAACTACAGTTGCTATGAAATAAGGTGTTCTGAAGGAGGATGCTGGGAATTGTGCATCATATGCTGGAATGGTGAGGAAGGGGTCAACTGAGATCCTGGAGGAAGTTCAGAAATGCAAATTCTCTTCAAACCTTCTGCAGCTCTACCATTTGGCCACTGATTAGTGGTTTTGAATAATGGCCAGGTGGATTCAGATTCCAAAGGTCATTAATAGTACCCTTCAAACCAGAAGATAAGACGGGGACCATGGTTGCATGTGGGAGCGGCTGGATGGTGCCGAGGTTGTGCAATAAGAAAACTATGAATTGGATCCTTTCAAATATTCATTTAGAGATGGGAGTGAAAAATGAAATTACTCTTTCTTTTGGCCACGCGGCTCGTGGGGTCTTAGTTCCCTGACCAGGGATGGAACCCAGGCCCTTGGCAATGAAAGCACAGAGTCCTAACTACTGGACCACCAGGGTATTCCCTGAAATTACTTTTTAATTACTTTAATTAAATTACTTTGGTTGACAAAATGCACTTCTTTAAACATGACTGCATGCTTCTGAACCCTGTAATTGTCAAGAACTGTGAAGGGGCTGAGATTTTTAACCTTCCTTTTGCCTGCCACACAGATGCTGGTAGAAGACTCAAAACTCCTGGGTCAGAGACAAAGGACTTTATTGCTTATGGCACGGCAAGCAGCATGAGGTTCATGTTCATGTTGGTTTCCTCTTGCCACCCCCAAGTTCACAGGGGAAAGACAGAGGGGCCCATGTGAATGCCATGCTTGCAGAGGATTTGCATCACAGCTGAGGAGCTCTGAGCTTAGGGAACCCAAATCTTGATAATAGACATTTTCACCAAAGGAAGACATTATTACACTAGAAAGAAAACAAAACTGCCCCCTGCTCTGGAGGGAGACCCTGTATCTTCCAAGGCTGTTTGCTATACAAACATCTTGGAGAAAATAGTCCAGAACAAAGGTGGTCAGTGCCTCTGCTCCCAAGACATGCAGAAACATGGAGAATTGTCTCCCAACAAAAATAATAGTAGGCTACACTCCTATAGCTTACTGTGCATTAAGAGCAGTTCTAAGTGCTTTGGTGCTTTATATACATTATCTCACTTAATCCTCACAATAACTCTGTGAGGTTATCCCCATTTCACAGATGAGAACATTGAATTTTATAATGATACAGAATGCTAGAGAGTCATGGAAAGGGCATGATGTTTATTTTTAACAAGCCCCACAGGTTATTCTGATAGACACCAAACCTTAAGAATCACTAATTTAAAAGATAAGCATCACCTTTTTAATTCCGTTCACTATTTAGCAAAACTTTTTACTCTTCTCTATATTTATGCTTACCTAATAAAGCCAAGAATTTTATTTCCTTTTATTTAAAACATAGGATTTTGAGTTCTTACTGTGTAAGGAAGACAGAATCAAAAAGGAAAAAAGCATAGATTGTTTGCAATAAAAATGTGTAAAGAAAGTACAAGCTTTGAAAGGACTGGCTCATTATATTAACAAACACAACATGTATTTAAATGAAAAGAAAATCACAAGATTGCCAACATTCCCAAGTTTACACTCAGTATGTTCTTAGTGGAAAAATATATTTTCTCACATGATTGTGATAGCCCTGAATGTTGCAAATCTGCAAAAGGTCAGCATTAAAAATGCTACGGATGGAGTTATGTCAGGGAGTAAGTATATAACTTACAGGAAAAATTCAAGGTTCATTTATTTTGGCACTAAAAGTATGCAAGGTAAAAAAGAAGTTTGCAGGGTGATGACCCTGGGTTTTTGTGTGCTTGTTTGTTTACAGTTCAGAGCTTTCTTTACTGGATTGAGAAATGTGTGCATATTTCCCCACAATGGTGACGTGGCAAGGTGTCATACTCATCCATATATCTTTGGGAAGGGTTCCTTTTCGCAGTTTCGTTAATTTAAACCATTTGTCTAAACTACCTGTTTTTACTTATTTTTTCTTTCAAAGTCAATGTACTTTCATATTTTTTACAGTAATTACACAAGTTAATTAGACTGAGCAGCCTTCTCCTAGCAGGAGTCAGATGGCACACCCACCCAGAGGGCAGTGTGCAGGGAAAAAGGAAACCAACAGGGCCTGGGAAGACCCCTTGGGCCCAAAGTGGTCAGGGGAGGGAGGTGTGCCCTGGGGCTACCTGAAGGAGCTGTGGCTTTTGTCCGAAGTAACCTATAGGGAGAATCAACACCAGACCGGCCCAAACCAAGCAGAAGCTTAGGGAAGGGGGCTGGATTTGTGAGAAGCAGGGTGGAGAGTGGATCTGGAGGGCAAATGGAGAAAATCCAAATAGGGTCAGCTCTTCCTGCCTCTTCTTGAAAGTGGGTGTTTTTTGTTGTCTTTTTTTTTTTAAATAGATGTATTTATTTATTTTTGGCTGTGTTGGGTCTTCGTTGCTGCACGCGGGCTTTCTCTAGTTACGGCGAGCGGAGGCTACTCTCCGTTGTGGTGCGCGGGCTTCTCATTGCGGTGGCTTCTCTTGTTGTGAAGCATGGGCTCTAGGCACACAGGCTTCAGTAGTTGTGGCACGTAGGCTTAGTAGCTGTGGCTCACAGGCTCTAGAGCGCAGGCTCAGTGGTTGTGGCGCACGGACTTAGTTGCTCTGCGGCATGTGGGATCTTCCCGGACCAGGATTTGAACCCATGTCCCCTGCATTGGCCGGTGGATTCTTAACCACTGCGCCACCAGGGAAGTCCCGAAAGTGGGTGTTTTTGACTGCTTATTCCTATCACAGAGCACTTTGGTCCCTATATTAATAATTATAAACAATTATTTATACAGCCCTTTGAGGTTGGAGATTGTTTCCATGTACCTTGTGTCACAACTCTGTCAGGGACATGAATATGTATGTATGATCCTGAGAAGAGATGTGACTTACCCAAAGGTACAAAGCAGGTAAGAGGCCAGGCCAGCCTTCAGATCCAGATCTTCTGCTTTTCCCACCCAGAGACAAATACCTGTGGGTCTTTCTGCACAGTCTTCAATAAGAAAAGTAAACATTGTTTTCATATACTCACAACTTAAAATAAGCAAATGAAGAAGACAAGGGTGATTTTTAAAAAAATCTTTAGTTAATATTAACCAAACAATAACGAATGAATTCCTGATTGATTACCTAAATGAATTTCTTTCCTAGAAAATTGCCATGTCAGAGACTGATACAGAGAGTTTCTGCTCGAACTTGCCTAGAACTGCATGGAGGCTCCCCAATTTAAATTATCTTTCTTTCATTCAGCAAATGCACAAAAATACTGCATTGGCTTATGTTATTTTTAATGTTATAATAAGAAAACAAATTGTTACTGTATAATTTATGAGTTCTGTATCAGTAGTAACTTCAACCTGAATAACAAGAGCATTCTAAAAATAATTTGCCTTCACCCAAAGTTCTTTTGGTTTAAACAAATTTAAAAAGCTTTGGGACAGATTTTATTCTATGATAATGAGAAGCTACGGCAGATTTGAAATGCCTCTGAATCCTGCCTCCTCGCCTTCCAAAATTTGGGGGAATTTCTTTTCTTTTTTCCTTCCTCTTTTTGACTCCTTTCTTCCATCCCTCCTTCCTTCCTTCCTTCCTTATATCTACTCTGGGACATAAGTTTTCCTATGTTTCAGGTGCGTACATCAAAGTGTCCCACTGAAAGGTGATCTATAGTAATCTATATAATAGTAACAGTCTATAATCTGTATTTTCTAGTTATTTGAATGAAAATTTGAAACAGGTTTGCTGTTGTCCTGTTGCTCTCACACTTCCCTCTTGAACCTCTGTATCCATTTGTCTGTGTTTTCTTTTTGGGAGTGTTCTCATCCCTGGCGGTTAAAACTGCCTTAAAGGAACCCTCCTACCCTGTTGGTAGGAATGTAAATTGGTGCAGCCACTATGGAGAACAGTATGGAGGTTCCTTAAAAAACTAAAAATAGAGCTACCATATGATCCAGTAGTCCCACTCCTGGGCATATATCCAGAGAACACAGTAATTTGAAAAGATTCATGCACCCCAATGTTCATTGCACCACTGTTTACAATAGCCAAGACATGGAAGCAACCTAAAGGTCCATCAACAGATGAATGGATAAAGAAGATGTGGTACATATATACAATGGAATATTACTCAGCCATAAAAAAGAATGAAATAATGCCATTTGCAGCAACATGGATGGAGCTAGAGATTATCATACTAAGTGAAGTCAGACAGAGAAAGACAAATATATGATATCACTTACATGTGGAATCTAAAAAAAACGATACAAATGAATTTATTTACAAAACAGAAACAGACTCACAGACTTAGAAGACAAACTTATGGTTACCAAAGAGGAGAGATTGGGGGTAAATTAGGAGGTTGGGATTAACACATGCACACTACTATATATAAAATAGATAATCAACAAGGACCTACTATACGACACAAGGAAATCTACTCAATATTCTGTAATAACCTATATGGGAAAAGAATCTGAAAAAAAAAAAAATATATATATATATGTATAACTGAATCACTTTGCTGTACACCTGAAACTAACACAACATTGTAAATCAACTATACTCCAATATAAAATTTTTAAAAACTAAAAAAAAAAGTAATATACAAACTAAAAAAAAAAAGTGTTAAACACATACAATGAAATATTATTCAACCTTAAAAAAAGAAATCCTGTTACATACTACAACATGGATAAACCTTGAGAACATTACTCTTAAGTGAAGTAAGCTAGTCACAAAAAGACATATACTGTATGATGTCACTTGTATAAGTCATCTCAAGCAGTCAAACTCATAGAAATAGACAATAGAATTGTGGATGCCAGGGTTTGGGGGTGGGGGAGAGGGGAATGGGGAGTTGTTCAGTGGGTACAGAGTTTCGGTTTTCCAAGGTGAAAAAGTTCTAGAGATCTGTTACACAATAATGTGAACTATACACTTAAAAATGGTTAGAATGGTAAATTTTGTTAGGTTTTTCACCACAAATTTTTAAAATGTAAAAAACATTCTTAGCTTGCAAGCCATACAAAAATAGTAGGCTGGGGGACTTCCCTGGTGGTCCAGTTGTTAAGACTCCCTGCTTCCACTGCAGGGGGCACAGGTTCAATCCCTGGTCAGGGAGCTAAGATCCTGCATGCTGCACGGTACAGCCAAAAAAGCAAAAACAGTAGGCTGGATTTGACCAGAGGCCATATGTACTTTGCCAACTCTTGATCTAATCTGTAGGGCATATTCAAATTTCACAGTTGTTTCAATCATGCCCTTTATAGCTATCCTTTTGCCCCCAGTCCAATCCAGTTTCCTGCACTGCATTTAATTGTCATGTCTCTTTAGTCTCCTATAATTTAGAAAATCAATTCCTCAGTTTTCCCTTGACTTCTATAACCTGGACACTTTTGAAGATTACCAGCTAGTTATTTTATAGAAGGTCCTACAATTGGAGTTTGTCTGATATTTCCTCATAATGAAATCCATGTTATGCATTTCTATCAGGATACCACAGAAATGATGTTGTGTGCTCGACGCACAGTATCAGAAAGCACAAGATAATGTCTGTTTGCCTCAACACTGATGTTGACTTTGAACCGTTATCTGTCCTGTTATTCTACTGTAAAGTTACCTTTTCTCCTTTAATAAATAACTTGTGAAGAGATACTTTTAGACTTATTCTATTCCTCCTCAAGCTTTCACCTGCTTATTTAGCTTCCATGATTTTTGCCTGAATCAGTTATTAATACAGTGGTTGCAAAATGGTGACATTCTAATTCCATCTTTCCACCCACATTTATTAGTTGGTATTCTATTGTAAGGAAGATCTTTTCCTTATCTCTACATTTATGAACTCATGGTAACTTATTTTATGGGTGATAAAATATGTTAATTACATTAACATATAATTGTTATTGTTAATCATATGGGTGCTAATATGTTAATTTTAAATTTGGTGGGGGGAGGATATACTTTTTTTTTTTGCCCACAATAACGTCTGGGGGGTTTTTTAATTTTATTTTTTTAATTGACGTATAGTTGATTTACAAAGTTGTGCCAACCTCAGCTGTACAGCAAAGTGACTCAGTTATACACATACAGACATTCTTTTTTAATGTTCTTTTCCATTATGGTTTATCACAGGATATTGACTGTAGTTCCCTGTGCTATACAGTAGGACCCTGTTGTTTAGCCATTCTTTGAATTTGTTTTGATGTTCAACTTGTCTTAGATTTGGCCTATTGCAGCTCCTTTAAGAGGGTTTCTATGTCCTTTTGACATGACCCCTATCCTTTTGTGTCCCCATCATATTTTACATACTTTCTTACTTGTACAAAAAGATGTTTCAGGTTCATCTTTATTTTCTCTGCCCCAGTCCCAGCACCTGCCATCATGAGGCAGAAAGAAGACTGCCACAGAATTGCATCAGACCCTAGCCAAGTGGATAGGAGGATGGCAGAGGGACTAAGAGGGGAAGCCAGGATGAGAGAGTGACATTCCAAGATGTTCAGTGTATTTGGAAGCGAGCAGAACCCTGCAGGGACCCTCCCAAGTACAAAGGCCCCTCCATGTCCCCTGCCTCTTGTTTGTAGAAAAGCTGAACTCTCCCAGGCCTCCCTGAGTCCCAGATGAGCAGGCTCAAACAGTTAATGATTAGGACAATAGAATCACAGAATTCTTCAGTGTCTGATGCACATTCCGGAGTTGTTTTACAGATACTATAAATGCCACCAGAGGGGAAAAGCTAACTGCATGATGACCAGACTGCAGCCATGACATAAGCTGTTCCTTCTTGAGCAGTACTGAATCCATGGCTAGCACAATTCCAAGAACCGGCCTTAAGAGAATGGGATTAACACTACTGCTCATAATAATCTATATCTTTGTGGGCATCAAAGTAATTGTAGTTTGTTCTGCCCATATATGTAAGCGGGCAACTAAAATTGTCAGCAAAGGGATGCTACAGACCCATGTCAACATTTTCCACGCTAAGAATACAGTGCTGTATGTCAGCATGAAGAAGTTACAGAAGACGGACCTTTGCCCATAATCCCGTAGAAATGGAATGATGTTCTGACAAGTGGGAATTTGTAAACAGCTTTTGGCAGGAAAGAGCTCTCTGCAGAAGGCCCCTTTTGTCTTGTCTCTTTAGCAAAGCTATATTGTAGCTAACCTTTAACCAGTCACCCCATGCTCTACTCATCTCCAGCCCAAGCACACCTTTCAAATCTTTTGATCACATTATACCTTGCCTAACTTTCTTTCCATAGTTCTTTCCATAGATCAAAGAAGTAGAAATGAATAATAAGTAATTAACAGATGACCAGATCTCTTCCCCAGCTTCACCTTCAGTAATCTCACAAACAAACTGTGTGAACAAGATAGCATAAAAAGACAGATTACGAGGAGTCAACAAGCCTGCATGCAGTGGGAGACGGCTATGAGTCTGATCCCCTATCTCAGTGACTGAGATTACTTCCCTTTTTCCCTTTAGAAACTTCCATGGCCAAGCAGAATCTTCAGAGTTGGTTTTGGGACATGAGCCCACCTTCTCCCCAGATTGCCCAGTTTTCTGATTAAAGCAACTTTCCTTTCTACCGACAGTTGCCTCTTGAGTATTGGCTTTTGAGCAGCAAGCAGCCAAACCTGAGTTTGGTAACATATTTGCATGTCTAAAATAACATTATTGGGACTTCCCTGGTGGTCCAGTGAGTAAGACTCTGCTCTCCCAATGCAGGGACCCCGGGTTTAATCCCTGGTCAGGGAACTAGATCCCACATGCCTGCCGCAACTAAGAGTTCGCATGCCGCAACTAAGAAGTCTGCATGCCACAACTGAGAAGTCCACATGCTGCAACTAAAAGATGCCATGTGCTGCAACTAAGACCCGGCACAGCCAAAATAAATAAATAAATATTTTTAAAAAGAAAAAGTAAAAGAATAAAATAACATTACTAATCATAGTTTACAGATATCCCATAAGTGTCACCTTTCCTAAATTTGCTCTTACCTATTAGAGGAATCCATCTTGCCTGTATTGGAAAGTAAAACAGAACAGTGAAAAGTATGGGGCTTTGGAACTTGTTAACTCAGATTCAAATCTCAACCCTGCGACTGACTAGCTATGTGATTGTGTCTAAGTTATTTTACTTCTTAGAACTTCAGTTTCCTTAGGCTCTGAGGAAGATAATAAGAACAAGTGCTTCCCTGAACTGTTATAAGGACAAGAAATACTAGGTACCAAGCTCTTCTCTAGGGTAAGGCTCACAGTTGGTGCTGCACCAATGCATCTCCTAGTACTGTGGGAAGAGGCATAATCATCCTCTCCCAAAATGCAGTGTCCTACATGTATTAAGGGGTTCTTTCAATTATGAGAATAATATTACTACCCAGTTTTATAATTATTTCCCAAGCATTATCTTACCAGGCCAATGCAATGGAAGTTGTAGAGAAGGAAGAGGAGATGAGTGTCTATTCTGAAAGTGCGTTGCCATAGAAAAACATCAAAAGGAATCCTCCCCAAACAGAGAACAAGGACTTTTGCTTCTTACACTGTATGCATCTGTATTGTCTGAATTATTTGACAAGATGCATTCTCTTATTACTTCTGTGATTGTATTAAACAGTGAATTGTTCCCTCAGCTAGTTAAATCAGAGCTCTCTGAACCCTAAGGCTGGAGGACTGAATTGAATTCGGTTTTGTCTCAGAGCAAAATAAGGGAAAATGTTTTCCCTTGGCCTTTTCCCCACATTCTAATTCTGTCTGTGATGACTTAACAACCATGACTTAGCTTAATCACCATGACTTGGCAAATTTCAGTGATTAAGCCTGACAGCGTCACTGTGACTGGGATCCTGTTTGACCTGGTGTGGCCAAATCTTATCCATACCTTCTATTTGATATCAAGTGAGTAAATGTTTTTTTAAAAAAAAACAACAAACAAACAAAAAGTGAGTAAATGTTTGAGGGATACTTTGTTCCAGGCACTTTATTGCTATAATTCATATTGCTTTCCAAAGACTTTTCACACCTGTGATTTTGTTAACACTTCCAGTATCCAATAACAAAGAGTGTCTTTCTCATCTTTCATTCTCTGATATACCTGAAACATGCTTTGTTCACAGCTCAATATTTTTAAATATTTAATTTTTAAAAAGTCATGATAGAGAAGAGAGGAAGGAAGATGTTTGGGGGGCTTGCTACTTGCCAGTACTTTATATCCCATGTCACACAATCTTTACAACAATCCTGTTTAATAGTGTAGTGGACATGACAGATGTTTCCCTAAAATCCACTCCACATATACCACATACGCCAGGTAAGCTTTGGAAACACACCTCACAGGCAGAGGGGACTTCCTGACCAATTGCCATGATATTCCTCTCTTCATCTGGAAGAAGGATGGACTTCATCAATTCTCACCAGGGAACCAGGGAGGCACAGTCTCACCTGCTCCATTTGCAGGGGGTCAAGGCTGGATTCAGTGGTTCCAGAAACCCAAACTACAATGGCTTAAAAAGCACTTTTTGTTTTCATGTAACAAGGAGTCCAAAGAAGGAAGTCCAGGGCTCATGCAACTACTCAGGAAACCAGACATCTTTTCCCTTTCTCTACTGCCACCTGTCGTGAGTGGCTCCATGGTCACAAAATGTTCGTTGCACCACTGGGCAGCGTCTCCACATTTCAGACAGGAAGAAAGACAAAGGACAAAAGATGCATGTCTATTGAGTTTCTCCCTTTTTATGTTAATTGGGAAACAATAAGTTTCCTAAAAGCCCTACCCATTAGATTTCTGCTTGTCTCATTGACCAGAACTATGTCAAAATCCCAGCTACAAAGGAGCCTGGAAGCAGAGTTCTTTAACTGGGTACACGGCTACCCTAAACAAAATTGGGGTATGTATGTAGGAAGGACAAAGAGGATATTGGATATTGGACAGGCAACCAAAATGGTCTGCCACTGGATATACCAGGCATGAAATCTTTTTCAAAGTCTTTATATCTGGCTCTCTGCCATTAAGTGTACATACTTATTACTTTGGTTACTTTGCAATATTTCTGTTAGAGAATAGAGGAAACCATACATTTTCTGAGCCCCAAATGGGAAAGCATATGTTGCAACTTGGTGTCACCACTTGGGCCAATGTCTCAGATAAAAAGAGGGAAGCAGTTTGTCTTGTGTCCATGGAGCTGGACTGTAGCAAAACCTCTCTCTACGCTCTGCTAAGAAGATGGGGGAGGGGTGTCTTGATTTCCTCACTGTGCGTATTTCATTTTGGACTGAGGCCCAGAGGGTTGAGTTCCTCATACTCATCAGAGTTTACAGTGTACTATCACCACTGGTCTGCCAAATTCTCTCTCTCCCTCTGTCTCTCATTAATTTATGTGCCTTTAAAAAAGCAATCCCCATTCCCTACTCTTCTCCTCCTGATACCATAGGCAACTATTGTGATGTATTTAATATGTAGTTTGTATTTTTTGTAAATGTTCTTGCATAATGTGCACTAAGGGCTCATACTTTTAATTTATAGAAATGATACCGGGTCACACACTTCTTTCTGTTCCGTACTTTTCTCATGCAGCGTTGTGTTTTTAGGATCCATCCAGGCTGCTTTACGTCCATCTAACCCAGTGCTTCTGATAGCTGCGTAATACCTCCCTGTGTACATCCACCACACTTTACCCATACACTCTGTTATGAGCTGAATTATGTTCTCCCAAAATTCATGTGTTGAAACCCCAAACCCAGAACCTCAGAATATAATCATTTTTGGAGATAGGAATTTAACGAGGTAATTAAGTTTAAGCGAGATCATATGAGTGGGCTCTAATCCATGTATCTGGAGACAGGGCTTTCTTTCTTTCTTTCTTTCTTTCTTTTTGGCTGCTTTGGGTCTTCATTGGTACAGGAAGGCGAGCGGGGGCTACTCTTCGTTGCGGTGCGTGGGCTTCTCATTGCGGTGGCTTCTGTTTGTGGCGGAGCATGGGCTCTAGGCACGCGGGCTTCAGTAGTTGTGGCTCGCGGGCCCTAGAGCACAGGCTCAGTAGTTGTGGCACACGGGCTTAGTTGCTCTGCAGCATGTGGGATCTTCCTGGACCAGGGCTCGAACCCATGTCCCCTGCAATGGCAGGTGGATTCTTAAACACTGTGCCACCAGGGAAGTCCCTGGAGACAGGGCTTTCAAAGAGATGATTAAATCCAATTGAGACTGTTAGGTAAGGTTATAATCCAATATGATTGGTGTCCTTAAAGAAGAGAGAGAGACACCTGGGATGTATGTGCACTGAGAAAAGGCCATGTGAAGACACAGAAAGAAGGCCATCATCTGCAAGCCAAGGAGCGAGGGTTCAGGAAAAACCAAACCTGCCAACACTTTGATCTTGGACTTCCAGCCTCCATAGCCATGAGGAAATAAATGTCTGTTGTTTAAGCCACCGAGTCTATGGTATTTTGTTATAGCAGCCCTAGCAATCCAATATACACTCTTTCAGAGACATCCAGATTTCTTTCAACTCTTTTGTGGAAAGTTTTTGAAGCCAACAAACAATCTTTCCTGCGAATCTGGCAATACTGTATAGCTAACATCTGATTATTACTTAACACTGTATCCTCTTGGAGTTCTGAATCTTTCACTCAGTGCCTTGTTAAAAAGAATCCTATCCCTGGTTTAGATAACCCAGGCCTAAGATCTTCAGTCTGGGAAAATAAAAAAATAAGATGCAGAGTACCAGCTTTAGAATGATCACGTGTTTGTGAAAACAGGGCGGGGGGCGGGGAACCTTCTAAGTGTATATGTCTGAACGACTGCGGAGAAGAGAGGGAAAGGGTCAACACTGGACTGGTAACATCTGTTGCCTTTCGGAGAGGGTAATGCAGGAGAAGGGGCAGTGTTCTTTAAACATCTTTGCATTATTTCACTGTTTATATGACTGACCAGGATTGGGCTTGGAGTTGGGGGTGTACAATTGAATGAGACAGTGTGGGGTGCCTGGGACTGACTCAGGGCCAGTGGGGAGATCAAAAGATTGTTACCGGGATCTAGCGTTTATTGAGCTTACCACGCGCCAGTACTAGTCTAAGCACTTGGTGTTAACTCATTTTATTCTTTAAAAAGACTTAATTTTCATGAAGCACTACTCTTATCCCGATCTCGCAGATGGGTCAATTAGGCAGGAAGGGGTTAAGTAGCTCATTCAGAGCTGCACCGTTAGGTGGGCGCAGGCTTGGAACCGAGCCCGGGCACCTTTGCCTTGCGCACAGCGCGTCCCTGGATCCACCTTTCCTCCTGGAGTCGCCGGGGAAAGGCCCTACCAAGGGCTGGGCGTTGCAGGGCTGCGGCGGGGTGAGGTGCCCTAGCTGCAGGGGCGCTCACTCCTGCCCGGGAGAGTCTGAGAAAGACTCACAGAGTCGGTGAGCCTTGAATTGGCTCTTGCAGGGTAAAGAGGTGTTCATCAGGGAGACTGGGGCCAGGCGGGCACGGGGCCAGCACCCGAGTGCCAGGGTGGGGGCGTGGACGCCGGGCAAGCTGCGGGACTGAGGAGGAGCCCCCCGGCCGCGGCCGCTGGGGGACCCCGCCTTGGTCCCCCTGCTCCCTGGAGGCTTTTACTACACACACACACACACACACACACACACACACACTCCTCGATCCCTGTGACCCTCCCCGGGCCGGTACCCACACGCTTCCCGGAGCAGCCGCGCCCTGGGGGAAACCCCACCCTCTCCTGGGACCGGCCGTAAATCCCGGCTCCCGGAGTTGCGCTGCGCAGTCCCAACTCCCTGCTTCAGGTAATGTAGCCTGCGGACGTTGGTAAGTAAATATGCCCACCCCACAGTTTTAGAATCTAGACTCCCCTGTGGCGGAGCGTTTGCGTGCTGCTCGCCCTCTCCTAATGCTGAGTAACCTCTTGCGTCTTGCCCTCGATAGAAACTTGGAAGCAGGACGCCTGGACCGATGCTTCCTGGCCCGTGCAGGTTCTTGGAGAGATGGGAGACGGCTGCCGGAGGCAAGGGCGTGGCCTGGCTGTATTTTGGGTGCCTGGCATAGCTGCCTGCACCTGGGAGGGGGCTGGCGAAGGAACTTGCGGGACTACAAAAGTGGGACAAGAGTGGAAGGAGAAGAAAGGCAGGGGTCGGAATTCATTTAACGGACGGGTATGGGCGCGGCGAGGAGGTGGGATCCGGGGGCGAGTGCGCCTGGACCGGGCATCCCACCTGGCCCTCTTCCTCTAGCGGGTGGGGCTCGTCCTGATCCTTGCCTGCCTCCGCAGTCGCGCCCTTTCCACGGGTGCTTCTGGACTTACGGCGAGTCCAGAATTCTCAGCGGCTGCCTTTTTTGGGAAAAAAAGACAAGTAGGAACAGTAAGGTTTCGGGTCGAACCACCTCGATCGCTCCAAGCAAAATGTCCTGAGAGCTCAGGGCCGCCTGAATCATCTTCTCTTGGCCTTGTCTGCAGGCAAGTTTAAACCCAAACAGACCCTGATTTCCCCGTTGGTGCCAAAGAAAACTCGCGCTTGAAAATGGGGCCGAGCGCAGCGCCACCCGGCGGTTGTCAGGTGTTCCTGAGACTGCTTGCCTTAGAACGCAGCGCTCTGTCCCTTTGAAAGATGTGCTTGGACGTCGGTTCTTTGTGTTTGATACTTTTTCTTAGAATTCGCTTCATATGAGGAGAGAAATGGAATATTTGCACTCCAGGTAGTTGTTCAGTGCCCTAGCGAAACCTTAGCAGTGGCTAGGAAGAATTTGTGTGGGTTAACGTTGTTCCTTGCCTTGGAGATTTCTAAGGTAGCCTCAGTTTCCTCTTCTGTACAACTGTGCACTGGCAATGATAATAATACCTATCTTATAGGGAAATTATGAGGATAAAATGAGATAAGTATGACGTGCTTAACACACCAATAGAAACGGTGAATACTAAATAAACGTGATTGATGTTAAATGATAATGGCAAAGTTGATGATGGGTAGACCCTGCTGTCTGGCCTCAGCGCAACACTTAGGGAGCCATAAGAATCCAGTCACTTCATGGCATTGACTACATGTTTACTGTGTTCTAGGAGCTTCAGGATGGTTCATGCTAAGAGCTGGACCCTGAAGAAGCACTTTGTAGGTCACCCTACTAATAGTGACTTTGAATTGAAGACAGTCGAACTCCCACCCTTAAAAAATGGAGGTAAGTCATACTCATTAGATTTAAGTTGGAAGAGACTATATCAGTTTGCCTTTGCTGGATAACAAACTACCTCCACATTTAGTGACTTCAAACAACAATCATTTATTAGTTCACAGTTCTGTGGGTTGGCAGTTTGGGCTGGGTTAAGTTGGTGGGCCTTCTGTAGGTCTCATCTGGGCTAAATGGTTAACTTAGGATGGTCGTCACTCACATGTCATGTAAGCCGGCTTTCTGCTCAGGTGCATGCCTCAGTTCTCTATGTGGCCTTTCTAGCTGGCTGGTTTGAGCTCTTTGTTTTCACTGTGATTTCATAAATCTAGAGCAGCAGGAATTGGCAAGATCCAATATGCAAGCACTTTTCAAGCCTCTACTTATATCATGTTTGCTAATATGATGTTCATCAAAGCAAGCCCAGATTCAAGGTGTGGCAGTAGACTTCTTGACGGGAGGACGGCAAAGAAGCCCGCACACAGGGATGGGTGGTATCTGTGGCCCTTTTGCAAACGGCCGCAGAGACCTTTTCAAGGCTGTGTGTGTGAAGCCTCAGTGTCATGTTAGAAGATCCCTCTACTTCCCTTGGTAATTGAAACGCATGCTTGGGTGCATTGTTCTTCCTGACTTTCGCCAGCCCATGGGGAGGATTTCCTCTCTGTCCCAGTGAGCCCCACGATGACAGTAGGGTAAGAACTGCCTAGCAGCACTGTGAAGACCTCAGACTATCCCTGTGAGCAGACAATATCCCTGCAGAAATTGAAGGGAGAGAAATGGCGACACACCCCATCACGTGTTTGGAGATAAGCTTTGCAGAGCACGTGCTAAAGGGTGTCTCTAAGGGCTATTTTCAGGTAGGTAAGCTTTGAGAAAAGGGCATGCAATCAAGTAGCATGGCAAAGTTATCGATCCCATCTAGGTTGGGATAGCCAAAACTCAGAACCAAAATTCCAGAGGATGGGTGCATGAGGGTCACTCCAGCAAAATGCATGTATTTTTTAATACTAACTGAGGCTGGTAATAAAACCCTATGTGAGCCCTGTAACATAGTGGTTACAAATGTGGCCCTGGTCAAGATACTTAACCACAGCCAAGAGACAACATTGTGAATTTAGCGGATGCTTAAGGCACTAAACAGAATGACAGCCCTTTCCGGTCTTTCCTGCCTGCCCGTACCCTCTACTAGTGACAGCTCTTCCTCTCCCACCTTGTTATCCCACCCATCCTTCTCTAAATGGTGAGCTGGGGGTAGGAGCACGGGGGTGAAGGCAGACATGAGGAAACCAAGGAGCCAGTCTCCCATGACTTAGTTGGAGAGAAAGTAATTGGTAAAATATTAGGAGATTTGAATTCTAAAAACAGAGGATAATGTATTCATTTGTGGGTATATTTCTCATTCACCCATTTCAAGCCCCTAAGGAGTACGCTTTTACTCCAGATAATCAACTTCATACCAGTGGTTCTCAAAGACTGAGGGGGAGGGGTTACATATGCCATGTTTCTAGCCTCCATGAGCAACACACCACCAATTCTTTGAGAATTCCTGCCATTATGCGCCCTTACCAGTGGGATGGGTCAACCCTTCCAGAATGCTGGAACTTCTGCTATAAACTATAAAGGAAGTTGAACTTTGAAACCTAGGGTCTTTCAGCTGTCCAGGCTCCAAAGATTTAACATCCTCCCAAAGTATTGCATTATTTCCTTCAATAGGATCTCTGTCTTCTTGTTAAGCTGGAAGAATTCAAGTGTTTTGCTCTCCAACCTGTTGATTCTATCCAGTCCCCCTTCGTCCAAAGCATACCTTTCATTTTCCCTCTAGGATTTCTTTACTGCTGGCTTCTTCATCCTATCTCCATTTTACTTTTTTTTTAAAATTTATTTATTTATAGCTGTGTTGGGTCTTCGTTTCTGTGCGAGGGCTTTCTCTAGTTGCGGCAAGTGGGGGCCACTCTCCATCACGGTGCGCGGGCCTCTCACCATCGCGGCCTCTCTTGTTGCGGAGCACAGGCTCCAGACGCGCAGGCTCAGTAATTGTGGCTCAAGGGCCCAGTTGCTCCGCGGCATGTGGGATCCTCCCAGACCAGGGCTCGAACCCATGTCCCCTGCATTGGCAGGCAGACTCTCAACCACTGCGCCACCAGGGAAGCCCCATTTTACTTTTAAAAGGAGGTGATGTTTGGGAAAGACCTTGTATATCTTAGGTCAGTATGTCTAACTGAAAGCTGATTTTGCAGACATCTAGACGGGAGATTGGGGGAGGGGGTGTACGGGTTGTCATGGGTGGAATGACCCAATCTGAAAATGTACCTTCTGCTTCTCTTTGGGAGTTAGGCTAACTTGCCTAGCATACTCTGATATCAGCATTCATTAAGGCGGTGGTTCTCAGTTGCTTGCATTCATAAGAATCACCTAGAGTCCTATTAAAATTCATATATCCGCATCCCAGTATTTTTGAATCAGTGGGTTTGAGGCAGGGTCTGGGAATCTAAATTTTTAATAAAGCTCCAGGTGATTCTGAGACAAGTGGTGTTCCATCCATCTTTTGAAAACAGTGGGTTAAGGGAATATTAGATATGTGGAGCCTCAGAAAAAGTGCTGTTTGCCTTTCACTGCTTTCTCTTCAATGCCCAACTCTAACAAGCCCTCAAATGTAGTCAAGCCTGAATAAGCTTAAGTCATTCCAACGTGTAGTTTGTTTTACACAGAAATGACTTTATATGAATTGTCTGAAATTTTGCCAGTGGCTTAACAGTCACCATAATGGGTATAGATTTCATGGGCTCAGACTCAGGGGTGCAAAAATAGAACTTAAAATTTTTCTACTCCTGTACTTCATTTCTATCTCAAGCTGGTGAAGTAAAATAAAACCTCCGTTAAACCAGTGATTTCTCCCATCATTTCAGGTTTAAAACTCATAATTTCCTTGGTCTTCTCCATAGGGTTGATGCAAAGCTCCCAGGGCTAACACAAACCCAGCAGAGGGGGGACAACAACTTCTTGCTCTTTTTTTTTTTTTTTAAAGGAAATTTTAATGTCATTAACATATATCAAAGGTCATTTTTTTTTTTTAAGTATTTGTTTATTTATTTATTTATGGCTGTGTTGGGTCTTCGTTTCTGTGCAAGGGCTTTCTCTAGCTGCAGCGAGCGGGGGCCACTCTTCATCGCGGTGCGTGGGCCTCTCACTATCGCGGCCTCTCTTGTTGCGGAGCACAGGCTCCAGATGCACAGGCTCAGTAATTGTGGCTCACGGGCCCAGCTGCTCCGCGGCATGTGGGATCTTCCCAGACCAGGGCTCGAACCCGTGTCCCCCGCATTGGCAGGCAGATTCTCAACCACTGCGCCACCAGGGAAGCCCAACTTCTTGCTCTTGATCTTAGTTTTGTGTTGGTCCCCCTGTCTCAAAGTGTAACTTTTCTCATTGAGTCCTCAGCCACATCCCCTTCCAAGCTGGAAATCCACTGAAGTGTGGTGGTTTCTTGACCTAATCCCCATCGGTGCTATGTGAGCTGCATCTTTGCAGGCCCACTAGTCGTTTCCCTGCAAGCTAACTTTGGCATCTCACTAGGGATGATATGGGGAGATTGCAGATGTTCTTTCATACCACTCTGGAGCCATGGGAAGTTCAAGGTGTTTCTTCCTGGCCCTCTCAGGCCTAGACACCATATACCGTTATATCTGTTTATGGCACCATGATGACATGGAGGCTTTCCCCATGAAGCTCGCCATCTCCCTAGAACTTACATAGGAATGAGGCATAAGCTCTCTGTTCTTGGATCCCTAAAGTTTAAGGGGGATCTATTTTCCTTCACCCCTGAAACTTCGCCTGAGACTCCCCCCTTCCAGCCACCTCTCTGTTCCCTCCCTAGTTCCCATCATCTTTTTTCCTCTCCTGGAGGTAAAGAAGGAGGAGGTGGACCATTAGTGGCTGGTAATATCCATTTCCTATATTTTCTGTCTTTTACCTGGACCCGTGGCACTGAGCTGCCGAGAAGGACTTCAGGGTATATATAAATGAGATACAAGGGAAAGAAACAAATTTATCCCCATAGCCTTACTTTTCTTCCCTTAGCCTAACAGCCTACTCTGGCCGGCTTGACATCTGTGGTGTGCAGGGTGGGGAAACAGTGCTGGTTAACATGGCCGCAGGAGCAGTGGGCTCCGTTGTGGGGCAGATCGCTAAGCTCAAGGTGTCTTCCTCCGTAACAAACATTTACTCAGCGCCCACAGCGTGCCCTGGGAATGCGGAGGTGAACACAGCAGACCTTTTGTCGTCTCAGGGAGTTTGATCTACTAGTCTATTTCGTTGAGAAGCTGGAGATTGGGAATGACTGAGAAACGGGGGGAATGGGGGAAATGGCGCAGCAAAGATGACCTGAACATTGTAATTTGATACCACTGCAGGTCTCAAGTCAGGAATGGCCTCTGCTAGAGTAGTGAATTTGTAAGCAGTAACTATTTTCATAGTTTTTACTGAACATTTCTTGTTACAACTTAATGCCCTTTCTTCATGATTGCCCCCAACAATTAAGAGGGACTTGAGATCAGCCAACCAAGAGTCATCACACACACGGCCCCATTGCAAAAGGCTACTGCAGTCAGCCCAGAGCGGTGGGGCCCCAGCTTGGGAACTAACTCATGGGAGGCACGCAGGGCATGGAAACATCGCCTCTGATCTGGACAGGTGTCTGTGCTCAAGAGATCTGATTTGATGGTAGGGGTACAAGACATCAGGCAGCTCACACATGGTCAGGATGTATCACATAGTGGAAATGTTCCAAGGTGATCTGGTTTGGCTTATCCTTTGCCAGAGGCTGGATGTTGGATTCAGGATCTAGTTTCTAGGGAAACAGGGAGGATACAGATGAGTACAGGACTACAACCAACAGCCAAGGGTTTGGGCTGGTCTCCAGTGCTAATGGGAGCTTGGAATACAAATAAAGAGATGAGGCTGTCATACAGGTTGCAAATTCTGCAGTTAAGGAATTACATTAGTTTTCTAATGTTAAACCATAATAGCATTCTGAAATAATCGTTATTTACCAATGGTGTATTATGAATTTATGCTTTTGGATTTGATTTAATAACATTTTATATAGAATTTTTGCATCTATATTCATAGGTGAGTTTGGTTTAAAGTCTTTTGTTTGGAACTTATCAGTGTTTAGCTTTGGGTTATGCTAGACTTACAAAATGAATTAGTAATACTTCCAAAATTCAAATTTTAAATGTTTTATTAAAACTTTAAGGGATTTTTATTTCAAAAATTTGATAGGACGTATTTTTTAATTAGGGAAGAGCTGTCTCTCTCCCTTTTCTTTTTTTTTTTCTGGCTGTGCCATGCAGCATGTGGGATCTTAGTTCCCCAACCAGGGATCAAACCCGTGCCCCCGGCCATGGAAGCGCAGAGTCTTAACCACTGGACCACCAGGGAAGTCCTGATAGGACTCATTCTTAAACCTATTCTTTTAGAAACTCTGTTAGAGACTGCCATGCTAAGAAGTTTGTGCTTAATCCTTAGAGGAATGACATGATTAATTCTGCATTTTAGAGAAATCTTTTTGACCCTGGGAGGAGAATAGTTCATAGGGACACAATACTAGAAAAAAGAAGTCAGATTAGGATGCTCTTACAATAATTCAGATAAAAATTATGATACCCTGACAGTGAAGATGGGACGTCAGAGGCAGCTTTTAAGGATATTTGTTGAAAAAGAATAAATACCTGGTGATTGGATGTGGATAACAGGAGAAAGGAAAGCATCTCCTTTGACCCACATGTTTCAGGTTTGGATAACTGCGTGGTATCACCCACTACAATAAAGAATAGAGGAGGAACAACAGGTAAGAAGCAAGGAAAAAAAAGATTCCATTTTAGACACATTGATTGGAGGCCCCTTAGGCTCTCCAAGTGAAGATTGTTATAGGTCGTTGGAAGTACTGATTTGGAACTCAGGAGAGAGGCATGGCTGGAGTTAATAAACAAGGGAATCATCTGCATGAAGGTGGCAGTGAGGTCATAAGAGTAAATGAGATCATCTTATGAGAGTATAAGGTTAGAAGGCAAAAGGACCAAGGATAAGAGATTTTGCAAAATCATTTTTTCTTGAATCATGAAGGAATGGAAAAAGTATATGGCAGTTGTTTGTACAGATACATGTACGAACCCAAAGGCCTTTCCCCAGTTGGAAGTGAACAGAGGCTGATATTCTGGTCTTCACGATACATTCAGAATAGAAGAGAGCTTCCAGAAGATCTACTCTCTATGTACCAATATAATCTCTAGTCTCAACCTGAAAGTGCTTCTCAGAATGCACTCCAGTTCCTCTATGATTAGGCAGCATCTAGTCCAATGCTTTGGGCCAAATCACAGAACACAGGGCAGTTACCAGGAGGGCTGTCTTTGATATGAGAGTCCCAGGGCAGAGCCAAAATTATAGTCTAAAGAGTCACTGCACCAAGAGATAGCATGCAAGTCATTGCAAGGGAGAAGAAGCCCCAACATAAAGAAACAGGAGAGTCAAGCCAGCAGGTTGAAATGAGCTGCAAACCACCTAAACATAGGAGGGATCGGTGGGGTGGTCAGAGGCAAGCTGAAGTTATGGTTGGGTTGTATCATAGGTTAGTTTAGGGACGAATTTCACCTAGGGGGTCTGTTGGCCCATTATATATGTGGCTCAGCACCTAGGAGGGTGTTCTGGAGGAACCTGGCCATTCTAGACTAGGAGGATAGACTTGGCCCATGCTTGTGGTTTATAAATGGTTTCCATTTTTCTCCCCATTTAGGGCTGCAAAGTTGTTGGAGCAGCAGGGTCTGACAAAAGGGTTACCTGCCTTGAAAAGTATGGATTTGATGTTGCCTTTAACTACAAAACAGTAAAGTCTTTGGAAGAAACTTTGCAAAAAGCCTCTCCTGAGGGTTATGATTGTGATTTTGATAATGTAAGTACAAATTGGACTTAATATCTGATTTACTAGCAAAGCAACAAAGCACTATATGAGGGAATCTACTTCTAGAGTTTCCATCTAAAAATATATGAGGAAAGCACATATGCCTTTTTTAAAAAACAGCTTTATTGAGATATAATTTACCTGTTTAAAGCATAGAACTCTAATTTTTAGTGTATTCACAGAATTGTACAACCCTTGCCACAATTTTAGAACATTTTCATCACCCTGAAAAGAAATGCTTGTATTCATTAGCAGTCACTCCCCTTTGTCCCCCCAAAAGTGATATTTTGTGACTGGCTTCTTACATTTAGCATGTTTTCAAGGTTTTATTATCTGTCATTTTGATTGTGGCTATCCTAGTGAGTTTGAAGTGATATTTTGTTGTGGTTTTGATTTGTATTTCTCCAATGGCTAATGATGTTGAGCATCTTTTCATGTGCTTATTGGCCATTTGTATGTCTTCTTTGGAGAAATGTTTGCTCAAATCCTTCGACCATTTTCAGCTGGGTTATTTGTTGAGTTGTCAGAGTTCTTTATATATTCTGGACCCAAGTCCCTTATCAGATACAGTCAATTCTCAGTTTTCCTGGTTGTTATGTTCTATAAAGTCACCACAAACACTGAACCATTGCTCCTACTGGAAGTGTGCACACACATGCACATATCTTACATAGATTACAATCTTAAGTCCTTCCTGTAGCTTCTCTTTTCTTTATTTCAAAAGAGAAAAATTTTGTTTAAAAGTGTTAAGTAACTTGTCTGAGGCTGCCCCAGGACTAATCCTCCCACAGTTGGGATTCATACTCCATTCAGCTGGCCCCAGAGCTGGAGCTTCTTGAACCACTCTACACTGCTCCCTACTGTCTTCATCCTCTGGTAATCTCTGGAATGAGAGCTGAAAAAAGAAGGCAGACCCTTGGCCTTTTTTGACCTTAGCTGGGAACTTTGTGTCTCTTTTGCCACTAGCCGCTCTGTGTATGTCTGCAAATGACCAGGGAAAGCTCTATGAGTATTGATTTTGGGGTTATAAATAAATTTTAGCAAGTCATCCAATTCTCAAATACGGAATATACTTATAATGAGGATCATTAGTAATGATATCTCCTGTATAGGGTTTGCAAATATTTTCTCTTATTCTGTGAGTTGCTTTCACTTTCCTTTTCTTTTCTTCCACTTTCTTGATGGTGTCCTTTGAAACACAGAAGTTTTAAATTTTTCATGAAGTCCAATTTATTTTTTCTTTTGTTGCTTAGGCTTTTGGTGTCACGTCTAAGAAGTCTTTGCCTTATCCAAGGTCACAAAGGTTTACTCCTATGGTTTTTTCCTAAGAGTTTTATCGTTTTAGCTCTTACATTTAGGTCTATGACACGTTTTAAGTTAATTTTTGTGTATCGTGTAAGGAAGGAGTCCTATTTCATTCTTTTCCATGTGGATGTCAGTTGTTCTGCACCATTTGTTAAAAAGACTGTTTTTTCCCCTGTTGAATTGTTTTGGCACTCTTGTCAAAAATCAATTGACTATAAATGTAAGGGCTTATTTTGGACTCTCAATTTAGTACTATTGATTTATATTTCCGTTCTCACACTGTCTTGATTGATATAGCTTCGTAGTAAGTTTTGAGATCAGAAAATGTGAGTCCTCCAACTTTGTTCTTGATATGGCTTCTGAGTTATTTTTCCATAGTTTTAGATAAGGCAATGAGATTATTGAACTGATCAGAAAACCCCAAATTATAATGAAGTAAAATTTATAAGTTATACAAGGTATATTTCTACAGTCAAATGAAAATGCCTAGTTTCTAATGTCTTTTTCCAACTGCAATTTTCTGCCCTGCGGTGCTAATTTAATCAGTGTTATTGCTGCTAAAACAAGTATTGTGAAATGATCATTGTGAGTTAATGATTTTCCTGAATCTTCTAGGGTTTAGATTATTTAAAGGTTTTGGGTTTTTGTTTCCCTGTCTGTTTAGGTGGGTGTAGAGTTTTCCAACGTTGTTATCCCCCAGATTAAGAAATTTGGAAGAATTGCTATACGTGGACCCATCTCTACATATAACAGAACCAGCCCCCTTCCCCCAGGTAATGAGCTCACGCACATGATCACAGGTGTAGAAAGACGGGACAAGGAGAAGATTCACAGATATGGTATAGGCCAGTGACTATCAAAGTATTTAAAAGATTTCCTAATATTCTTGATGAAATAGTATTTATTAAACTAAAAATATATAATTGTGTATATTTGTGCTAAATCAGCTTATACTGGATTTTGACATAGAGAAATAACAGGAGCTGAAAATATGGAAGAAACAGAGTTATTAAAAGTTTTAGTTTTTTACCTACTGTTTTCTGCAAAGTTGTAAAAAGCCATGATTTGATTTAGAAATAGAACACGTTGTCCTGGCTGGTAAAAACTTAGGGTTCTTCAGGATATTCGGGATGTGCTGGAGGTTTGGGGGTGGGTAGACAGTGGCTTAATGTGGGTGAAGGGAAAACAGGCTGCCATTTCCTTCAGACAGTAGTGGGCAGAGTTTCCTGCAGCAGCACCAAACTGACAATTTCCACTACAAGGGAAAGGAGCATGCATTTTCTCTCCATCCCTAGAATGTCCTTGTTTTGCTTCTCCTGTGCCCTGCCATGCCCTCCATCCCCCGCTTCTCCACTCTCTTATGCTGAGACCTTCCCCTCCCACCTCCATGCTCAAGTAAGTCCAAAAGCAGTATCAACTAGAGAACTATATTCATTAAATCTCAATTTTCTAAGAGATGTCGTATAAGCCTCTTATTTTACAGATGGTGAGATGGATGGCCAAAAGGACCAGAGACTCTTTTAATCCTATTAGCGACAGGCTCAGAATAAAAGCAGATCTTCTGAACTCCTCATACAGAGTCCTTTTTGCTACAAATGATTCTGTGCTGTTGGTGAGATTACAGATTTACCTGTGGTCTAAAAATAAAAAAAAGGAGATGGGGCTTCCCTGGTGGCGCAGTGGTTGAGAGTCTGCCTGCCAATGCGGGGGACACGGGTTCGAGCCCTGGTCTGGGAAGATCCCACATGCCGCGGAGCCACTAAGCCCGTGAGCCACAACTACTGAGCCTGCGCATCTGGAGCCTGCGCTCCGCAATGGGAGAGGCCGCGACGGTGAGAGGCCCGCGCACCGCGATGAAGAGTGGCCCCCACTCTCGCTGCAACTGGAGAAAGCCCTCGCATGGAAACGAAGACCCAACACAGCCATAAATAAATATAAATAAATAAATAAATTTATAAAAAAACAAATAAAAAATAAATAAAATAAATAAAAAAAAAAATAAAAAAAAGGAGAAAGAAGAACAAAAAGGAATCTTCCAGATTACCATCAGGATCCAGGCAACCACAAATAAATGATGGGCTTCACTCGTGGGAATGAAACCTTATAACCCTGCTAGTTAACAACACCTCGGCTGCACTGAGACAGGTGGGTGGGAGTGGAAGAGGCTGAGGAAGGACCACTTGTAGATTCCCTGCTGGGTTGTGAAAAATCAAAGACGCTACTTTCTCCAAGAAGGACACTCCAGGTGCACCTGGCAATCTTATTAGGGGCTTTTCCCCCCATATTTTTCTAATTGATGCTAAGCTAGAGTCCTGGGAAATCTTCCTGCCAACTGAGCAGAGGTCCAGGATGCATTTTCCTGACCACAGCCAAATATTTTGGACACAGTAACCTGATCTAGGCTTTTAAGCAATTAGTCTTTGCAAGTTCAGCGGCTCAGGTCTCAGGTCTTTGAGACCTATCTGGCCTTGTGGACAAGCTGGCCTTGTCCATTCTATTTTAATCAGGTGAGATTCTGCTCTGCCTCTGATCTCCAGAAATTCTAACATATTTCACTGTTAGGAGAGCTTGGAGGCAAGTAATTGTTTCCCCCAGCTTTCATGCCACATTTGTTTTCTACTCGCAATAAAGAAACCACATCCCCATCAGTGTGGACAATCCCAGAAACAGTATTTCATCCTCTTCCAAGATGAGAAAATGAGGACTCCACTTATTAACCCAAGAGAAATATGGCTGGGGTGAGTCTTCCGGAGAAGCACTCTTTCTGCAAGACTAATCTAGCATTTGGACGTGTCCCTCTCGTGTCTCACTCATCTTGCATCAGTTTCTTTTGGTTCAGGACAAAGCCCTACTTTTCTTTCTTTATCTCTCTTTTTTTTTTTTTTTTTTTTTGGCTGCTTTGGGTCTTCATTGCTGCAGGCGGGCTTTCTCTAGTTGTGGCAAGCGGGGGCTACTCTTCTTTGCCGTGCGTGGGCTTCTCATTGCGGTGGCTTCTCTTGTTACGGAGCATGGGCTCTAGGCGCGCAGGCTTCAGTAGTTGCAGCGTGTGGGCTCAGTAGTTGTGGCTTGCAGGCTCTAGAGTGCAGGCTCAGTAGTTGTGGCGCACAGGCTTAGTTGCTCCGCGGCATGTGGGATCTTACTGGACCAGGGATTGAACCCATGTCCCCTGCATTGGCAGGTGGATTCTTAACCACTGTGCCACCAGGAAGTCCCAAAGCCCTACTTTTCTGACTGCTGACATTACTTTCTTCAAAGTAGCAAGTGGGAACTTTAGGCCTGAGTAATGCCAGTTAAGAAGGATGCTGAAGCTAGATTCTGCCAGTCGTCTGGGCTCTTCTGGCCCTGATATTCCCTGGGCATTTTCACCTGACTTCCTGGTACTTGTAAGACTATGCTCAGGTGTCATTCCCTCAGTTTCTGGTCACTTAGGATCCTTGGGAAAATAAACCAGGCAACCAATACGACCTTTTCTCTCACGCACAGAAGAGTACTATCTTTTTTACAGGCTGCAGGGTAGCCCTGTGCTTCTCTACGCTGGTGGTTCTCAAAGTGTGGGCCCCAGACCAACAGCATCACCGTCTCCTGGGGACTCGTTAGAAATACAAATCCTTGGGGCCCACTCCATCTCCACAGTCAGAAGTTGGGTGAGGGGCCCAGCAATCGCTTTTCACAGGCTCCCCACGTTATTCTGACACTTATGAAAGTGTGAGACCCACTGTTTCAGGCTAACTCTTGGTATCTTGAAATGGCGAGGGCAGGGGCAGGTGTGGGATTTGCTGAGCCCCTTGATCTATTCTCTTATAGGCTTGTAGGCCAGGGGTGGACACTAGTTGTTTTGCATCCACTTTGAGAACAGAACAGAAATTGATAGATTTACGCCATGAAATGACTGTATTAAGCCATAAAGAAGAACATGCTAAGTATTGTGAATATCAGGGTATTCACCCTTGAGTAGCACAGAAACGTTTCACATGTTATCTTCAGGACCTCTTTCTGTTCCCTAGAACTGTTTGGGAAGTTTTTGGTGGACCTTGCTTCTGGCAGGTGAGGGGTGAACAGTTCCTGGCTGCCTGGCCTGTACAAGGACTCCGTGTGTGTGTCGGTTTCCCATGGCTGCTCTAACTCTTACCACAAACTTAGTGGCTTAAAACAACACAAATTTATTGTCTTACAGTTCTAGAGGTCAGAAGTCTAAAATGGGTCGGCAGGGCTGCATTCCTTCTGAAGGCTCAAGAAGAGACTCGTTTCCTTGCCTTTTCCAGTGCTAGAGGCCGCCTGCGTTCCTTGACTCATACTCCCTTTCTCCATCTTCAAAGCCGGCAGCACTGCATCTCCAAATCTCCCTCTCTCTCTCGCGCTCTGATCTCTGCTTCCATCATCACATATTTTTTCCCGACTCCAATTTTTCTGCATCCCTCTTTCCCTTACAAGGAGCCTCGTGTGGGCCTACCTGTATAATACAGAATAATCTCCCCATCTGAAGGTTAACTTAGTCATATCTTCAAAGTCCCTTTTGCCACGTAAGGTAACATATTCACAGGCTCTGGGAATCAGGATGTGGACGTCTTTGGGGGCCATTATTCTGCCTACCACAGAGTGCACGTTGATTTGTGGGCAGTCCCGTGGGTCAGAAAGAGTGGAGGAGACAGAAGGGAGAGCACTGGCAGAACTCTGACATGCCTTGTACCGCTTGCGTTTTCACCACGGCCACCTGCCTGGACCCTGGTGCCCAAATGTGCCCTCCTCTTCACAGGCCCACCCCGGAGGCCATCATCTTTAAGGAGCTTCACTTCGAAGGCTTCCCCATCTACCGCTGGCAAGGAGAAGTCCGCCAGAGGCTCTGAAAGCCTTGCTGACAGGGGTCTCAGAGGTGACAGGCTCCAGAGCCACTCCTCCACCAGATCCCCTTCCCTTTGGATGCTGCAGATTTCATTTCCACTGGGAATATGGGTTCATCTCACTGCTCCGCCTTTTATAACAAAATACCTGGAAGTCTTGTCTGCACTCACCGTCTGCAGTCCCTCTTTCCATTCTTTCTTTTTTTTTTTTTTTTTTTAAAACATCTTTATTGAAGTATAATTGCCTTACAATGGTGTGTTAGCTTCTGCTTTATAACAAAGTGAATCAGTTATACATATACAATATGTTCCCATTTCTCTTCCCTCTTGCATCTCCCTCCCTCCCACCCTCCCCATCCCACCCCTCTAGGTGGTCAAAAAGCACCGAGCTGATCTCCCTGTGCTATGCGGCTGCTTCCCACTAGTTATCTATTTTACATTTGGTAGTGTATATATGTCCATGACACTCTCTTACCCTGTCACATCTCACCCCACCCCCTCCCCATATCCTCAAGTCCATTCTCTAGTAGGTCTGTGTCTTTATTCCCGTCTTGCCACTAGGTTCTTCATGGCCTTTTTTTTTTTTTTTTTTTTTTCCTTAGATTCCGTATATATGTGTTAGCATCCATTCTTTCTTAAACCCGCCTATCGGGTTTTGCACTGTTGCCCTTCCACCGACACAGCTTTTGTCAAGGTCGCCGATGCCCCTCACACCGTGAACGCCAGTCGTCGGCTCGTAGCATCATTTGGCTGTGGGGAGTATTTGACAGAGGGCATCACTCCCTCCCTCCTTCCTTTGGCTTCCCTTGGCTCTTGGTTTTCCTCACTGATTGGTCCTCCTCAGACTCCTCTGCTAGCTTCTTTTCTTCTCTCCAAATTAACAACACTGTCCCCATGCATGGTCCCTGGGCCTCTTTTCTCCTCTGTCCACTCTCTCTCAGCCCTTCGTTATCTCATCCACGCTCTTGCTTTTAAATATCATCAGTATGCTGACAGCTCCCAACTGTCTGTCTCCAGCCCAGATCTCTCCCCTGAGCTCTAGACTGTTCAACAGCCGTGCTTGGATGTGCAATACACTTCTCCATCTCTGTCTTAAAGTGTTAAAAACCAAAAATGTCTTGATCTTTCCTGCCAAACTTGCTCTATATATAGACCGCACCGTCTCAGTTATGACAACCTTTTTAGTTGCTCAATTCAAAAACGTTGAAATTATCTTTGATTCCTTTCTTTCTCTCATATCCGTGTCTAATCTGTCGGGAAATTCTGGTGGCCCAACCTCGGAGATACATTCAGAATCTGCCCTGTTTCCCCTCCTCCACCGCCACCATCCTGGTCTCGGCCACCGTCTCGTCTGGCCCAGATGTTGTGGTGGCCTCTAATCTGCTCTCCCACTTTTTCACCCCTGCAGACGATTCCCAACACAGCAGCCAGAGCGATCTTTTAAAGCATAAATCACACCAAGTCATCTTACGCTCAAAACCCTGCAAAGCTCCCCATTTCACTTAGAATAAACCCTGCAAGGCTGGACACTGTCTGGCCTCCGTTACCTCTCTAATTTCATTTCTTACTGTCTCTCCCCACACCCCTCCACTTCTCTGTAATTGCTTACTTAATTCTTACCCCCTCCTTCAAGTTTTTGCTGAAAACTGCCTTCTGAATGAGGAAGCTTTGAACACGACCCTATTTTATATTGCAATCCCCCTTCACTGGTTGATCCTCTTTATCTTACTTTGATCCATAGCAATGATCATCTTTTAACATAATATACACTATAATTCACTTATTTATTATATTTATTATCTGTCTCCCTCCCATGAGAATGTAACCTCCACGAGGGCAGCAATATTCACGCATTTTGTTTTCTGATGTGTCCACACCACCCAGAATAGTCTGAATAGGCACTAGATGAACATTGTTGAGATGAATGAGTGTTAGAGGGGCGTATATTTTGCCATGGCTCTTCCAGGTCCTAGAGTGGAGTCGTCTTATAGCCATGCCTTACAGATCCAGAGGAAGAATCCAATCGCTTTGTCCTGAGCTGTGATCATTTTCCCACCTTACGCCATGTAGAGTTTTAGTCAACAGAAATCTGAATAACCGAGGTGGCATTATTTTTGTTTCCCAGGAGAAAAGTGGTACCATACTTCCTAACTCCTGGCTTCCTGATCATTTCCAAATTCAAAGACATAGACTGCTCCCCTGGCATCCCCTGGAGCTTGGCGTTCTTCCCAGTCTAACACTCTCCGAGTGCTGGGCTGGGCTCTTTCCAGGGAGCTGGGAAGAGTGGGATGCTTTTAGAGTTCCCAGTGTGTAGCCTCTTTGTCCCTGTTGGTAAAATCAAACATGATCACAGCTGACAGCAGACACCACTGTGCTGGTGTCCCAAATGCTTTCTTCCTACAAAGTGAACCTAATTATAATTTTGTTCTAAGTAACTAGTGAATTGGTTTAATTTCTCTCTCATCTACTTATTTCTTTCTCATCCCTCCCCCTTTTTTTAATACACTTTTTATTTTAGAATAGTTTTA
The DNA here is from genome assembly GCF_028021215.1 of Eschrichtius robustus. NCBI lineage: Eukaryota > Metazoa > Chordata > Mammalia > Artiodactyla > Eschrichtiidae > Eschrichtius > Eschrichtius robustus. The sequence continues at coordinate 22,232,532 of NC_090833.1, forward strand.
GAGTTACAGAAAAATTCCTGAGAGTACAGAGAGTTCCCATATACCCTGTATTCTATTATATCCTAATTTCCCATATTATTAACATTTTATATTAGTATTCATCCTCTACTTTTAACCTCTAAACTTTTGATTATAGCTTTTGACCCTTTCCAGGTTCTTGGCCTCTTCAAGAACAGGAATGAGCTGGGGCTTTCTATTGATAGTTAAGTGTTCAAATCCCAGCTTCCCTACATACTAGTTGAGTGACCTCAAGCAAATAAATAGTCCCTCCATAAATCCATAAAGGATGCTAAACCATCACTGGATACATTAGGGAAAAATAGTATAAGGTAACTTAGGTCTCCACATAAGACCTCTTTAAAATAATGTGAGAATGTGAATTAGTTCTGTTTAGTAGACTGTGCCTTGTAGAAAAAAGAGAAATGAAAATCCTTCTTCACTAAATGAACTCTTCCCTCCCACACTCCTAAATGAATGTTAAACATGTATTGAACAAATCTTGGCTTGAAGGGAAGACATATTATTAGACTGCCGTCGTATTTACATTTCCTGAACAGGTTCTGCCTCTTCAGGGGTCAAATAGAGGTAATGATGCTACAGCATTGGGCTACTGGAAAGATGAACACAGATGATACCCTGCAAGGATGTCCCCTGCTCCATCTGCGTCCACCTCTTCTGAGATCATTACATTATTAAATTTTTCTGTTCAGTTTACTTAGAAATTAGTTAATTGCTTCCTTGTGATATTTCTCGTATTGTTATACTGTGATCTGACGCCTATTATTAAACTCTTATGTGTACTGTAATCTGTTACATACACTGTGTATGTGGGTCATGCCCCCCAAATGACTATAAGTTCAAAGAGAATAGGGTCTCCACTTCCTAGTTCCAAGTTTCCCATGATGTACTGATAAATTTGTTGCTACAATGAGTATATAATTTAGAATATAAAATTAATCTATTATATTTGTTGTTGTTTTGATACAGGGTAAAATCCAGTACCATGAACACATCACTGAAGGATTTGAAAACATGCCAGCTGCATTTATGGGAATGCTGAAAGGAGAGAATTTGGGGAAGCAATAGTGAAAGCATGAACAAAAATGACACATGGAATCTAGAAATCATTTGGATGATTACTTAGTTTCTTTATAATCATTTAGTAAAAGGTACGCTGTCTTCATGATCTAAAAAACATTAATTGTAATGCATTTGATCTACCTAATAAAATACATTTAAGTGGAATATAATTAGCAAGAGAGAGTGAAAATTTCATATTGAACAATGGCCAAATGAACTTACTGCCTGCTATAGTTCCCTCAGGGTTATGGTAGAAAATAATGGCTTTTGAGTACAAAAGTTTACTGCTTCTGTGACCTTGAACTTCTGATTTTTCATCTGTAAAGTGAGGACAGTAACATCTGCTTCACATACATATTATACATTTGTTTAAAACACCAGCATAACACGTAGCATATATTAGGTACTCAGTAAGTGTTAGCTACCTCCCTGCAGAAATCAGTGAATTTGAAGTGAAGATCACCACCCCTATTGCTTATGGTTACACAAGGAGAAATAACCATTGCTGATGTACATGGACTCAGGGGAGCCCCCATTGGTCCTCTGCGGGCAGGTCTAACGTGGCAGACCAAGGAAGGAATCTATCGCTTACAACAGCTACAAAAAAAGATAACATGGGAATCTTTATAAGCCAACAAAAATGTGAGAGATTATTATAAAGAAAGCTTTGAAACATGACTGAGGAACACAAAAGAAGACTGAACATATGGAAGTTACCATGCTCTTGGACTGGGAGATTCAGTATCATGAAATGTCAGTTCTGTTGATCAATTCTGCTACCAAATAGAGGAGGGATCAAATTGGAGTACAAGGAAAAAATAAGAGAAAAAAGTGTGCGATTGTGTGTGTGTGTGTGTGTGTGTGTGTGTGTGTATAAAACCTCTGGAAAGATGTAATAACCCAGGGACAAGAACTGAGGTGTGCCTGAAGGATGGGGGATAAGAGAAAAACTACACTTTTGTGCTTTTTGAATTCTGAATCTAATGAACAAATTTATTCACTATTACAAATGCAATTAAAAAAATTAAAGTCCCTGTGCTTCTGTGTCCCCTTCCCATATGGGGGAAATAACATATGCTTGAGAAAAAACTCAGGAAAAGGTGGGGTCACCCCTAAGGCTGGGCGCCCCCTGGTGTTTTTACCTCTCGAACTTGTCCACAAGTTTGAGCCTCCAGCAGCGTGTCAGCTCCAGGTGAAGGGTTCCTGCCCCGGCACTGGGTCCCGTGGTGGGTTCTGTTCTAGGGCTTCTACCCCAGTAGCTTGTGACTCTCAGTATCTGTCTGACTCTCCCACTCTGGGGGCAGTGGTTTACCCCGTGACCTAAGGTCTCTGCTTGATCTCAAAAGAGTTGTTAATTTCTTTATGCTCAATGTTTTTCTTGTTGTTAGG